>NC_050457.1:59888121-60488121 GCF_903995425.1 Onychomys torridus | reverse complement strand
CAAATCCCTCCCCTCAGAGCTCTGTGGGTCCCTTGAAAGAGGAGGCAGAATGAATGTAAGAACCAGAGGGCATAGAGGAGAACAAGGAAAGAAGGCCTTCTAAATGACATGAGCAGCATACATAGGAACTCAGAGACTGAGGCGGTATGTACAAGGCCTGCATGGGTCTACATAAGTTGGGGTCTTAGAGATGGAAAGAGAAGTAGACACATGTCCCTATCCCTATCCTGAAGCCATCTGCGATTGACAACAATTTGCAAATGAAAATTTGCCTTCCTCCAGAAAGTCTCACCGGAAGCAGCCAAATGCCCAGCAGTATGTGGTCACTAGAAAATTAATTTAATGGTATTTCTAGAGGTTCGTTGTCTAACAATGTTGCTTACTTCTTTTAAATTTTTATCTTATTATTTTTTATTTTGTATACACATATTCTTTCTTCTCTCTTTTAAAGCTACAAATCATTTCTGTATATTTTATAGACTCCAATTTAATGTTTTTATGGGATTTCTGAGTGTATGAATCAGTGAGTCTCTGTTTCTTGTTCCCTCTATTGGCCTCTTTTCTTCTCTGTCCAATCATGATTTATTAGTTTTTGTTTCATCTTATTATATTATATTTTATTTTAATTTATTATTACCCCATAGAAGCCTGTTTGCATTCCAATAAGAGAAAATGGAAGCGGAATGGATAGGAAAGTCAGTTGCAAGGACTGTGTTCACGCTCTCCCCTGAAATATAAATAAATAAATAAATACATAAATAAATAAATAAATAATTTTTAAAAAAGGAGCTAGTAGAAAAAGAGAAAGAGGAAACTGTAATCATTATACACACACACACACACACACACACACACACACACACGTGTGTGTGTATATATATATATTAGGAAAAACCCATGAAGTAGAATTACAGAATAATAACCATCCATGTTCATTTAAATTCTCTCAAGAGTAAAAAAGAAAAAGTGGGTAAGTATCAATGCTAGCATAGGAGAAGAAACAACACAATGCAAGTTTTCCTGGAAGATGGCCGAGAAACACATGTGTTAGGAATTTAATTCTCTCATACCCAAGTTGGGTGAAATGGAGAAGACAGCAGCTTGTGATAGTTGATGAAAGGCGATTGAGAATTTTAGCGACTTGAAATGGCATCTACCTACTAGACAATATGTGGATCTTTGAGAAGACTACCATTGTAGGATTGTGGTATATGTAATATGCTCCATCAGTAATTATAAATCATAAACAAATAAACAGTGTTTACAAGAGTTTTACTGAAATTAATGACATTTTTTAATGAGATAAGTAAACACCTAAAGAAAAGAAAAGATTGATGTTCGGAGAAAAGTAGAAAACAGGAGTATAAATGACTTGAGTTGGAGTGAAGCTGAAAAACCAATTACCTTGCGGAAATGATAGACTGTTGCAGTCAAAGAGAGGAAAATGAATTAATCTAATAGGCACTTGAATGAAAAAGGGAAATGGATTATAAAGCAGGTTCACTGTCTGTTCACCGACTTCTTAGTTGAGAGAAAAAGAACTTCCATATCCAAGCAAGGGCATGCATTTTTTATGAAATAGGCAGAGGGAGACAGTTGGAGCCGGAGACTCCTTGTGACACAGTCTTCCAAGTTTCAAGATCTCAAAAGCATGTGCTCCTAAGAATACCAGCACCGATATCATTCTGTACAGTAAGGTCACAGGATTAACTTGACTAAAATTCTGGAAGCATATCTTGCTTCATGTTCAGGGACCACAACACACTACAGGCTGTTCTAGCTAGTCTAGTCCCCTCATTTTCACAAGATGTATTCTCAGCACTATGTGTGTGTGTGTGTGTGTGTGTGTGTGTGTGTATTAAGAAGTTATAAGGAATTAATTCATAGAAACATCAATAAAATAATGCTGAAAGAAAGAATATAACCACCACACTTCCTAAAGCAGTGTACACTAAGCCGTTACTCTCCCTGTGGAGAAGATAGTAACTTGAGGATTCTTGGAAGCAGAATAAATACCAGTGCCAGTTTAACAAGATAGAAAGTGCTCCAAGCATGAAATGATAGCTTCAAAAAGTGCATTGAAAATAATGGAAGTTGAAATTTATGAGCACCAGGTGTTTAGTGTAATAATGTTAAATAGATGGAGAAAACTCACTGATTAGGCTATGATGGAGAAAATATGGAGAGGTGAATAATAGCATAAAAATCTACATATTCACATAGTATTCTCATAATGTATCAGCAGAAGAAAATGGGAGAGAGTTCTGTATGGTTTAACTAAGTAGTTAGATAATTGCAGTAAAGAATCTCAATACCAAGAAAGGAACAAAACAAGGCAGGTATTTCAACAGAACTGTATTCTAAGCCTAATGGAGAACACAGATATAATCGAGGTTAGCCTTAAAGCAATATTAATTTTCTTAGAAACCAGATACTTCTTAGTTTCTCAGGTACAATCTACCTTCATTTAAGACTACATGACATGACCCTAAATACAATGTTCAAACACACCCACTTGCATATTCACAGCAGTCTTGAAAAAAAAATTACTTTTAAAAGAACAAGTAGAAATGAGGAGCAAAGAAAGAAATGAAGAACTGCAGCAACATTTTTTAATTTTGTGCTCTGAAATTTTCCATATAAAATAAATGGCAGGCCACCAATTAATTGCCCTGATCAGAGAATTCACTGTGGTAATTTTAGACTTGGGTTTTGTAAACTCTGGACTGTCTAAATGTATCTCTATAACTACTACTTTTTTGTGTTAAAAAGAAATGTTGTCTATGTTCATTATAATTTACAAAGGTTTAGGGACTAAGTAGCATTTTTCAAAGTGTGATTTTGAGTCTGCCCTGGAGGAGATGGGAATGGAGGGTGGGCTGGGGTGAAGGCGGGGGTGGGAGGGGGGAGGAGAGGGGAATCCATGTCTGAAATGTAAAATTAAATTGAATTAAGAAATAAATAAATAAAATAGAATTGATGTTTTGGAGAACTTCCCTGGTATATGGGATAAAAAAGTGGAACATCCCTTCAAACACAAGGCTGATATTATGTCAGTTCAAAACACAAGCTCAGAGCAAGTCCACTTCATTTTTTTCCCTCTTTTCTGAAGCTACTCATCACTTTTCACTCTGAAGTCCTCATCACTTTTAAGTTGTACAATACCTCATATATATTTCAAAATAACAGAAGGGCAATTCTTGTGTTTTAAGGCATAAATTGACCTTTAAACATCTCTTGTCATCAACAATCCAATAAAACAAACCTTCATACAGTTAAAGACAATGACATACATTTCTTTAATATTTGATTTTTAATAGATTCTTAAAGTATTGTCAGTGTGTGTGTGTGTGTGTGTGTGTGTGTGTGTGTGTGTGTGTAAGAGAGGTAGGAAGCCAGAGAGGAAGGGAGGGAGAGGGAGGAAGGGAGGGGGGAGGGAGAGAAGGAGAAAGGAAGGGAGAGAAGAGGGATACATTTTACCTTACTTTTGTAATGAGAACACAAAATATACTCTCAGCAATTTGGCTTACATTATTAAATGTAATCATCAGATGTGTCAAATATTTCTTGAAGCCATTAGTCTTTTCTAAATGAGATTTTGTATCAGTGCTCAATATTATTAATTTTCAAGGAAATGCTAGACAAAATTACAAGTCAATGTGAACTCATAACACTTGAACTTGCTACATCAAATGTCAAAGATGATGAAGAGAATATAGCAATGCCTTGTGCACTCTGTGTTTGAGTATAATTTAGTACATCCACTGTGAAAAACTTTGGGGAATCTTCTTCATCTATCTGCTTCACCATGTGTGGGTACCATGAGTATTTCTTTTTTTTAATTTTATAATTTAATTTAATTTTACATATCAGCTGTGGATTCCCTTGTCCTCCCACCTCCCGCCCTGCCATGCCTTCCCCCCAGCCCCTCCCCTCCATTCCCATCTCCTCCAGGGCCAAGACATCCCTGGTGATTCAGCTCAACCTGGTAGATTCAGTCCAGGCAGGTCCAGTCCCCTCCTTCCAGGCTGAGCAAAGTGTCCCCGCATATGTCCCAGGTTCCAAACAGCCAGCTCAGCAAGCTCGTGCACTAAAGACAGGTCCTGGACCCACTGCCTGGGTGCCTCCCAAACAGTTTAAGCTAATCAACTGTCTCACTTATCCAGAGGGCCTGATCCAATTGGGGGCTCCTCAGCTATTGGTTCATAGTTCATGTGATTCCATTAATTTGGCTATTTGTCCCTGTGCTTTTTCCAAAACTTGGTCTCAACAATTCTTACTCATACAATCCCTCCTCTTTCTTGCCAATTGGACTCCTGGAGCTCCACCTGGAGCCTGGCAGTGGATCTTTGCATCCGCTTCCCTCAGTAATTGGATGAGATTTCTAGCATGACAGTTAGAGTGTTTGGCCATCCTATCACCAGAGTAGGTCAGTTTGGTCTTTCTCTCGACCATTGCCAGTGGTCTACAGTGGATTTATCATTGTGGATTTCTGGGGACCTCTCTAGCACTTTGCTTCTTCCTATTCGCATGTGGTCTTCATTTACCATGGTCCCTTATTCCTTGTTCTCCCTCTCTGTTCTTGATCCAGCTGGGATCTCCCACTCACCTAAGCTCCCTTTCCCTCAAATCTTGCCCTTCATTACCCCTGTTCACATCCAGGTTGCTCATGTAGCTATCATCCATTTCTCTGTCATTGGGGAATCCCTGTGTCTTTCTTAGGGTCTTGTTTTCCAGGTAGCCTCCCTGGAGTTGTGTAGCAGTCTAGTCATCTTTGTTTTACATATAGTATCCTTCTATGAATGAGTATATACCATGTTTGTCTTTCTGAGTCTGGGTTACCTCACTCAGCATGATATGTTTCAATAATTATTTAATAATCTTAATATGTATATTGTGTTTGAATTGAATCTGTCACCCATTTCCTCCTCTTTCTTTCTTCCATTTTTTCGCCCTTCCAAATTCTGTTGCTTTCTCTCTCATATTTTATTTAATACCTACCAGATTCATTTGTAGAAGGCACAGACTCCCTTTATTCACAGAGTGGCATGATAAGGGAACCATAACTGTTTAACACACAAATTGTCTCTTTGAAAGGAGAAATCTATAACATGTTTGCCAACCAGAAGATAAGGGAAAATGTGGTTAAGAGCCTGTTGATCCTTGTGCTCTCTGGGTGCCAAGACCATACCAAATTCTCTGCTAGAGTATTATTAATAGCTTGTTTGTTCTAGTTAATCAATAGAATCTACCTGTATGAACTATGTCACATGCACTTTACAATTTTTTTAATGTAATCATGTTTTAAGTTTTGTTGTATCCATGGAATTGAGTGAATTATCAGCAGAAAACCTTTTTTCAAATTGTACTGTGCTTTTTTGAACCATCATTGGCTACTGAGTGATGTGTAACCAGAGTCCCTTCTTGTCTCCTGCACACTGTTACTCTGCTAGGTGCAATAGTCACAGAGACAGCCACTTTCATTTAGTGTCATCTGTATGTGTGTGGGTGTGTGACCATTTTCTAGAGCCTTGGTAGTCTCTCAGGGTGTGTATTCCTGAAGAACACCCCCCATAGACACCAATTGTCAAAAGCTTATTAGGTAGCAGTGGGAATTTTTAAGCCTCTCCCCAGCCATGCTTGAATTCCATCTGTCTCAAATTTATGTCAGTCTTCTACATGGAGTCCCAGCTAATGTCAGTTCATGTGCAACATGTCCAGCAAATACTGATGAAACAGACACTCACTCCCTCTGTTGAACTCTGTATTAACACGTGTTCCACAAGATGGAACCCATGCCTGGAACCATTACTTTAGCCCCAAACTCAAGGCTGGCTAACTTATAGATGCAAGAGGAGTACTGTTATTACTCTATGATTGTAGTATGAAACTGATGCCCAGTGGCTTATTGTCATACTCATAAATTAGTGTATTTCTTAACTGTTCCTTCAAGTAGTGTCTTTTTGTGGAAGACAATAATACAGAGACAAGCATAAGTCCTTTCTGAGATGGCATGACATAGAAGATGATGTTAGTACTCTGGCACTTCAGAGTCATGTACTATGTGTTCTTGGAGCACAACTACATGAACTATAGTATCATTTAAGATTTATTTCACTAATAATGGTTTGCAAACTTCTTAGCAGCCTTTTGCATTTCTATACTAGAGACCCCCCGCCCCTTCTCCTGTAGCCCAGGTGGCTATATTCCAGCACAAATTAAAAGCTGTAAAAGTTCAATGATAAATCCAGCTCTCCTGCCTCCAGCCATGTGCAAGCACTGAAGAATGACCATTAAAACCCCATATTTCAGATGGAGAGTATATAGTGCCCCTTGATACTAAAGCTGAAGAAATATTCAAAGTCCTTTGTTTACCTACCTGGTCTTAACTATTGACTAATAGCTCAATGCAAGTTACCAACTCCCACCATCTGCAGTTTTAGAAGCTAAAATATCACTAAAGACTTGGGATTTAAAAAAAAAAAGTAAGATTCTTGTTTTATCAAACAATGAAGGTCCCCATGTCTCCAAGAAGTTCATATAAGAAACTATTCTAAACACAATTCCAGAAGGGTAGTCTTAGAGAGAGAAAACATGAATGAAGATTTGAGGGAGAAAACTGGAAATCTTACTGTTTCTAATCAGGCAGTTTTTGTGTGGGCTGATGATGAATCTATTCTGAGACCCTCTCCATCCCCAATCTGTGTCAGGGCTGGGACTACACAATTTTGTTAAAGCTACACTGGGTGGCATCTTCTCTCTCTTCCTTGAGTTATCAACTAGTACTTTCTTATTTTGAATTTCTGAGCCAAGAAGACACTTAGTTTTTCCAATAAGCAGGATTAAACTGAATATTATATTAATTCATTAAATTAAGTTTTTTATGTTTATTTTACTTTTTTTCAATGCACATTCAGGAATCTGAAAAGAACATTTGCTAGAAGTCATAATTTAAAGATGTAGAAAATTTATCAGTCAGAAAAGCAAACTATTAATATTGTTCACTTATCAAGATGTATAGGAGAATATTTATCATTATTACAGATGTTTCTGCAACAACTACATTTAGTTCTTTTCAAGAAATTTTATTACCATTGCCCAGAATATATTTTAAATTTCCCTTAACTTATGGAGGCATATAAAGGTCAAAGTTTTGTTGGTTTCACTTTTGAAAAAATACTGTAATTGTGATTGAACAGTCCTTTGAGTGTAGGTGGTCACCACTAGTGTCCACCAGTAGCAGAGCCTTTCACTTCCTTCAGCTGACAGGCCCACATCTATTAAGTAGGGAACAGTATTTCAACGTAGTACACAGATTAACTTTTCCCTGACTTGGGAGCTGTGACCTTTTGATGATAAATGGGGCAGAAACACAAATATTTTCCTAGCCTTTAAAAGAATTGTCTTTGTCAAAACTTAGGAGCAGAGATTGTTTTCATGCTACACTTGAAACTGATTTATAATATTAAAATATGATGAATGAGAAGAGGAGGGAATAATAAATTCTAATGTGACTGAGCTTTCCATAACTGGGAAATGCATGCTCATCAGAGAACTCAAACTAAAAAGTTTAAATCTCATAACTCAGAGGTTTTATATCTTGCACTTAGCAGAGGCATATGATCTACTTACAAATCTATGGATTATTAGATTTTTCTCCCACATTTTAAAGTCAGTAATAAAATTGCATACGTTTGGCATTTTCTCCCATGTGAATTCTCTGTAGTTGGAAAAACAGTATTTACAGCTTGCTACAACTTCCCACTTCCTACTCAGCATATAATTTCGACAGTTTTGTTAATGCAATAAACACTTTCCTATAGGTGTAAAATGTGCAAAATATTTGTACCTAAACCACAGAATTAATTAGGGCAATATATGCAGAGCACAGTCAAACTTTATAAATATTATCCCTTCTTTTACTTTTTATTGATAATAAAATTAAATGAATGAAATATTTTAAATATATAGTCAAGCTGATTTCAAATATCAAGTAGAACTTCTAATATATTGTTGAAATTTTCCCTGAGCTTGTCATTGTGCAACTTATATAGAAATTCTCAGATTGAAAATAACAGCACCGCCAGGAGGTGTGGCACATGCCTTTCATCCCAGCACTTAGTAGGCAGAAGCAGGTGGATCTTTGTGAGTTCAAGGCCAACCTGGTCTACAGAGTGAAATCCAAGAAAGGCTCAAAGCTACACGGAGAAACCCTGTCTTGAAAATCCAAAAAGAAAAAAGAAAGAAAGAAAGAAAAGAAAATAGCATCACCATCATAATTTAATTGTTAATAATTTGTTCATTAAGGGAATCTAAGTAGGAAAAGTTTAACACTCTGTAAAACACATAACAAAGAGACTTTTTAATTTTTATTAGGTAACTGCACTAAAATGGTTTAAACCATTAGGCATTAATTTACTTCCTCTTCTGATACCAGACAACTCTCACAACTCATTATGTTAAACAAGCAAAAGACTAATTTTCACACTGTTCAGCATTTCTGAGTGTTCAAGTCAAGTGGAAAAGTACACTTCTGTATGTGATAAAAATGCATTTCATCGCTGACATTCTGTGCCTGTTGTCCACTGTTTTATATTGTATGCCTTGTCAGAACATTGTGGGGAGTCCAAGTAGAATAAAAACATCTCTAAGAATTTTCCTAACAAACAAGAGAGTTCTTACATATAAAGGCCATATTCCGGTTTATTTAGATCTCCTAAACTATTCAAGGACAAAGGGGAAAAAGCCAAAGGCTTCCTATTATCAATATTATCTTAATTTGTACCACACAGGTCTAGTAAGAGGATAAAGCCCAGAGGCTTGACTCTCCTAATTTAATAAATTATAAATCAAAACTTCACAAGAAAATTAGAATGGAGCAAAGAATATCTTCTTATTTAACATGGTTCAAAGTTTGGTTCTAATGCTTCCTCTTCGATTGACAGGGAACTGAGTTGTGATTAAAATAAGATTTAAGTATATTAGGTAACAGCTCGTCCAAAAATCATGAGCAAAGGTTTAGTCCTGAGGGAAACAGTGGTTCCTGAAAGGAGAGGTTGGCACAGTTCTGAGTCCTTCTCTGAATTCACTGAGAAAGGAGAACACTTGGGGACATATACTAACCATCAATCCTGATTGGTTGTGTTTGGTTCCAAAATAACTTATGGTGTTAGGAACTGGACTTCAGTCATCATCTTGACTTCAAGATGGCAATAACTGAGAAAGAGATCAATGGAAGAACTGCAGAATAAAAAAAAAAATACCTTCAAGAGTTGGTCAAAGTGAACAATGCTGGGCTATTTAAGGGTACCCTTTAATGCTGTTGGGTATATGCCGCAAATAGCTGCCTTGGGATCCTTGTTCTACTTTTATTTTTTACAGACTCTTTATAATCTATATTTCTCCCAAGTTGCAGGGACAAGAATAGATATGCCATCTTATGCTTGGAAGTTGCAAGTTAAATTACTAAACTCTTGGGATTCTTCATCTGGTGGCTTCATCCTGAACCATATAGGCCAAATTATTTGATTCAACCTGAGTAATGAAACACAAATTATTAATTTACATTTGAAGGGGGTACCCAGAGCCCATAGGGAATTCTTACTGTGAGCAAGCTAGTTCTTAGAAACTTCCTCAATAATTTTATAGGCATCATACCAGTTACCGAGATTCTTCAGTAAGAGATGGGTGGACAAGAGAAGAAGAGAATGAAAAGAGTAAGGGGCAGAGCCTGTGTAGAGACACAGGACTTCAGGGCTGCACAGGTTTAAGTTACTAATCCTGTAATCCTCAATCTTCTTTAAGGTCGGTCACACACAGTGAGCAGCACAAGGATGCCTTGTTGGGGGTGGAGATGACATGTTTAGGTGACATCCCTAAATTTATACTCTTCTGTCTAGAGAATGGGCAATAATCCATCCATACCAAGAAAATTTTAAACTAGCAGAATCAAATTGACCTACATACTTTCTTTTTTAAATAAATAATTTTTTTCTTTATTATTATGTGTTTTAAATTTTATACATCAGCCATGGCTGACCTATATACTTTCAAAAAGAAACTTCTGATATATTCCTGCACCCTGGTAGAGCCAGGATATTAAGTTGGAAGATGAAATAATGGTACCAGAAAGATGTAAATTATAATACTATTTTGCAGTTGTACTCTTTTTTGCAAGAGTGAGGACAAGTGCTTAAAGGTACCTTTCATACAGACTTTATTCTCATCCATAGATAACCCAAAATGATTAATTAATATCATTGAAACTTCTGCTCATGCAGCACTCATCCAAGAAGCTCAAAATTCTCTTTAAAGCTCCCATGAGAATCTGGGCTTCAAAACACTTCTTGCATTCTTTATCTGGGAGAATAAAAGCCACAATGTACCCTGTATGTTCCTTTCTGCAGGAGATGGGCTAAGATAGGACCAGAAGAAGACCCAAAAGGATTGCTCTTTTCTCCTTCCAAGGCTTGAAAGATTAAAATTCATTTGATAAAAATTTCAGAAGATCCAAGTAAATACAATAGAGGTTTTCTAAGGACTTCTAGTCCATTCTTTTGGATGGAGAATGATAGAAACCATGCTCTTTGCCAATCAAGCATTGATAGATACAGAAAGGACCACGTTGTCCAGGCTATAAAGATTAAACATAATGGATTACATGAAATTAGTCAGGGAATAAAACTATTGACAGAGAGAAGATGAGTTCTATTACTGGTAGACAGACTATTCCTTGTGATTGCTCTAAATGAACTAATAAATTTTCCTTGGGGAAAAAAGGACACTTTCCATGCTGAATCTTACTTACAAGGGTTAAGACAAAACTTCACCAAACCCATGATTTGTGCCAAACTGTGTAATTAATCCAGAGAGCAGAATAAATTTTGTATTCTTTCTTGAGAAGCTCAGGGAATCTTTAAACACACCAAACCAGATTCTGAATCAGCAAAAGGACTCTTGACTCTGAGAGATGGCAAAAACCTAAACTGACCCAGACATCAGAAGAAAATGTGAAAGGTTCACAGTAAAACCATGGATAACCTACTAACAAGTGTCACCAAGGTATTTTATAATGAAACCAGAATAATCATCCAAAAAGGGAAAATCAAACAATAACAGCAAAGAATATTATAACAGCAGCTAAGCCAAGGCCTCCTGAGAAGAGCAGAGACCAAAATCAAACCCACCTATTCCAGCATGTCTCAGGCAGCCAAGGTCTCCTGACACTTTCTCCTTTCTGATGGTTCAAAATCCTAAGATAAAGAATGTTTGGGATCTGAAACAACCTCTTATGGGTCCTGCTTCCTAGACCCTTTACTCCATGGAGGTACTTTGAGAGAATGGGGGTGATGGTTCAGTTTTTTGTTTGTTTGTTTGTTTGGTTGTTGTTGGTTTTTTAAACCTATCTTTTCCTCTTTATTGCAGACAACCTTTGTGATTGAAATATTGTGCACCCCAAAAAAGTTATCTGGGGGTCATAGAACAAACAGCCACTATATTAAACATAGAGATCAGGCAGTGGTAGCACATGCCTTTAATCCTAGCCTTCTGGAGGCAGAGATCCATCCAGATCTCTGTGAGTTCAAAGCCACACTAAAAACAACCAGGCATGGTGGCATACAACTTTAATCCCAGCACTTGAGATCTCATGTCTTGCTTGGGAAAGACACACCCCTTTAATCCCAGGAAGTGATGGCAGGTAGCAGAAAGGTATATTAAGGCACGAACCAGGAACTAGAAGCTTTTTTAAGATTTTAGACTTTTAGCAACAGTTCAGCTGAGATCCATTCAGATAAGGACTCAGATGCTTTCAGTTTGAGGAGACAAGATCAGCTGAGAAGTTGTCAAGGTGAGGTTGGATGTGGGTTGTTCTGTTTCTCTGGTCTTTCACCATTCAGTCCAATACTTGGCTCCGAATTTGTTTTTATTTATAAGATCTTTTAAGATTCATGCTACAACCTCTTCTAAGGAAGGATATAGAAGGCCCCTTGTAGTTGTTTAATGTTATTACTCCAAAGAAAATTATTTGTTTTCCAATAATAGAAACAGAAGTAAACCCTAAGAAGTGGGAAACCCAAGGAAAAATAAGGAGACAAGTGGACAGTATTTTCCATACACACTTCTTTCTTCATCACAGACTGTATCCATCTATGACAGAAGCTCAACCAGAATTGAATCCTGATAGTTGGCAACCTCTTGTCACAAGACTACTTAGGACTTTGAAACAACCTTTGCAACACACCCCACTAAAGGTTCAAAAACCTAACTTTCCATAAAGATTGGTTCAAGGCCTGTCATCTGATTAAAAAGATCATTGTTTTCATCCATCCTATAGTTCCTCAACTTACATTTTAATAGCTCAAATTCCTAAGGCACTGTATACAGTTTGGGTATGTATTTGAAAGATGCATTCCTGTGTGGTCTACCATATCCAGATCCCCAATATGATTTTGCAATTGAGATTCCCCAAGAAACAATTACTCAGATAACTTGGACTTCATTTCTCCTAAAGTTTGGGCATGTGTTATCAAGGGACTTGTCAAAGTTCTGATCCTATTTTTAGTCCTTAAATATATAGACAGTATCCTTCTCTGTTTTCCCATGAAGGAAGCCCATAATAGTGTTGTAATGCTCTTTTTAACTTCCTGTCACACAGAGGTTATAAGGTTGAGAATCTTTGGAAAGCAGCTGTCACTAAGGTTGCCAAACAGGTGCTAGATATATAAGAAGAGACACTTAACCATGCCAACTGGGAAACCACTGCTTCTTAAAACACTGCAATAATATCTAACAACAGTTGCCTTCTTTGTCCTAGCCTGACTCTTGTGGCCTTCTGATGTAAATCAGGAACAGGTAAGGGACAGCTTAATCAGGACTGTCATCTCAGAGACACTTAGAACAAGAAGCTTATAGTCCAAGTTTTCAAACTTCAGAGGCATCTAACTCTGGGTTCTGAGATCAAGAGAACTGGGGTTAAAACTTCCAATGTCAGGGGGTTGGGGATTTAGCTCAGTGGTAGAGCACTTGGCTAGCAAGCACAAGGCCCTGTGTTCCATCCTCAGCTCCAGCAAAAAACAAACAAACAAACAAACAAACAAACAAAAAACCTTCCAATGTCAGGAAGTTGTAGGTGATGAAGTCAGAGTGGCCCTATATACGGCAGATAGTATTGCAGCTTCCCATCTTCCTGTGCCTGGTACCTCAGCCATTAATCTTTGGTAGCTCTCTGACACTCTCCAGGTGACCTTTTATCTGCCACTCAACGTTTTGTAGTCACCCAACTTTTGTGTGTAGTCTTGGGCCTATAGCTTCCATAGTCATATCCTACTTCTCTGTACTGCCACAGCCTAGGCTTCCACCACATCTCTGCTGAAGGTTTTTCTTCAGGACATTTCAGGTATTATCTGAATGCCAATTGATCATTTTTTTTTTTTCAGTCTTGAGAGTCTTAGGGTCTTACTCTATTTGAATTACTTTCAAAGGCCCATTTTAGCTGGAGTGTCTGGTAATGGAAATCTAGGGTTTCATTAGCTTACAATTTCACCAACTTAGTCTACAATTCCATGACAATGATAGTTACACAACAGAATAGCATTGGGGGGGAGGTAGTATCCCTAGGGTCACAACATGAGCAGCCACAATGTGCTTAGAGGGAAGCTTCCTGCACTGACATGAAGAGTTAGAATATAACTGGAATTCTGGAGCATCTCTGTTTAGAGTTTAATTTTCCAGTTACAAACTTGTAAGTGTATGAACTACTGTCTACAAAACAAGAGGCCTATCTCTATACTGATCACAGGCCTGGTATATGCAGTTTCCCTTTTGCTAAGCATACATTTTTTGCTAAGTCACTATGGGAGTTATGCCTCTTCCTTCAGGTCCTCCCAAGATATAGTCTGTACTACCTTACAGCCATATTAAGGCTATCCAGGAGGCCACTTAGGGTCCAAATGGACTGTCATAGCTAACATAAAATATTCTGGACCTGATTAATACTATTTGTACATCTATGGAGTGCTCAAAACAGTCTAGTCAGATAATTCAGGAGTGGCTTCTTGATTGTGGCTCCTCACTCAACAACACCAGATTTAATGGGTAAGTCTGCAGCTATTTATCACATGGCTATGTAGTTTGTCCATGGCAGCTTTGATCATTTGAAAATGGAAATTATCAAATGTTTTCACAAGTTTGATCATGTTATTAATCATGTTAATTACATGTTAAACAGCATGTAAGTCCTATCTAAACACATTCCCTCCTATTGAGAATTAGGTCCCTTCTTTCTCTTTATGAGTATAATGTGATGTATGAGGCTAGTGGAATACCAGGGTTGAGGTGTCTGCAGAAACATACATAGGTTCCACAAAGGTGACACTATATTGTCTGTGTTACCTGCCTGATCCATTGCATACACTCTATCAGTAAGAGGTTGTTTCCTTGGTAAATTGGAAGCCCAGGAAATTGGATAGGTCTTTGTCTATCATTTTCCAGTCATTAGAGACTCTATGTAACAAGTCCCTCTTATTTCTTTTGGGAAAGATACTGACATCAATATTGAAAAAGAAATAAGATCAAGACATAAGAATTTTTTACTAAAAGTTTTGAAAGGTAAGGTTAAACTGACAATAAGACAACCAGAGTAGAAATAATCATCAGAAGATAAACAACATTGAAAACAGATGAGATTTTCTAGATCAGTGGTTTTCAAACTGTGGGTCATGATGCTCTAAGGAATCAAAGGACCCTTGCACATGGGTCACCTAAGACCATTGGAAATATCAGATATTTATATTATAATTCATTACTGTAGTAAAAATTACAGTTATAAAATAGTAACAAAAGCAATTTTATGATTGTAGTCACTACAAAATGAGGAACTGTATTAAAGAGTGGCAGCATTAGGAAGGTTGAGAATCACTGTTTGAGGTAAAAATCTAACACCAGCATTGACTCATAATGTAACAAGTTATTTAATACTCTTTCTCCTAATATTTTCACTTGTTTTAATATACATGATATTCTCATGTTTGTCTTTATAAAGATTAAATGATATTACATTTGTAATGGTCATATCCCAATGACTGAATGATATGACTTCAAGGAACAGTCATATATTAATAACTACTTGAGAGGTTAATCTTAGAACAGAGGCAACTTAGTATGGACATGTAGTAAAATGACATGTCATAGCAAATTATGGAAATAACTTTTCACTTCGTATTCATTGCCAAGGTCTGCCTAAATGACTAGAATCACTTTTACATGTTTATTTGTGACATTTGATTCTTTTGTCAAAGAGGATATTTGAATGAAGGGAACTAGACTGAGCTCAAAGAAAGCCTTCATAGGTGACCACTCTCATTGAACAATCACCATTTGATATTATCTGTCAGAGGGACATTTTACTGAAAGCTGCTTGATAAAATATTAAATTTATCATTCATGCAATTTTAAAGGTTGATATTTCTGCACTGATCAATTAAATATGCAGTAATTTTAACCTACAGTAATCTACAGAACAAAAGAACTTGGGCACAGCACTCCTGTCAAATGCTCATACTCTATAATTAATTTAGATGGCCTTTCAATTGAATTTAGTGAATACACTTAATGGTCCCATACATCATTTTCATATCCTAACCTCAAATCTAATGTTTTTTATCACTACAGTTTTCTGTCTATATCTGCAAAAGCTTCAATATATTTGTAGCCAAGAAAAGTAACAGGGTATTGTTACCTATCACAGTATTTGTGGATCACACAAACCAGGTCTTCATCAGTAATTAAGGAGAGTGTTTCAGGGTACATACATGGAGAGAAAGGGATCATGGAGGTTGTCTTTGAGACTTGTTACCAAATACTGTTCAACAACCAATGTTGTGTAATTTAAATACATGCACAGATATTAAGAGGTGGTCTGTGATATGTAGGCACAGTGGTAAGTGACAGCTTGTGATTTCTTTCAGTTTGGATGTATTGTCCCTGTTACATTGCTTCTTTATTTTCATTTAAAATAATTAGTTCTTTTACCCTTGATATTGTAATATAGTTAAAATCATTTTCTTTTTTTCTTTCTTCCTTCCAAATGTCCCATTTCCTCTCCTTGCTCTCTTCAAAGTTATGGCCTAATTTTTTTACCAATTGTTGTTACATACCTGTATTTGCATGTGTGTGTGTGTGTGTGTGTGTGTGTGTGTGTGTGTGTGTGTGTGTGTGTGTGTGTGTGTGTGTATGGGTGTGTGTATGTGAATATGTTTATCCTCCTGAATACATAACTGGTACGTGCACTGTTAATTTTATGTATATTTTCAGAGATGAGCATTCAGTAAAGAATAACAAACTGCTCATTCCTAGGCAAGTCTATTCACTGCAGTCACAGCAGTTCTTATCTGCCTGTGGTGCTTTCTGTGGGGTTTTCCCTACTCGAATCAGCACGTGGATTGGTGGCACCCTTGTTCTGTCTCTAAAACCTAACAGATGATTGTTCTTTTGGCCATGTATGAAGATGCAGGAACCAAAGAAGAGATGAGGCACTCCCATGTTTATGCCCAGAAGAAAATGTATGGAATACTTTTTTTTTTTTTTTTTTTTAAATTCAGCGTTTTTTTAGGACACTATTCTTTGAAGTAATGTATCGAATAAAACAGATTGGAAATATGTGATACACCGAATTAATATTCTTCAAGCAATGTTATCTATATTTCTGATTTACTTTGTTGGATTCATGAAGCTTTGTATTATTAATTTGATTTTTTTTATTTGTAAAATACCTATATCTTATCCATGTATCATTTTAAATGTAGCAGGGCATGAGTCAGTTTGTATTTTTCCCTGTCAGAATTTATGTTCCACTTAGAGGGATTGGATATAACTAATGATCAGTTTTGGTGAAATTTATGGGACAGCAGATACTGGTTTTTCAAAACTGCTAGATATTGTTAGATTACTACCCAAAAGAGTAGTATTAATATATAACCCACAACTATGTATTCACTTACATACACACTAGCCACATACATAGCCACAATTGGAGATATTAGGGTTCAATTTTTTTCTAATGAGATGTTATTTATCCTTTATTATTTTTATTTTGAACTATATTGTACCTTACTTGAAGTTTTTTTTTTGTAGAATACATTTTGATCACATTCTTTCCCTCCTCTAAATTCTCCCTGTTCCTCCCTCCTCAGTTTCTTGCTCCTTTTTTCTTTCTTAATAAACAACAAAAAGGAAACAGCAAATAACAGAAAGCACTAAGAACAAAATGTTCAAAGTACACCAAATCATAAAATATCACACATTCAAGAAACAGTGAGGCTCATTTGTGCCAGTAAACTACTCCTGGTCATGATGCTTTGCCTAGGAGAGTGATTGATATATTCAGGAAACTCCATTGGAGAAAACTGATTTTCTTTTTTTCCAGCTAGCAGAATTGCAGCTTCTTGGTTAGGTTGTGGGACTTAGTGCCATTTCTTCTTTTCTGTGCTGGGATTTTTTTTTTCTGGCTTCAATTTTCTCAGGTCCTGGGGATGTTGTCATATGTCTACTAGTTCATATGTGCAAGAGACCTGATGTGACAGGATGACACAGTTCCTCAGAGTCATTCACCACCTCTACCTTCTAAAATCTTCCCACAACCACTCTCATGCAGATCCCTAATCACCCTAATTATTGACAGGAGGGTTTTGGTATGGACATCCTACTTAGGAATGAATACTCCAAAGTCACACACTATGCATATTGTCAATTTGTGTGCCTCTGTGTTAATTACGTTCTACTAAAAGAAGAAGCTTTTGTGATGAGAGCTGAACTATGTGGCAATCTACAGGAGTAGCATTATGAAATTAAGATTCTTACTTCTTTTTTTCCTATGTTCAATCAATAGAATAACAGTATATGGTGATATTTTATTTGTGCTGAAATGTGATTTTATTTGTATCTTAATAAATAGAGTTGCTTGGGGGTCAGAGCTAATAGCAAGCCATAGCAGAAGTCTGGCAATGCTAGCACATGCCCTTAATCTGATCACATGACAGGCAGATCTCTGAGTGTTCAAGGGTACAGCTAGTATGGAGACACACACCTTTTTTTTATTACTATTATATTTGTGTTTTAATTTTGCATATCAGCCATGGGTTTCCCTGTCCTCCCCCCTCCCACCCACCTTTATTCTTAATACCAACCATAGAGACCTGGAGGTCTGTATAGACAGGTGGTGACGAGGAGGTCATGTGGTTGGGTTTACAACCAATGAGAAGGCAGAACAGAAAGCCAATAAAAGGACAGGCATACAGAAGTAGGTCTCTGAAGAACGGCAGTGGCAGCGGGTCGTAAGAAGGCAAAAAGTCTTGGTCTTAGCTCTTAGCTACTGCTCTCTGACCTCTGAGGCTTTTAACTATGCATTTGGCTCTGTGTTTCTTGTTTAATAAAACTGTTCATAACTATCTCTACAACTGTAGTTAGTTTTCTTCAGGGTCTGTGATCATTATAGATTTCTAGTCTCAGGTTTTTTGCATCATTAACAGTTTTATAGGTCAGCTCCATCTCATGGAGCAGGTGGTACGTCTGATTTTTAAAAAGTGATTGGTTGGGTTGGGGATTTAGCTCAGTGGTAGAGCACTTGCCTAGCAAGTGCAAAGCCCTGGGTTCGATCCTCAGCTCAAAAAAAAAAAGTGATTGGTTATACCTGTAACAATTATGACAATATTGAATAAGTATATCTTACAGACAGGTTGTAGGGTTTGTAGCTGGGTGAGATTGATGATTACTCTTCTCTGATATCAGGTATAGTACCTTCTGGTGCTATGGATGCTAGCCAATATGGGTAAAGCTTCTTATTGGGCACATGCTGTGTTTCTCCATGTTCAGTGGCACAGGTAAATTATGTTTTCAGCCATAGAATCTTATGTTCCTGTTGTAGAGGGCCACCAACACCATTGGTAATGGCTCATAATATTTGATACCCTATGGGACAGACCCCTTTTACCAATGACAACCAAATTTAACATACTCCTGGTACAAGAGGCTTTACTTGGTAATATAAGATGTCCAATTGAGGCATTGTACCCCATTATATGGTAGCTACATTTATTCCTTTCATATATGTATGCATTTTATGAACCTTTTAAAATAGTAGGCTAGCATCTGCCATTTCAAAAGGCTTTTAATTTTAGTTCTCCATAATTCCTCTGTTGCCTGCCCTTCCATCCCACCCCTCAGTTAATCCTTCTAATGTCCCCTTGATCTCTTTATAACACAATATTCTATTTCCCCATTTTTGAGGAATCTCCTCTTCTTTCATCCTCCCTTATAAACTTCCCAACTTTTATAGACATTCTAAGTGAAGCACGTACATCTAAGCCACTTTATCAATTTTTGATTGTGTGTTTAACTCTATGGGTGTTTTTCTTGCATGTACATCTGTGCAACATGCTCCTGCCAGTACATTAGGAGGCCAGAAGAGAGTGTCAGAATGACGGGAACTGGAATGAAAGAAAGTTGTGATACTCAGCATAGATGCTTGGAATCAATCCCAGGTCCTCTGGAAGAGCAGTCAATGTTCTCAGGTGCTCAACAGACTTTCCAACCCTACTATAACCCTAACCTTGCCCAAACTTTGAAATTTTTTTATTATGTATTTTAATTTTATACATCAGCCATGGGTTCCCCTGTCCTCCCTCTTCTGCCCCCACCTTCCCCCCAGCCACTCCCCTCCATTCCCATGTAGTCCAGGACCAACACACCCCTGGGGACTCATTTAAACTTGGTAGATTCAGTACAGGCAGGTCCAGTCCCCTCCTTCCAGGCTGAGCATGTATCTCAGTGTAAGCCCAAGGTTCCAAACAGCCAGCTCATGCACTAAGGACAGGTCCTGGTCCCACAACCTGGGAGTCTCCCAAAGAGATAAAGCTATTCAATTGTCTCACTTATCTAGAGGGCCTGATCCAGTTGGGGGCTCCACAGCCATTGGTTCATAATTCATGTGCTTCCATTCGAATGGCTATTTGTCCCTGTGTTTTTGCAACCTTGGATTCAACAATTAACGCTCTTGCAGTCCCTCCTCCTTCTCGACAGTTGGACACCTGGAGCTCCACCTGGGGCCTGGCTCCATCAGTTATTGGATGAGAGTTCCAAGATGACTGCTAGGGTGTTTAGTCATCTGATCACCAGACTAGTTCAGATCAGGCCCTCCCTCGACCACTGCCAGCAGTCTACAGAGGATATATCATTGTGGATTTCTGGGGACCTCTTGAGCACTCTGCCTATTCCTGTTCTCATGTGGTCTTCATTTATCATGGTCTGTTATTCCTCGTTCCCCCTTTCTGTTCTTCATCCAGCTGGGATCTCCTGCTCCCCTAAGCTTTCTTTCACTCAAATCTTGCCCTTCATTACTCCCACTGTCATGGAGGTTGTTCATGTAGATCCCATCCATTTCTCTGTCATAGGTTGATCCCTGGGTCTTTCCTAGGGTCCCGTTTTCTAGGTAGCAACCCTGCAGTTGTGTAGCAGTCTAGTCATTTTTGTTTTACATCTAGTATCATCTTATAAGTGAGTACATACCATGTTTGTCCTTCTGAGTCTGGGTTACCTCACTCAGGATGATTTTTTCTAGATCCATCCATTTGTCTGCAGACCTCATGATGTCATTGATTTTTCTCTGCTGAGTGGTACTCCATTGTGTATATGTACCATATTTTCTTTATCCATTCTTCAGTTGAAGGGAATCTAGGTTGTTTCCAGGTTCTGGCTATTACAAACAATGCTGATATGAACATAGCTGAGCAAATGTCCTTGTGGTATGATTGAGCATTCCTTGGGTATATGCCCAAGAGTGCTATAGCTGGGTCTTGGGGGAGATGGATTCCCAATTTTCTCAGGAAGCACCATATTGATTTCCAAAATGGCTGTACAAGCTTGCATTGCCACCAGCAGTGGAGGAGAGTTCCCCTTGCTCCACATCCTCTCCAGCATAAGCTGTTTTCTGTGTTTTTGATCTTAGCCACTCTGACAGGTGTAAGGTGGTATCTCTGAGTCATTTTGATTTGCATTTTCCCAGATAATTAGGGATGTTGAGCAATTCCTTAAATGTACTTCAGCCATTTGAACTTCCTCTGTGGAGAATTCTCTGTTTAGTTCTATAGCCCATTTATTAATTAGACTGTTGGACATTTTGATGTCTAATTTCTTGAGTTCTTTATATATTCTGGATATCAGCCCTCTATCAGATGTGAGGTTGGTGAAGAACTTTTTCCATTCTGTAGGCTGTTGCTTTGTCTTGTTGACCATGTCCTTTGCTCTACATAAGCGTCACAGTTTCAACAGGTGCCATTGATTGATTGTTTCTCTCAGGGTCTGTGCTACTGGTGTTATATTTAGAAAGTGATCTCTGGTGCCAATGCATTCAAGAGTACTTCATACTTTCTCTTCTATCAGGTCCAGAATAACTGGATTTATGTTGAGGTCTTTGATCCACTTGGACTTAAGTTTTGTGCATGATGACAGATATGGATCTATTTGCAGCCTTCTACACATTGACATCCAGTTATGCCGGAACCATTTGTTGAAGATGCTTTCTTTTTTCCATTGTATATTTTTGGCTTCTTTGTCAAAAATTATATGTTCATAGGTGTGCGGGTTAATGTCAGGGTCTTCAATTCGATTCCATTGGTCTAAATGTCACTTCTTATGCCAGTACCAAGGTGTTTTTATTATAGTAGCTCTATAGTAGAGCTTGAGGTCGGGGATCTTGATGACTCCAGAGGTTGTTTTATTGTATAGGATTCTTTTGGCTATCCTGTTTTTTTGTTGTTGTTGTTGTTTGTTTGTTTTTCCATATGAAGTTGAATATTATTCTTTCCAGATCTGTGAAGAATTTTGTTTGTAATTTGATAGGGATTGCATTGAATCTGTAGATTGCTTTTGGTAAGATCACCATTTTTACTATGTTAATCCTGCCTATCCATGAGCATGGGAGATCTTTCCATTTTCTCACATCTTCCTCAATTTCTTTTTTCAGGGACTTAAAGTTTTTGTTCTATAGGTCCTTCACATGCTTAGTTAGAGTAGCCCTAAGGTATTTTATATCATTTGTGGCTATTGTAAAGGGTGATGTATTTCTGATTTCCTTCTCGGCCTGTTTGTCTATTGTATATAGGAGGGCTACTGATTTTTTTGAGATGATCTTGCATCCTGCTATGTTGCTGGAGGTTTTTACTAGCTGTATCAGTTCCTTGGTTGAATATTTGGGGTCACTCATGTATACTTTCATGCCATCTGCAAATAGGGAGAGCTTGACTTCTTCCTTTCCAATTTCTATTCCCTTAATCTCTCTGTGTTGTCTTAAAGCGCTGGCTAGAACTTCAAGTACTATATTGAATAAGTATGGGGAGAGGGGACAGCCTTGCCTTGTTCCTGATTTTAGTGGTATTGCTTTGAGTTTCTCTACATTTAATTTGATGTTGGCTGATGGCTTGCTGTAGATTGCCTTTATTATGTTTAGGTATGTTCCCTGTATTCCTGATTGTTCCAAGACCTTTATCATGAAGGGGTGTTGGATTTGTCAAATGCCTTTTCTGCATCTAGTGAGATGATCATGTGGTTTTTTTTCTTTGAGTTGGTTTATATGGTGTATTATATTGCTGGACTTTCATATGTTGAACCTCCCTTGCATCCCTGGGATGAAGCCTATTTGATCATGGTGGATAATTGTTTTGATGTGCTCTTGGAGTCTGTTTGCCAGTATTTTGTTGAGTATTTTTTTCCTGATGGAGATCAGTTTGTAGTTCTCTTTCTTTGTTGCATCTTTGTTTGTTTTAGGAATCAGTGTAATTGTAGCCTCACAGAAGGAGTTTGGTAATATACCTTCTGCTTCTATTGTGTGGAACAATTTAAAGAGTATTGGTGTTAAGTCTTCTTTGAAGATCTGGTAGAATTCTGCAGTGAAACCATCTGGTCCTGGGCTTTTTTTTTGCGGGGGAAGACTTTTAATGGCTGATTCTATTTCCTTAGGGGTTATTGGACTATTTAAATGGTTTATCTGGTCTTGATTTAACTTAGGTATGTGGTACCTATCTGGAAAATTATCCATTTCTTCTAAATTTTCCAGTTTTGTGGAGTAGAGGTTTTTGAAGTATGACCTGAAGATTCTCTGGATTTCCTCATTGTCTCTTGTTATGCCCCCCTTTTCATTTCTGATTTTGTTAATTTGGATGCTCTCTCTCTGTCTTTTGGTTAGTTTGGATAAGGGCTTGTCTATCTTGTTGATCTTCTCAAACAACCAACTCTTTGTTTCATTAATCCTTTATATTGTTCTCTTTATTTCTATTTTATTGATTTCAGCTCTTAATTTGATAATTTCCTGGCATCTGTTCCTCCTGGGAGACTTTGCTTCTTCCTGTTCAAGTGCTTTCAGGTGTGCTGTCGAGTGACTAGCGTGAGATTTCTCCAGCTTCTTGATGTGGGCATTTAGTGCTATGAATTTCCCTCTTAGCACTGCTTTCATAGTTTTCCATAATTTTGGGTATATGGTGTATTCATTTTCATTGATCTCTAGGAAGTCCTGAATTTCTTTCTTTATTTCTTCCTTAACCCATTGGTTATTCAGTTGAGCATTATTCAGTTTCCATGAGATTGTAGGATTTCTGTAGTTTTTTTCTGTTGTTGAAATCTAACTTTAAACTTTGGTTGTCTGATAGAACGCAGGAGGTTATTCCAATTGTTTTGTATCTGTTGAGATTTGCTTTGTGGCCATTATGTGGTCGATTTCAGAGAAGGTTCCATGGGGTGCTGAGAAGAAGGTATATCCTTTTTTGTTTGGGTGGAATGTTCTGTAGATATCGATTAAGTCCATTTGAGTCATAACATCACTTAAGTCCTTTATTTCCCTGTTAAGTTGCAATTTGGCCAAACTCTCCAGAGGTGAAAGTGGGGTGTTGAAGTTTCCCACTATTAATGTGTGGGGTTTTATATGTGATTTAAGCTTTAGTAATGTTTCTTTTACATATGTGGGTGCCCTTGTGTTTGGGGCATAAAAGTTCAGAATTGAGACTTCATCTTGGTGGATCTTTCCTGAGATGACTATGTAATGTCCTTCATCATCTCTTTTGATTGATTTTAGTTTGAAATCTATTTTGCTGGATATTAGGATGGATACACCAGCTTGCTTCTTAAGACCATTTGATTGGAAACTCTTTTCCCAGCCTTTTATTCTTAGGAGGTGTCTGTCTTTAAATTTGAGGTGTGTTTCTTGTATGCAGTGGAAAGATGGGTCCTGTTTTCATATCCATTCTGTTAGTCTGTGTCTTTTTATAGGTGAATGAAATCCACTGATATTAAAGGATATTAATGATCAGTGATTGTTCGTTCCTGTTGTTATTTTTATTTTTTTGGTGGTAGCGTGTGAGTACTTCTCTTCTTTGGGGTTTACTGCTGTGGTGTTATCTATTGCCTGTGTTTTCATGGGTGTATCTGCCTTCCTTTGGTTGGAATTTTCCTTCTAGTGATTTCTGTAGGGCTGGGTTTGTGGATAAGTATTGTTTAAATCTGGTTTTGTCTTGGAAGGTCTTGTTCATTCCATCTATGATGATTGAAAGTGTTGCTGGGTATATTAGTCTAGGCTGGCATCCATGGTCTCTTAGTGTCTGCATTATATCTGTCCAGGTCCTTCTGGCTTTCAAAATCTCCATCGAGAAATCGGGTGTTATTCTGATGGGTTTGCCTTTATAAGTCACTTGGCCTTTTTCCTTTGCTGTCCTTAATATTCTTTCTTTATTCTGTTTGTTTCATTGTTTATTTATTATGTGGTGAGGGGACTTTTTTGGGGGTTTATTCTGTTTGCTGTTCTATAGGCTTCTTGTATCGTCATAGTCATTTCCTTCTTTAATTTGGGAAAGTTTTCTTCTATGATCTTGTTAAATATATTTTCTGTGCCTTTGAGTTGGTATTCGTCTCTTTCCTGTATCCCTATTATTCGCATGTTTGGTCTTTTCATGGTGTGCCCAATTTCTTGGACATTTTGGGTCATGACTTTGTTGGTTTTAGTATTTTCTTTGACTGATGAATCTATTTCTTCTACCGTATCTTCAACACCAGAGATCCTCTCTTCCATCTTTTGCATTCTGTTGGTTATACTTGCCTCTGAAGTTCCTGTTTGTTTACTCAGATTTTCTATTTCCAGCATTCCTTCTGCTAGTGTCTTCTTCATTTTTTTCTATTTCCCTCTTCAGGTCTTGGACTGTCTCTCTTGCTTTTTATGATTTTCTTTCAAGGACTTATTGTTTTCTTCTGCTTTAATTGTCCTTTCCTCTAGTTTTTTATTGTGTTCTTCCCATTTTTTTGTTTGTCTGTTCCTCTACTTCATTTTTGATTTCTTCTCTATAAGGCTGTAGCCTCTTCATGATGTTACTTATAAGGTTGTTTTCTTCTTCTTCTTTTTCCATTCTGTGATGTTCAGGTGTAGCTGTTGGAGAAGGGCTAGGTTCTGGTGATGCTGTATTGCTCTTTATTTTGTTGTATGTACTTCTGCCTTGATGTCTGCCCATCTCCTCTTGGGTTCATTCTTGGTCTTATCATTGTACTTGGTCCAGAGAGAGCTGACAGATTTAGGGAGCCTCTCTCTGGTCCAGATGGAAACTCTGGGCCAGATGGGAGCACTGGTCCAGATGAGAGTGCTGGCTGGATAGGAGCTGGGGTGCTGGACTCTGAGTATCAGGAAGTCCCTGGGGTCTACTTATTTTGTCTAGATGGGAGTTCCTATAGTTGGAGTTTTCCTGCCTGGCCCAGTCAGGACAAATCTCTCTTACCTGCCAGTCCCACAGTCACCCAGACCCAACCAAGAAAGCATACAGAAACTTACATTGTTTACAAACTGTATGGCCGTGGCAGGCTTCTTGTTATCTACTTCTTCTATCTTAAATTAACCCATTTCTGTTAGTCTATACTTTGCCACATGGCTTGTGGCTTACCAGTGTCTTTACATGTTGCTTCTCATGGCGGCGGCTGGCGGTGTCTCTCTCCAGCATTCTACTTCCCAGAATTCTCTTCTCCCTTGTCCCGCCTATACTTCCTGCCTGGCCACTGGCCAATCAGAACTTTATTTACACAGAGAGATATCCACAGCAAGCTCCTCTTGTCCAGATGGGAGTTTCTCTGGTCTCTGGTCCAGATGGAAGTTCCAGGGCAGGATGGAAGCTGGGGGCTGGTCTCTGATTCTCAGGAAGTGGCTGGAGTCTCTGGCAGGTGGGTGTGGGCTCAGGGTGTGGAGACTGCAGGGCCTGCCTGCAGTCTTGGAAAAGGGGAGCCTTCCTGTAGGGCCTGCCTATTGGCTGGAAAGTGGGGCCAAGTTGGGCAGTTCCTTCTGGGATGGCCTGTGTCCAGTGGTGGGACCCAGGGGCAGTTGCCTCTCTGACTATAACCCCAGGCACTCACCTCTGATTCAGATGGGAGTTCCAGGGTGGACAGGAGCTGGTGGTTTGTCTCTGTGTCTCAGGAAGTGGCTGGGGTCTGGGGTTTTGGGCAAATGGGTGTGGGGGCAGTGTATGGAGACTGCAGTGACTGCCTGCAGTCTTGGAAAAGGGAAGCCATTCTGCAGGGCCTGCTGATTGGCCAGAAACTGGAGCCAAGTTGGGCATTTCCTCCCGTGATGGCCTGTGTCCTAACCTTTGGAATTTATAAGAGTTTATCGATCATTTAAATGTTTACATTTCTTACTTTATGATAGGAAGATATTGAAAATATCAGATATTATATATTTAGAAACTCTCACCAGAATTGTTTTTATATTATTTTTTAAAACATCCTGTTATTTTTTTTAAAAGGGAAAAACGCTCCCATGCTATGAAAATATTAATCATATTCCTCATACATGTACACAATTTTTCCACTATACAGCACTGCAAAATAGATGACATTATTGCTTTTGATCCTCCATGTGTTTTCTGAATACATTTAAGAAAGAGACATATTTTGTTGAACATATGGCAGTTTGTTCTAACAGCTGTATGTGTGTTAGACAGTCTGGATGAAATTTGAGAAGATGAAGTCATCATAGAAACTCACGATAATCTACAGAACAACAGCTCAAAATCCAGGAGCTATTTTTAGCACAAGAAAGTTGAGTGCAGTTGCAAGGACACAACAGTACAATTTAATGGGGTTAGAATGGTTGTCCCAATAAATCATTTTCAACTAACTTAGCTTCCATTAAGAAAAAGCTTATTACTGAGAAGAAACTGGTAAATAAAACAATACAAAGAAGGAAATAGGGTATTTCTTATAAAGACATGGAAGTGAAGTGTACTGGAATCAATATTGTGATTCACTGATGTTGGGGATGCTTAATCTTGACTTAATATCTGATCAGGTGAGTGTAAAAAACTAAATATGTAAGAAAGTGTATAATTATAAAAGATTTTAATAAACAATTGTAATATATGAGCTGGGAGTACAACATAGTCATAAATACAGCATATTTTCAGCAAAAGCAATATCCTGGTTTCATCCTCAAAACCACATAAAAAAAAAATAATAGAATGGTAACAGTTACAACATTTGTGAACCTGAGATAAAGAGGAAGCACTAGAAATTAACAGAAACATGGAAATATGCTGTGCCAGTTCAAGATAGGCTGAGTTTCCAGAATCAGAAAAAGGTAATTATAAAGTCAGAGCATATGGTGATTCTTTTTAATCAAACTGCATTCCTCATAAAAGAAAAGCATTGCTTTATATAGTCTCTGTAGATTGTTAATGAAAATTGAGCTGAAAAAGTCTCAAAAAATTACTAGTGAACTAAAATTTGCAACATCTTATTTCAATTTATGTGTAACAATATAATTATTTTAAAATTTACTTAGACTAAATTTTTTACTGAAAAATGTTGAAATGTTCATCTTGAATACTAGCACCATCAATATCCAGTAGGAAAATAAGAATGTTTCCCACCAGTTTCATGCATTTATACACCATGTAGCATTCACTGATGAGAGTTGCTTGAACTTAATAGTTCCCATTTTTCTATTAGTTCAATTATATGTTTTAGATTACCCATACATAACATGTTATTGAATAGATTTGAAATGGGTAAATCATGATGCAGTCAAAATTTTAAGCCTGAAATAAACTAATATATTCATATTTCATTCATGAAATGAAATCATTAAGATTAAATATAATATTCCCAACAACTGTAGGCAGTGACACCTTTCTCCAAAGAGAGAGAGAGGTTGTATCTGTTTTAGAACTTTTCAGAACCCCAGAGATACAAGGAAGTAAACCGAGGATGTAAAGCTCTAATCCAGAAATGACATCCTGCTATATGGCACTTTGATTCACATGTAGTAATAAAAAACAAATGAATGTTGATGCAAGTCCCAAGTACATAATGACAAAGATATCCCCATTCCACAATAGGCAACCACAATAAAAGGCTTTGTTACATAAAAATCATACATCAAAACTGTAAACACAGTTTCCAACTCTAATGAATCATAGTCTCCAAAATATAAGTACGTATAAACAAGAAAGTGAAAGTTCTCTAGACTAAAAACTGTAGAATACTGAAGAAAGTTGAGGTAGTGTGACTGAGGTTAAAAAGGGCTCACATGTTAATGGCTTAGAAGAATTATTGTTATAGACATGGACATATTACAAACAGTGCTCTACAGATCATTGCAGTCTACAAAATGTTTAATGACCTTCCTCACAGAAAAAAAGTAACAAACACTAAAATTCATATTGCAAATGAAATACTACAAACAACTAAAGTAGTCCTCAGAGAAAATAATAATTCTGGAAGCACCATTATCGCATTTCTGTAGACAGAAATTTCTCTGGTCGCACTCAGTCCCGGGATTCTGTAGCCACTTATAGGCTCAGTCTCCTTGTTAACTAGATTGTAGAACTTAATTCAAGCCATTTATATTAATTTATGTTTTGCCACATGGCTTCAAGGCATTATCTATTCTCTCACATCTTGCTTCTCCTGACTGTGGCTCACAGCTTCTGCCTCAGTCAACCTTTCTTCATCTGTCATTTGTTTGAATGTATAGCCTAACCTTACTCTACTCTACCTTGCCATTGGCCAACAGCTTTATTTATCAACCAATGAAAGTAACATATGTTCAAGACATGAGCCTGAGGCATAGGCCATACAGTTTGTCATTAATATAAGCCTCTGAGTGATTACTTTATAAACAGCTGCAGGGACCCCTGGGCTGGGTGGGACTGGAGAAATTTCTGGTTACAGATTTCAAATTATGTTTCAAAGCCATAGTCACAATAGGAACATTGGCCAGCAGAGAAGAGGCATTTAGATCAACAGAAAGACTTGAGTGATTGAGTGAAGTCACAGTAACACAGACTGTCTTTTACCAAGATGGCAAAAAATATATGCTGGAGAAAAGACAGCATCTTAAACAAATTGTAATGGGAAAATTGATATTTTTAATAAATATTTTTATTTTATAATTAATTTAATTTTACATATCAGCCATGGATTCTCCTGTCCTCCCTCCTCACAGCCCCCAGCCCTCCTCCCCAATCCAGGAGTCCAACTGGCAAGAGAGAGGAGGGATTATATGAGCAAAAGATATTGAGACCATGATTGGAAAAAGCACAGGGACAAATAGCCAAACTAGCCAAAGCATGTGAACTATGAACCAATAGCTGAGGAGCCCCCAACTGCATCAGGCCTTCTGGATAAGCGAGACAGTTGATGAGCTGGAACTGTTTAGGAGGCCCCCAGGCAGTGGGACCAGGACCTGTCCTTGCTTTTTGGAGCCTAGCGTCTGTGCTGGAAAACTTTTCTCAGCCTTGGTGCAGGGAGGAGGGGACTGGACCTGCCTCAACTGAATCTACCAGGCTGGGCTGAATCCCCAGGGGAGACCTTGTGTTGGAGGAAGTGGGAATGGGAAACTGGATATTAATGTGTAGGAAAGTAAAACTGTATCACTGTTTCTCATAGTATCCAAAAATCCACTAAATGTGGAAGAAAGTCCTTTATGTTGTATCTACATTGAAATTGATAATGCAAAATACTGTAAAATAAAGGTTTCCTAATTTGAGTTTTTATTGATGGTGTCAAGATACACCATGACCATGACAACGTTTTTTTTTTCTTTCTTTTTTTCTTGTTTTTCCTTTTTATTTACTTATTTAATATTTTTATTTTATAATTAACTTAATTTCACATATCAGCCATCGATTCCCCCATCCTCCCTCCTCCTCTTCCAATCCACCCCCCATTTCCACCTCCTCCAAGGCAAGGTCTCCCCTGGGGAGTCAGCCACTTTAGAATACTGGTAATGGTCAAGAGTGTCTGAGCTGACCTGCTCTGGTGGTCAGATGGCCAAACCCTGGCTGTCATGATAGAACTCTCATTCAGTGACTGATGGAAGCAGATGCAGAGATCCAATGCCAAGTCCCAGGTGGAGCTCAAGGAATCACATTGATGAGAGAGAGGAGGGATTGTATGAGCAAGTGATGTTGAGACCATGATTGGAAAAAACACAGGGACAAATAGCCAAACTAGGGGAAATGCATGAACTGTGAAAGAATGGATGAGGAGCCCCCAAGGAACTGGAGCAGGCCCTCTGGATAAGTGAGACAGTTGATTAGTTTGAACTGTTTGGGAGGCCCCCAGGCAGTGGAGCTGGAACCTGTCCTTGATGCACGGACTGACCTTTTGGAGCCTGGGGCCTATGCTGGGACATTTTGCTCAACCATAGCAACTATTATAAAGGAAACATTTAATTGGGGTGTCTCGCTTAGAGTTTCAGAGGTTCAATCCATTATCATCATGATGGGAAGCCTGTCAGAATGCAGACAGATGAAGTGATGGCTACATTTTGAACAAATGATAGCAGAAAGTCTATTGAGACATTGGGCAGTATCCTTAACATAGGAAACCTCAAAGCTCACCCCCACAGTGATACACTTCCCTCAACAAATCCTAATAGTGCTACTCTCTATGAGATTATGGGGGCCAATTACATTCAAACTTCCATAAAAGGTATCAAAAATAACTCTCTGATTCAGATTCCCACAGCTCAGGAAATAATGTAAATAATTTACAAATGGAAATACACCAAATTAAAATAATTTTTAGGATGAAAAGGTAGCCAATATTATGCAAGAAAAAATGTTTTATCGCAAGCTCCTGTCTTGGATTTTCTTTATGATGGACATAACCTGCAAGCTAAATAAAATCTTACAAACTCAAATCAGTTTTTGGGATTGTATTTTATCACAGTAAAACAGAAACAAATTAGGACATACAATTTAGCTCTATTCCTATAGAGTATATAGCCAAGGAAATAAGGTCAATATTTTTAAAAGAAATCTGTATATTCATATGTATTTGTACAATATCATAATAGTCATATAATATCTTTGTAATGGATGCAATCTTTGTCATATTGTTTAGTGGAGTATTAATCTATCATAAAGAAAAAAATGAAATCTTATTATTAAAAAAAGGTGAAATTATGTTCAACCATGTTACCTGAAATAAGACAGACACAAGTATGCAAATATGTTTTCATTTACATATGGAATTTAAAAACAATGAAAGAGAACAGGTACCATGTAACATGATGAAGGAAAATAAGAGGCCCGATCAGGAGAGATATGAAAGGCTGACATGATGATAAATACAAAGATGAAGGGTATTAGCAAAATATCATATGTGTATAAAAGTTTATAGTAAGTATTCCTCAGTACTTCCTTTTTCCTGAAAGATATAAAAATGAGTGAGAAATGATGTTATCAACCCAACTTTAAGGTCAAGTCAAAGCTTTCTTGCAGACTATGTCTATTTAATTATAATCCATAATACATCAGAAATCATTATTTTAAAGCATCATTATTTTTTCTTTGTTACACTATTCCAAACTTCAACACAACCATTTTTTTTTAGAATAATGAAGTTCTAAAGATTTTAAATAGCTCTCTAAATGAAAATTTACACTGACATAAAACTGCAGATGCCTCCAGCAAACTGAACCTTTGAGACACAGATAAAGAACATATACAATTCACCTAATTGAACTTAAATTTCAAGTGCATTTCTTCTCTTTGCCTAGTCAATCTTCTGAGGAGAGGTAGACAGTCCAAGTTGGTGTGAGACCAAGATAGATTTGACTTACTGCTGCTCATCACTCTGTGCCTAATACATGTGCCCAAATTTTGCCCCAGAGACAATATTACATTTTTATCTCTATAAGAAATGTGTCAAAATAAAAATAAATAAGTAAGAAAAATGTATCCACTCCCTCAGAAAGGAATTCTATTTTTTGTTCTTTCCAAGACTTCTGGGAATATTAAAACATCCTGTAGCACACACACTGACAGGAGGTGCTGAAGATGCCACAGAAGAGTGACCTCCTGAGACCCTGTTTACTCACTCTCAGGCAACAGCTATCCAATACATTTCAGAGCCTCTGTCCCACCTCTTCTTCTCATTGAGTGTCAGCTCTGCGATGGGGCCATTCTACTAAACTCCTTTCTACTTCTTCCCTTTTGCTAAGTCTCCTTGGTTTATCTGTCATGAAGACTATGTCAAGCCTACTGAAGAGCTTGAAGGTAAAACAATGAATTTATATTGTAACTTTTTAGAAATATTATAAACACATAAATTTCATACTTCTGTTTCCATTGGAGCTTACTCTTCATATTTTTTTTTTCCTTTGCAATTATGATAAACACCTTGATGGAGTTTCCTCAATCATTATCCAACCTCTCATTATTTAAGAAAAAGTTTCATTGGAGTAAAACATCTTGTTTGATTTTGTTGTTATTGTTTTCAACAGAGTATTTCAAAGGGAAAATTTATTCTAAATTTATATTTGGAGAGAAATCTCAGAGAACATGTAATTTAGGGTTGTACACAAATGTGTAATTTTTCTCTACTTAATGTTGATGCAATTACCACAAAATTAACTAATATCAACTTTTAAAGCTAAGCATATTATGACATTCAACACCATGTTTCAAAATTACACTTCACTGATTTGCTGAAAGGTAGCACAGCTTAGGTCATAAAGCATACTGTGTACCTTCAGAGGAATCTTCCACCAACCTCACTTACAGGCTTGGAGCTCAGCACTAGCCTTTCATTCCATTTAATGACCTTGGTGTGAAACATGACTGGTGTGGCAAATGTTTACCATCCTTGTTCTATTTTTATAGGATTTTTAAAAGGCTGTTATTAATGGCCTTATGGTCAGTGTTCCTGGATATCGTGCCTGGTGTGTGTGTGTGTGTGTGTGTGTGTGTGTGTGTGTGTGTGTGTGTGTGTGTGTATTTCTCAAATTTGTCTTTAGGGTTTATTTATATTTTTCTCTATAATTTTGTTTTCCTCATTTTTTTCTTTTTTAATGACTACATTTAGAGCAGAAGTTTTGGTTAATAATTGACTATGGTACAATATTTTAATTGAAAATTATGATGTTCTTTATTTTTACTTGAGCTGGGCAGATGAGGTTTTGTTTGGTACCCAAGAGCTGGGCTAAACTTTAATCTTTGAATTATAATTAAATGATGGTGGCAGGGAATTATGTGATAGACATACAGGAGAAATTCTCCTTTCAACTCACCATTAATTATAGACTCCCAGTCAATTTGATTGGTAAGTAAGAGCTAAACACTACTCACAATGCTGCCAATTTAGTAACTTGGACCAGCAGGTCATTCTTTAGTGGCAGGGATCAAATAATGGATAGAAGATAGAAAGATAAAGGTTGTGGTCACAAGGTCTTGCACAAGTTATGTCTTATAGAAGCAAACTTAAAAAAAGTGGGCGGGATGCTAATCAAGCAGAGTAACTCAAACAGAATACAGGGTATCTCAGAAGCATTCCACACCATGCAGTGGCCTTGGGACTGATAACTCCAGTCTCTTCATGGGAAATGCCAAGTTTCTAGGAACTGAAACCTTCCTTAACTCCTTTGAGGCTCCAACTCCTAGCTCCTGGCCTTGCCAAGTCTGCTCCTGAGCAAGGACCCAGAGCTAACATCCCCTTTGTCCCTCCAACAAGTCTTGGGTTGGTATTGCTTTAAACATGTCACCAATCCTGGTCCTGTTTGATGCTACATAGAATTGATCTGTCTTTTGATGGGAACCAGCTATATTCAAATATGGAATTAGCTGACCTAGATAAATTAACAAATTCCCACAATGTTGTCATTACCTTAAAATGTATCATATTATCTCAAGAAAAATCATATCAGAAATATTATTAAGAAATAAAAATCCTCTACAATTCGGACTCTTACAGTCCCTCCTCTATCTCGACAATTGGACTCCTGGAGCTCCACCTGGGGCCCCAGGGGAGTCTTGGCCCTGGAGGAGATGAGAATGGAGGGGAGGGGCTAGGGGGAAGGTGGGGGCGGGGGGCAGGAGTGGGGAGGACAGGGGAACCCATGGCTGATGTGTAAAACTAAAACACAAATATAATAAATAAAAAAAGAAAAAAATCCTCATGTCTATAAAATATTGTTTACAAAATTCAGACTTTCATCAAAATAGATGTACACAAAGAGATATTTAGTTGTTTATCTTGACAGACTCTTAGCAAAACATGGCATTAAAAAGTACAACATAACACAATGAATGAGATGAAAATAAAATCCTGTCCAATAAATATTTTTAGATGTGCTGTTTCTGTTATTTCTTCAAGTCAACCATGAGTATATAAACCAACTCTAACAATAACTCTTTGGCTGGATTTTTGTAGATTAAACATCTGTTTGCCCCCAAACAGGGTGGGAAAACATCTCATTATTAAGAGGACTATTGTTTTTTGTTTTGTTTTGGTTTTTGCTCTTTTGGAGGGCCCACCACCCAGCTCCCAAATAAATCACACATGGAAGCTTATTCTTTCTTATGAATGCCTGGCCCTAGCTTGGCTTGTTGCTAGAAGCTTTTCTTAACTTAAATGATCCCATCTACCTTTTGCCTCTGGGCTTTTACCTTTCTCTTACTTATGTATATCTAGCTGGCCCCAAGCATCCTCCTCTCCTTTCTCTTCTCCTTCTCTGCCCAGTTTCTCCTTCTATTTATTCTCTCTACTTTCCAGTCCTAGCTATCCTTTCTCTTGATTTGCTTTTGGTCATTCAGTGCTTTATTAGACCATCAAGTGTTTTAGACAGGCAAAGTAACACAGCTTCACAGAGTTAAACAAATGCAACATAAAAGAATGCAACACATTTTTGCATTAAACAAATGTTCTACAGCATAAACAAATATAATACCTCTTAAAATAATATTCCACAGCCTAAGACTATTTTACAGAACACTCTATCATTGTGTTTTCTGTCTATATCATGGGGATATCTGGTTACCAAGATCAAAACTCACAATTTTTTAGAATATTTCAAACAGAAATTTAGTTTAAAAATGAGTTTGTAGACTATACCAAAAATACATAATTTGCTCTTTGTGACAAAATTAGTTTCTTGTTATAAAAGATGTAAGTCATTATGTAGTTTCAGGAAAGTATGCTTTGTAATAAAATGATAAAACAATTTATTAAACTTTAGCTCATATGAAAGCATCCATACTTCCAGGAAACTATATATTTCTGTTTGACAGCCAAATTCCATGTTCAATTGTTTTTCCTATTTTCTACAAAATTTCATATAAGAAAAGGTTATTAAAAATTATTCAGGATACATTTTCAATGTGATATGAACATTTGAAAAGTTTCAAATTCATAGTAGTATGAGTTACATAATAAAATATTCCTTTTAATCTGTCACCAGTTTGTAATTAATTTTCTATTAAATTCTTGGTGGTTACTATATTTTTCCTTAGCTACCTGTGCACTGTGTAAATTAACATGAGGGAATCAATTTATCACTTTAAACACCTGATATTTTATGACTAAATATGGAATTTGGCCTTCATTTGTTATTGTAAAGACAAATTTATTCCTCCAATTACACACTTTGAAGTGAACAGATAATGAACATCAGGACTTTGACTTAGAACTAGAAAATATCTACAATTCTAGGTGTTCATTCATTCCTAAGCTAATATTTAGTTTGAAGTGAAATGTAGATTACTGTGTTCTTCATGTGCAGCATGAATCTTAAAACATTCTTATTAATAAAATAAAACCCAGCCACGTATTCGGGTGAATGTTGGAACATCAGAGAAGAAGAACAAGCCACAGCCACCTCACCTTGCCAATGCCTCAGCTGATTCTGTTTTCTCACACTGGAAGTCTCTGAGTCCTCATCAAAAATGGATCTCAGCTGAACTGCTTCTCAAAGCCTAAAGTTTAACCAGTCAAATGCTTCTAGTTTCTGGTCTTCATGTGTTAAATACCTTTCTGCTTTCTGCCCTACTTCCTGGGATTAAAGGCTCACTTTCTGTGATTAAAGGCTTGAGTCACCTTGCCTGGCTGTTTCCAATGTGGCCTTGAACTCACAGAGATCCAGACAGATTTCTGCCTCTGGAATGCTAGGATTAAAGGCATGAGAGCCACCATTTTCTAGCCTCTGTGTCTAGTGGCGGTTCTATTCTCTAACCCCAGGTAAGTTTATTAGGGTGCACAATATTTCAGGGAACACAATACCACTACATTCATGAGACTTATTGAAATTGTAACCAAATACCTGAGACAGTTTAAAGAAGGAAAGTTGTTTGGCCAGTTGCTGAGAATTCATTCCATGGTTGGTTGGTTATTATTAATCTGTAATCTAAAGAAGTATATGATTTTAGTGGTTGTGTGTGGCAGAGATTGCTCTTCACATTGCAAGACTGGAAAAGTAAAAGCCAACAAAAAAGGTTCAAAGCCAAGACATCCCTTTGAAGATGTGACTCCACTGACACAATTTTCCCCAAAAGGCTCCCCCTTACACAGTGGCATCACCTCCTGATAGTCAATTAACATATTTATCCATGTACAGAATAATCTACTGATCTCACATAGACATCTCTGAAACAACTCATCAAAAACCAAATGGAACCTTCAGTGATCTGGTCACTGTTCTGGCAATAATCTGACAATGAACGTGAAGCATGTGTTTAACCTTCCTTTATTGGTTTCCTTCCTGTCTTCTTACACTGCTTTTAACAGGTTTTGAGTTGTCCTAATCCTTCCCACTGCCTTTGTTTCTTAATATGGTTAATATAGAATTCTCTTGATTACCAAGCATAACTTCTCATCACATACACAGATGGAACTTGAGGTAACTGTACTATCTTTTGCAGAACTGACATTTAGATAAATAATTTGAATGTTATTCTGTAAAATTCAATGTACTTTATGTTTTTATCCATTAACTTTCTCTTGCCTAACAAAGTTTGCAATGCCATATTTGTATATTATAATATTGTACTGTTACTGGAAAATGGCAAAGCATTTACCACAAACAGTGAATAGTGCTCATGAAAGCTAAATAAAACAGCTTTCCTTTTATTTCTTCCACCATTTATGAGTAAAATAAATTAGGTTGAATCTCTGTCTTTATTACATACAAGATATAATGCACAAAGAGAAGCCAGCTGCTCTCAATGATAATGTCAAAGGACATTTGGTTTTATTTTTATAATGGAATACCAGCTTCCTATTAAAAGTCAAATCCTGCACTTCAAAAGGTTAAATAGGAAAAATATCTAATGAGAATTACAGCAGGCTAATTTTGAAATGCAGAATATGTGCAATAGAAAACTCATCTCTAGCCCCAATTGTATTTTGGACGTATTTTTTTCAGCCACTTTATGACCCAAAATTCCTGTAACATGAAAGTGCAAGACTTGTATGAAGCTGCTTCATGAGAACATCTATAAAAGACAAAATTATAATGCAATTCTATTCAGATACTCAAAGTGAAATAATAATATGGTAGAGTACACAGGCCTGGGCAATGGTAAATTACAAATTAAAGTTTTAAAACATTGAAGTGTGACTTATGATAAGGTAACATCAAGGAGAATCTGTGATAAACGGAAATTATGTTAATGGTCTATTTACATAACTGAATGCACTGATCATGATAGCTTGCTTAGTTACAGGGTCTTATGGACTGCAAGAATATATCATAGAGATTCAGCTGTGTATTAAATCTGAACTTTGACCGGCCAATTTATTGTGAATATTTGGTGTTACCCAGCCTTTCATATTTCAGCTGTCTTCTGCTATGAATCCTTGAGTGCCCAGACCAATTGGTATACAGTTCAGCTCCCCAGACCTGCTGAACCTACTAAGTTACTAACTGCCCTGCTAAGCTTAGGAGACAAGCTGGTGGGAGACACCTAGCTTTGTTTCCTGTGCTAATGAAGCTCAGACCATTCCCTTTCCTTGGGAGGCCTAGTGGTTCTCCAGAGCATTTTGACTCAAAACAAAATAGGTTTTAACATATCAAGGTGAGAGATAAAACAACATTCCTGAGGAGGCAGGGAACTATGTGCCCAGGGAAAGAAAGGGCAGGCATTTTCTATAGACCAGGACAGAACAGCATGGAGAGAGAAGAGGGGATGACAGAGGTTCCATAGAGGATAAGTAGAGTTTTCTGAGTGCCAGGAGTAGAGAGCATCTGGGATGGAGAAAGAGAACACAGAGGATGAAGATGAGGCTGAAAGCATAGGAGTTTAGTTGTTAGCAGGACTATGAGCTGGGGAGCTGGACGGAACTGCAGTTATGGAGACAGGATTTCATCCCAGAGAAATAAAGTAGACGGATATAGAGCTTGGTGTGTCTAGAGTTGTTCCTAACTTGAATGCCTGGTGGAGCCATAGCTGAATTGATAGAATTTTGTCTTAGAGGAATAAAGTTAACAGACATAAGAACATAGTGTCTGTAGATTTTTTCCCCCCTGATATCCCATGCCGGACATAGCAAAGCCCCCTTGGACCCTGGGGAACCAATAACAGGGCACACTATCATGTGTTGTATTTACTTCATCACTGTGTTCTAGCTCAGAGCTACGGGTGCTGCTATTGCATGTAATCAGCAAAGATAAATTTGAGGTACTGTTTCCCAGGTCAAGCAACAGCAGCTTGTGAAATGTTCAAAGTTGAAAATTTGAAGTGGATTTCTCATGAGAATCCATATTTTTGTATAAGGAGGTAATACGGAAAAATTTAAATTGTTCCATCATACATTGGGAGACACCTAGACACTTATAGGTAGGATGACATAAACATTTATAGGGTAATTTCATTAATTATGTTTATTGTTGCTATGACAAAATACCCAGTGAGAATCAACATAAGAGAGGCAGACTTTATTTTGACTTATTGTTGGAAATATCCATATTTTTCATGGTGTGGAGAACATTGCTACAGGATCAGGGAAGGTTGAGGACATTATATCCACTATCTGCAAACAGAGTGAACAGGAAATGGAGGAAGGATATAAAATATCCAGGCTTACTTTCTGTGACTTACTCAGGAATGTTTTACTTCCTGAAGGTACCTTTGGGTCTCCCAGACAAAGCCACCCACTGGAGAGCAAGTGTTCAAACCCTTTAGCCTACAGGAGACATTTTACATTCTAAACCTCAACAGCAATCAAGGAATGGATGTTTCCTGGACTGCAGGTAAGTATCAAGTCACACTGAAAGGAGGGTGGAAATTCTGAATTGTCTCAATATGTTCTTTTCCACTCCTATTAAGTGGCTTAAAAGATTTTTTTATTTCTTTTTATAATTATAATTTTATTTTCATTTCCCCGTGTTCATAACTTTAATTGCAAGTGTTTGTTGCAAAGAGTCATTGGTCTAGTTCAAGGCCTCTGGTTTCTCTACACTATCAATAATGGGCCCTCATTGTGACTCCCCTTGGATATCATCTTGTTTCCCTGCATGAAGGAGATCCTGCAGCTTTGGGTCTGCAGGAACGGCCCCTTCTGGTGCTTGTGTAGATCATAGATGAGGCAGATGTTAGGGTGGGCTAGCTCATAACCCTGTTTCTGGGCCTGGGTAGTTACAGGAATGATCAATCCTGTAGCTCTTTCTGGTCCTCACCACCATGGTGAGCTCTCCAGCATTTTCCAACTGAAATAAGCAAGGGGCGGGGGGCCAATTCTCTTGCTTTCATCCCCCAGGGTGAGCTCTCCCATACCAAGACCATCAAGCCAGCTTTACTGTGTTGCCCAGATGAGGTGCAATGGCCACTCTCCTGAGTGCTGGAGCTCTAAGGGAAGTGTTGGTTTCCTCATCTGTCTCATGTGGTGAAGGGCAGGGGCAACACTCCAGCTCTTTTTACATCAGGGCCAGCTCTCCCCTCTGCCTGCCCCACAGGCAACCAGGGGTGTGTTTCTCCCCACTGTGCATATGACCATATGGCAAAAGAGAGCTGGAGCCTGATCTCCCATGCTCACATTCTGTTCTACTTGTGTCCCTATCAATAGGGTCAGTTCTGCTGTGCTGCCCAGGTAAGGTGCAGGGCCCACTTTCCTGAGTGTGCAACTGGTAAAGTAGAGGGTCTGTAGATGTAACCATCTTGTTAAGTAAGAAACACAGAGCCAATATCAGGGTTAAAAGCCAAGAGGTTAGAGCAATAGCTGAGAGCTGAAAACCTTACCCTTCACTGCTGCTCTGTCTTTCCTCTCCACAAGAGAGCTACTTCTTGTGTTTTTCTCTTTTTTATAGACTCTCTGTTCTGCCTTCTCGTTGGTTGTAAACCCAACTACATGCCCTCCTTGTCACTGCCTATCTGTACAGACCTCCAGGTCTTCTATGGTTGGTATTGAGATTAAAGGTGCGTGTTGCCATGCTGGCTATATCCTTGAACACACAGAGATCCACCTAGCTCTGCCTCCCAAGTGCTGGGATTAAAGGCATGCACCACCACCACCACCGCCCAGGCTCTGACCCCAAGGCAACTTTATTAATATACAAATAAAATCACATTTCAGAACAAATAAAATATCACTATAAGGGTCAGCTACTCCAGGCCATCTCACTCCAGCCTCCACTACAGGGTCAACTCTAGTGTGCTTCCCAAGCAAGGTGTGTAGGGTCCATTTCCCTGAGTGCCACAGCTGGTAAGGGGAGGGTCAGCTCCCTCATTTGTCTCAGGTGGTAAGAGGCAGGGGCAACTCTCCTGCCCTTGTAACTTCAGGGCCAGATCTCCCACCCACCTCAGACAAAGAAGGGGAGGAGGACATCTCTTCCCCGTCCTTCTAGAGCATAGTAGAGCTGCTCCTGTCCCTCATCTGCCATATGGGGGCATGGGTGAGGGAGAGAAGTCCCCCTACACACACCACCTGTGGCAGATGGAAGAGCTCTCCTTAGGTCAACTATTCCTAACAGCAAGAGCTGGCCCTGGTGGTGTAGGAGTAGGTAAGCAGGCCCTGAGAGCATGAGAGCAAGATAACTGCCCAGGATCTTGCTGCTCACTGCATAGCATAAGCTAGCCTGCATGGTGCTGGAAATCTCACCCTGGTGTTGAGGATTAGGGAGAGCTAATTTTCTTGAACCAGGACTTTATGAATTGACCCATTCCCTACATCTGCCCCATCTATGACCTGCTGGAGCATGTGAAGGGGCCTGTCTTCCATACCCTAAGCTTCAGGATCTCCATGACACTGGACAACATAAGATTTCCAAGAGGAGTCCCAGTGAAGGCCCAGTACCAATAGCATGGCAGAAACCAGGGGCCTCAAACCAGACCAGTAACCCATTGCAATGAACACTCACAAGTAAGATGTAGGGATTAAAGGAAATATTGTGTGACTCACTGTGTCACTCTACAGCTTCCATGCTTCCATGATGAGATTTTCTTTTCTTTCTTTCTTTTTTTTTCATAGTTACCTTTTAGAGCTTTATTGGGAGAGAGAGGGAGAGAGAGGAGAGAGAGAGAGAGAGAGAGAAAGAGAGAGAGAGAGAGAGAACCAGAGAACCAGAGTGACTGCACTGCACAGAAGGAAGAGAGCTGAAAGAGAAAAGGGGAGCAATTTTTCTTTTCTTTATTTTTTCTTCTCTTTTAAATTTTATTTTATTTTATTTTATTTTTATCTTGTGGCAAGGTTGCAAGGGTAAAAGTCAGATGCAAAGGGATGGGGAGATGAATGGGAACAAAATGCATGATGTGAAATCCACAAATAATCAAATGTTAAGTTTTTTAAAACAAAAAAAAAGTGGGCAACTATGCTTTTATTTCTTTACTACTGTTATCACAACAATTGTGTTTGTACAGTTTCTAATATTGATGAACAGTTAACAAAAGTAACAGGAAGAGAACATGTATTTTATATTATTTATTTAATGACTAGGCATTCCATTGACTTTATCAGCTGACATTCTTCAGTACATCTTCTGCTAGATCTTGTATTGTTCAGACCCGCAATATTAGTAATACACAGATGCATTGGTTACTATCTCATTTTTAATGTAGGTCAAGGAGCATAAATACATTATTATAAATATAAGTTTTGTAAAGTATGATGATAAAATTGTCTGAACTTAGGGGAAAAGGACAGAAATTCCCAATTGAGTAGTGTTGAATGAAGACTTTCATTGAAATAAACTTTAGACTGAGTTATAAAAACATAAAGCAGAGACTCCCAAGGAAAATGACAGGAACAAATCTGAAAAAAGAGTGTTAAAAGTAGAAATGTCAGGCTGGAGAGATGGCTCAGAGGTTAAGAGCGCTGACTGCTCTTCCAGAGGTCCTAGGTTCAATTCCCAGCAACCACATGGTGGCTCACAACCATCTGTAATGAGATCTGGCACCCTCTTCTGTATACATAATAAAAAAAATAAACCTTAGGAAAAAAATAGAAATGTCCCTACCCTCTGTCAGTGGACATAAAATTCACCTGTTTAAGCTAAGCAAAGAATATATCACTCAATATACACAATAAGTTGACTAACATGTCCTACTAATGTTCAAGAATCTGTTTTTATGTTTATTTATAAAATAAGTCACATTTTATAGTAAGTGATTTCATGATATGTATCTACTTATTACTTATGGACAATAGTTACCATACAATTTACATTGTACCTCCCCTTAAAGAGGTATGTGTGTGTGTGTGTGTGTGTGTGTGTGTGTGTTACTCAGGGTTACTTAATTGTTTATTACTCATTCTTTAATTCTTAAGATTATATACCTATTATAGGAGGAAATTAATTCTTACCAAAACAAACTTTATGAAGTGTTTCAATTGTATCATTTACTTCTTGAGGAATTTTTTTAGATACTATTCTATTGCTATAATGAGACACCATGACCAAGGCAGTTTATAAGAAAAGCATTTAATTTAGGGATTTTATACAGTTTCAGGGAATTAATCTATGATTATCATGGCAAAAAGCATGGGGTTAGGCAGGTAAGCATGAAATTGGAGGATACACTACTTCCAACAGGGCTACGTCCCCAAATCCTTCCTAGCAGTTCACCAACTATGACCCAAACATTCAAATATATGAATTTATGGGATCCATTCTCATTCATACCACCACATTAAGCATAACAATAATTAAACAATGTAAGATTCAAGTTGCAGAAATAGTAACTTCTATTTATTATACTAATAGAGCAAAATTATTTGAATGGAAAGGAATAAAAACTTATTTACTACTAGCAATCACCTTCCAAAGAGAAACAAGATGGGAGTTACCACTATGCTTGCTTTTTGTTCCCAGGCAACAAATAGTGTAAAATTTCATGTTAGGTTTGTATATACTTGATTCTGCAACAGAAACATCATAATCCTGAAAATAGCATACAGAATATTTTAACTTGTGTGTGGGGGTAATATTCTACTACTGAGAGAATTAAAAAAGCCATTAATTTTCCTGAGTCCACACCTATGCCTACTATTATTAAAAAAAAAAAAATTATGAGCCTTAAGGAATCAGACGGTACAAATACAGTGTTATTTGAGTGAAAAATGCCATGATGCTAATTTTTTATACTTACATGACCCTTTCCTAGTGAAAAGGGATTAACTCTTTAAAACACTAGAGAGACATTTAATATATGAAGAACTTAATTTAATAGGACCCCAGAAACCTGAGAAACAAGTTACTCTGTGGGAGAATCTGACTTATTAAGTTCAGTGATGCAGTACTCAATGGCATTGAATTTTAAATGAATTCATGAACCTAATAAATCATCTTAGACTTCAAGTGAAATATAATTTATGAAATATTTATTACCCATGATTATCATGTATTAAACATAGAATTCAAAATAATCTCAGCAAATGTTGTACTCCTACTTGGATAAATACTGCAGATCTCAGGAAGTATTTAATACCTTTTGATGTTAAGCAGAGTTCATATTTCTAATGAACATCATCTCAAGCTTTGATACCTAGCTCATCATTTTGTCATTTGCAGGGCTGTACACGTCTCTCATCATTTACACATACTCTTTGGTTTGACTTCCAAAACTACCCATTCATGTCTTCTCATGGTACTGTATAACTATATAGCTAGGTAGGTCCCATTCCCTCTATGTTTCTTTGACAAAAGCTAATTTAGACTATGAAGGAAAATCACTGGACACAAAATACAGCTCTTATATCACCAAAATCAGTATTTAATATATAGCTGCCTCTCATTGCACTAGTACATTTAAATGAAACATTCACATTTTTATCTTCTGTCACCTCTTGTTGAAAGCAGACATTATGAACAGTTTCCTTCATTTTGGGTGTATGTCAAAGGATGTCAAAAATTCTCAAAAATCTAACCTTCCAGATTGTACCTTATCATCAACTGACAACCAGAAGGAATTTACCAAGCAATTCAAATTTCCTATTGAAACATTTAATTGATTGATATAAAAGTTGATAAGCTTTAATTGTGTAGTCCTCTACAATAATATACTAAAGGGAGTACACATACTGAATTCTGCAAACTAAAAACAGATATCCATATTTATTTCTCAAATAATGAAAGAAATCTTGCCAAGGAAAGATTTCAGCTTTACAAAATATAATTACTGAAAATCTGATAATATCTCTTAATATTAACATACTATCAATATTCTCTTAAATGTTTGGCTGTTTGTAACCTTTATCATGAGACAAATATCAAATTATTTTTATGGAAAGTACTTAACTCAGTATTCATTTTGCCAATGACACTTACATCACATAATTACAATATAATTCACACATAAAATTCAACATATGCACAAAAAGTCAAATACTGTTATATTTTAGAAGCAATATCATTTTAATTTCTAAATTATTTTTTCTTAGTGTACTTTACTAAAATGATAAACTAGTATTTCATGTATTCATTTTAAAAAGTATTCAATAAACATTTTAAGGTTTTCATTATCTTTCAGGGGTAATGCAGCAAAATAATATTTTAGGATTCCTATAATCAATTTGCAAAAGAAAGTATTATATAAGACTACATATACAAATAATTTACATTACGTGGAATATATACAAATTATTTAGGCACAATTAAGGAATAGAGTCTTTGAGAATACATGGAGAAGTTTTTGCTGTTTGGTTTTTAACCAGCAGAAAAAGCAAAGAAAGCAGTGTGATGATCAACCCATGTTGAAGGGCACAAAGTAATTGGTATAGGCTGTCTGAGAAAATAAGATTTGGATGAGATGTGGATGGAGGTCAAAGTTCATGGCACTTTAGAAAGGCCTTCATAAAGTCTTCCTCTTCTATTCTGAATAAAATTTGGAATACTTGAAGGATTTGTGTCAAGTGTCAACTTCTGGTTCACATTTTTAAAGAGTGAAGGTTGAAAAATATCAGCATGGAGGGGAAATCTTATTTGATCCATTTGTCATTTTTGTTCCCAGAGTGAGGTGAAGATTAGCCTTACATGATTGCACACCACAAGAAAGCACTGTTTTACCAGTGGGTATACAACAGGACATTGAATAATAACCTAATAAGCATGTGTTTACTGAATAAATGACAATCTAGTCAGGAATTAACAGTTCATGTAGAGAAATCGTGAGGTGCTGGAAGTTCTGTGAAGGTGCAGCAAGTAATCTATGCATTAGGAACAGAGTGTATATGAATATTCAGATGAATATTCAGGATCTTATGAAAGATAATGCTGTCACTTACTAAAAATGAGGGGGAAAAGTACTGAAAATAAGTTCAGGTCAATATCCAGCAATGAGATTTGGAAAAATATTCAACAAATTTCCACATGGAAATATCTTCAAAGGAGTTAGTTATACATACTAAGGAACATTATGTATTAAAATTATATAATTGTCAATTACTTCATAATAACACATTCATTTAACATTTAAGCAGCTCCTATGAAGAATTCAAATTAAACTTTTACTTTCCATTAAAAAACTGATTTAAAAAAATAAATGGCTGCTTTTGTTTCAAAGGCCAGGTAGCATCTTTAAAACATTGTGTGGTTTTAATGCATAGCAGAAGAAAATTATGAAGGTTTATTTGATGAAAACCTTTTGTGCCAGAGTTCCCATATGGACTAAGGTAGACAAGATGAACAGTTAAGTACTGAAAACATTGCATGAGAAAAAAAATATATGCTCAGGACAGGTTGGGTGATTGTACCATAAACTAGTGTTCCCTTTTCAATTGTTTTATTCTAGCTCATTTCACTCTCTCACAGGCAAAGAGGATTTGAAAATATTAAATAAATCATTTCAGAAATAATACACATTTTAAAATTTTCATCATTCTATGTATCATATTGAATTATCATGCCATCCCACCTCATTCATTGAAATATGGATTATCTCTTTGTCTTTCTGAAACCTGTTCTTCCTATCAAATAGTCACTTACTAACCCTCTTGACTATCAGGCTTAATGTTATGAATCCTACTGTTTTTGATAAAGATATATTCAGGCAGAAGCCTAACCGTACTTTATAAAACTCCTAAATTATTATTAATATCTTATTTTACTTTGTGTATAAGCCATATATAAATTATAATTATTTATATATATAATTATATATTATTTATATAATCTTTATATTTATATAATTATAATTATAATTTATAATGGCATGAGTATAGTAAAAAGCATAGCATTTTTAGAGTCCTCATCATCTGAAACTTTTTAATCTTGTAAATGTCTTGAAATGCTTCCTCTGTACATAAAGAATAAATATATTATGTATGACTATCAAAACATTTCAAATATTGAGTATTCTTAAACTTTGGCCAATCAGCAGACCATTATCAGTGACTGGGGGACCTGCCTCCAATCACCACCAGGGTATGCAAAAAACAAACAAACAAACAAACAAACAAAAAACTACACAGACTTTTTCTATATGAGGGGAAAATAAGGAAACATGCTTTCTGATGGTAACATTTTCATTTTCTTCATCTTAAAAATTCTCTTTCTCAACCATCCCATTCCCCCATGGTCCCAATCCCCATGATTACTCCCCTCCCCCCCCCCAGTTCACTCAGATCTCATCTATTTCCTCTTCTCAGAGCTGTCCATGTTCCCTCTTAGGTTCCTCTTTGTTAAAACCTTCTCTGGAGCTGTGGGTTTTAGTCTGGTCGAACTAGAACAGGAAGGTGTGGGAGAGCAATGAGGGAGATATCTTGATAGAGGGAGACATCATGAGGAAACCTGTTGTCAGGCTGGTTCCCAGGACCCACAGGTATAACCCAGCTTAGACTACTGGCAGTGGTGGAAGGGGTGTCTGAGCTGGCCTACTCAGGTGATCAGATTGGTGAATGCCCTAACTGTTGTCATAGAGCCTTCATCCAGTAACTGATGGAAACAGATGCATAGACCCTTGGCCAAGCATCAGGCTGAGTTTTGGAAGTCCAGTAGAAGAGAGGGAAGAGGGATTCAATGAGCAAGGAGCATCGGGACCATGATGGGGAAACTTACAGATACAACAACAAGCCGGTGGAAACTCATGAACTTTGGACCAACAGCTGTGGAGCCTGCATGGGACTGCACTGGGCCCTCTGCATGAGTGAGACAGTTATATAGCTTGGTCTGTTTGAGGTGTCCCTGACAGTGGGAATGGGATCTGTCTATGGTTCATGAACTGGCTTTTTGGAGCTCATTGACTGTAGTGGGACACCTTGCACAGCCTTGATACAGAGGGAGGGGCGCGGACCTGCCTCAGCTGAATGTGCTGGACATTGTTGACTCTCCATGGGAAGCCATACCTTTCAGAGGAGGGGATGGGGAGTGGGCTAGGGGGGGAATGATAAGAGGGGAGTAGAAGGAGGGATGAGGGGGAGGATCTGTAGTTGGAATGTGGCATGAATAAAAAATTCTTAATTAAAAAAAGAAAAAAAATCTCTTTCTCTGAAAATCTCTATCCCCACATAGCTATACGTCTTAATATATAGCTATATGTCTCTCTTTACATACATACATCTCAGAATCTCTTTCTGAAAATCCTCTTTGCTTTATCCTGCCTAGCTACTCATTCTCTTGTCTCAGCTCCCTCTGCACATCTCCCACACACTCTAACACACACTTACAGCTAGCTCTTTACACAGCTCTCTACCCAGGAGCAGCTCCTTCACACAACGCTCTTTCTGTCTCTCTCTCTGTCTCTGCATCTCAAACACACACACACACACACACACACACACACACACACACACACACACACACTTCCACATCATTCACTTACTCTTTACTCACTCACCTTCCTTCCTCTCTCACAGCCAGACTCTGGACAGTTATATGTTACATTTTCAGGGTCCGACCCATTCTCACAACACATGAGAGGTCACACAGTTTTTCTCAGGCTAGAAAGGTCACAATGACTGGCCAGTGAGTAACGCTTGGCCAAGCATTGGTCTGAGTGGTTAGCATTCCCAGACAGAGAATGACATTCACATTCAGGACTTAACAACAACAGTAGCTTGCTGAATCTTGAGTGGTTGCGGGCATGCGCAGAAACAGAATTACTGCAGAGGGTTACATCTACCAAAGTTGCTTCACTTCTGATCTTGATTCAGCAATAAACACTTGGAACTTATGTATGTATATTCTCTGCCGGGGCAACTAGTCTGTTTTGAATTTGTTCAGAAATAAAAAAAAAAATAGCTGTTTTTGTGACTGTGTCAGTTATGAAAAATAGTCTAATATTAATAAGAATGATACAGCTTTAGCAGAAATCATCTTCCTGATCACCCACATCTATATGTGTGCCTAATGATGGAATATTTTCTTGAGATGAACACACAAGCAGTGGGGAAAATACCCAGAGTTGTTATTATGGAAGAAATGAAGTGGCACATGAGAAAAATTACAGACAGAAACAGCTAGTCAGTGATTCCAGGGCCTTGCCAGGCAGGCCTCCCCATCAGGTGGGTCTGGTGCTAAAACCTGTTAAATACTAATTATCACCTGCTGTATACTCCCACAGCCTCCTGCACACCATAAATATTTATTCCCACTGTTAAAAGAATAAAATGTAACTATAAAATTATGGAATATATGTATAGTGATATATATGTATCACTCAACAGATTCATGTTAGTTACCGGTCCTCAGTATCAGTAAATATGTAAAGTATAGAGATATGTCAGTTAGCACAGTGTTATATTAATGCACAAGAAGCTATGATATGGGTCACCAGTGCCTCACAAAAAGCAGGTATTGCAGCTCATGAATGTGAAGTCAGCACTTGGAACATGGAAGTAGTAGGATCAGAAATTCCAGTTCATCACTAGCTATACAGTGAATCTGAGGCTAACTTGCGCTAAGTAAGACTGTCTCAGAAGCAAATTCGCTCAGTGTGATTTAGTCAAACTTCATTTACTCATCATTATCCTATTATCCTGAAAAACTCACGCTTCCATCTACAAACAGAAACCTTTAATCATTTTATATTTTGAGTGAGAATATCTTGTTTGAGTAATACCTAAAGAAATTCTGAAAATATGTGACACAAATACATTGTTATCCCAATCTAACAGGAAATACACTGTTTGGGAGGGATGTGAAAAGAAAGATGGTATCTGGCAGACAGTAAAATCACAAAGTATTTCAGTGTCAGAGAGCGATTATGACTTAGCATATGTATGCATCAACTTGTCAAGTGATGATTCTAAGAACCATAGGAACTCCTCAGTTGCCTATGCACAGAAGACAGGTGATGTCCCCATTTATCAATCCACTAAGAAATATAGATTCTGATCTTCTTTTTCAACTGCATCCTTAACTTTAAGTAAATGTTAATAGATAAGAAAATTAAACACATTTATAAAGAAAAGTAACAGAAGAGATGAACAGATCTGTCTATTGCTGCCCTGCTGAAATATGGATGTTAATTCAATGTGTGACTTCTATCTTCACTTAAAATTATGCTTGGCATAACTTCAGATAATTATTGCTCTCCTTACTCACTTTCACAATTGTTATTTCGTTACTTTGAAAACAAAAGGTACAATACATTGTGTACATGTTGGTCTAATTCCTTTTTGAAAACTCATGGAGCTATTTACAACTAAAATCTAATTAGGTAAGTTACTATATAATGAAGCTAGACTACACAAAATCCTCTACTGGGAATAATGCATTGATGTGTATTACTTACTTATTCTATGAAATGAAAGCTAAAGATCATATTTCAAATTTATGTTCTTTTATAATCTAAGCTATGTATTTTAGAATTTAGAGCCTTTTATGCAACAGATATTCAAAAGAAGTTGAATTAATATGCCGTTATGCTGAGGAGTTCCTTTGTTAAATGTTAGAGATCTATGGTACAGTTTTTATTAAGTTTTTATGCGGCACTTTTAAAACCACCATTTCCTAGTTAAGAACAATGGATTAAATGTCATGGAAAGCAGTCTGAAATCCAGGAAGATTTTAATAAAAAGGAACCACTTGTTTTGGTAATAACAATCCGTCTAGTTCATCTGCTTAGCATATAAATTAAAGAACATGGATCAAAGTGATTACTATAAATTGATTAGTTCTCTGCTTAGTGCTAATGCTACTATGCTAGGCAAAGACTAACATCTGTTATAAACATTGCCTCAAAAAATTCAAATTTTTATTGAAATAAATTTGTTGAGTTCATACACAACTCATATTCTTATTTAATGCTCTATAACATCAAGACTTATCATAACTAATAATAAAAAGCAAGGGTAAATACCTTCTAAGATACTCATAAAGAAACAAATAAAATTCTAGTTATACTTTCTTCATATATTTTAATGGAAAAGATACCTTCTTGATATCAATCTGAATGACATTCTTGAGGAATATTCTATTCAATTACAGAGATATGAATTGTATTGTTAAACACATGAGAATATTTTTCAAAATCTATCCAGTATTATAATATTAATTTTAAACATTATATAAATAAACTATAAGGAAATGTATTTTATTATATAATATAAGCTAAAGGATATACAAATTTGATGTGGGATTTATAATGAAACATAATTTATTATAATTGTTATAAGATCTCATTAAGCAGGTTACATAGTTTATTTTCATATATATTTTTGAGAGGTTTACCTAAAATTTTTGTAGCTTTTCTTTGCTTTCATCATCCTTCTAAACATATTTCTCTCTTCTTTTTTTTTTGGTTTTTCGTGGCAGGGTTTCTCTGTGTAGTTTTTGGTGCCTGTCCTGGATCTTGTTTTGTAGACTAGCCTGGTCTTGAACTCACAGAGATCGACCTGGCTCTGCCTCTTGAGTGATGGGATTAAAGTCAAACATATTTCTATTTCTTGAGAAAATCATTTCTTCTATGCATGGTGATACATGTCTTTAATATCAGCACTTGGGAGGCAGACATGGAGGCAATTCTGATAGTTTCAGGCCAGCCTAGTCTATAGAGGTCCAGGCTAGCAGAACTATGTAATGAGACCACACCTCACACAAACAAGAACAAAACAAAACAACAAAAAAGAAAAGTCATTCCTTTCCCACAATTTTCTCAATGTTTTAGGGTAAGTTAGAAATTATTTCTTCCAAAAATAATTTCTGTAGTTTACTTCTAATTTAGTGTGCATTTATTTCACATCAGTTAAGTAAAATGGATAGATGATCTTGCCTTGGAGTGTTCTACACTGAGCATTGAGATGTAAGTTAGAATCATTCAATATTGTTTTGCAATTAGACCAAAGTATAATGCGAATTCAGCCTTTCTACACTTCATAATATTTAGAGTATTTTCTATGTGTTGTCTTTTCCACTCAGTGCAAAGAATAACAAAATAACAAAAGAAACTTTGGTAAATACATACTCAAAGCACACTGGAGTCAAGGAGACAAAAATAAACTCTATTATGTACCATGCCAACAAAACGCAGCCGTAGAAAAAGCAGAAAATAGCAATCAGTCAATTCTGACTGAAAATGGAGGAATACAGAGGTAAGACTTCACGGACCAGCTATTACTTACAGGAACAGAATGTTATTGATTGGTTAATGGGCACCACAGTATATGAGAGCTTACTTTGCGGTGTGACCCCTGGTTCAAAAGAAAAACAAAAAACAAAACGTGAAACCATTATCAGTCAAGACAGGACAGAATCAAGAAAGCAATTCATCAATTAAACTTTCTATAGAAGGGATTTCTGTAGATCAGGGTCACTGACCTCCGGAGGTGGACAGAGAAGTCACACTGTAGGCGCGGCTCCTGACGCTTTGAGGCGTTATTACTGTCCACAAAGCTTTTCATTCTTTGTAGCTGATACAAGTGCATCCAAGCCGTGTCATGTCCACATTGCCTTTGATTTCACTAAGCTGGTCGTTGCTTCTCTTGTCGCTGTGAACAAACATCTGACAACAGCAACAGGAAGGGGGAGGAGTTTACTTGGGGGTCACAATTTAAGAAGGAACACAGCCCATCACGGCAGGGATGGCATGGCCCCGAAGAGGAGGCGGCTGGTGACATTGTGTCCTCCTCAGGAAGCTGAGAAAACTTAGGGACAGCTATAAAATCCTAAGGGCCACCAGTTTAGGGACAGCTATAAAACCCTAAGGGCCCCCAGCACTCGGGAGGCAGAGGCAGGTGGATCTCTGTGAGTTCGAGGCCAGCTTGGGCTACCAAGTGAGTTCCAGGAAAGGCACAAAGCTACACAGGGAAACCCTGTCTCGAAACAAACAAAGAAACAAACAAACAAACAAAAACCAACCAACCAAACAAACAAACAAAATCCTAAGGACCTCGTCCAGTAACCTGCTGCATCCCATAACTCCATTTTTTCAACCAGAAGTACTAGCTTGAAACCAAGTGTTCAAACACATGAGCATGCAGGAGAGACTTAACCACAGCAGACTACTTCAACAGAAAAGCCAAATGGTTTAACGGTTATGAACCACAATTCGTGAGTGTGTGGAGTCGGTTCACAATCAGTTCCCAGATTTGCTCTCTGGTGATGGCTGGTTGCATCTTCGTCTGTAGGCACTCAAATAGTGTGTCAGGTGCCGAGGCTGGCTATCATATCTAAACTTTGCTATGTGTAGGAATAAGAACTTTTCTTTGACTCTTCAGTAATGCATAGGCTGCTGTTGTGTTCTTGTATGTAGTAGCTGTCCACGACTTCGTTCATCAATGCAGGTCCTATGAAATAGGTAGCTAGGGTATTTGTCAGTGATGATGAAATTCCACAAATGTGAAACCGTCTCTTCTTTCCAAAAGTCACAAACATCTAATTTGTAAGTCGTGGTAACACGCTCTTTGAACTGAAGAGTGCGTTATTATCATTCATTTACTTAGGTAACTGGAATTTAAACATGGAAAGAAGAAATTTCCAGGGGAATGCAGTAACTAAATTTACTCAAGATTGCTGATGTCTGCTGAGATGGCGGAAATTCACTATGGCTGTTGACACAGGCACTGTAGAAGACAGATACTGATGGAGAAATACATTATACTGTGAGTTTTCTATATACAGTGCATTGTGATAGGCCAATTACCACTAGCATTCTATGTAATTTATAGGCAGCAGGCCATAGCAATTAGAAAATATATTCATAGTTTTATATAGAAATGAATAAAATTGAAAAGCTTCAACACCATGTATGATGGTTCAAAAATGGCTAAGTGCTATGATAATGACCTTAATCAGTGTTTTCTTTTGATATGAATAAAAGGGTTCAGGTGATGTTAAATTGGGAGAAATAAAATTACAAGGATTTGAAAAATTATTTAGCTCAAAATTCATATTCATACCCATGTTCATCATGCCATTATTTATGCAAGACAAGTTACACAAAGAAATGACAGATGCACCAACAGATAACTAGATGAAGGAAATATAGTACTATTTATATATACATACATGTAATGGTGAGTATATATGTAAGTGTATTCAGGTACTTATAAATGTTCACATACCACATATGTGTTATCATTCAGTCATATGGAATAATGAAATCATATCATTTTCAGGAAAATGAATGGAAATGAAGATCATTGTATGTCAACACAATGTCATATTCAAAAACAGGTTGTGTTTTAAAGGACACATACTGCCCTTTTTCTCATCTATGAAATCTGTATTTTAAATGAAAGGTGAAGTATCTGGTTGAAAACCATTTTGGAATAGCATGGAGATCATGGAGTTGGTGGTGAGAGAATAAGGAAAGGAAATGAAGTTATTAAAAGCTACATCATATGTTACATGAAAATGTCATAATGAAATCCATCATTTATTATGATCAATCCATGTGAGTCTATTTAATGCATAATAGGGATTTATTAAGGTAAATTGAAGAAATACACTCAAAATTCAGAATGATGTAGACTGTAACACAAATTCTACAACGTTCTTTTAATAAAAAATGCATAGCAAATTATTGAGGTAAATGCTGAAAGATCAGAGAGACAAAGGAACAAGCCACTGTCACGTGTCTCCTCACCAATTTCATGAATCCTCTGCATCCTCACCTGAAAGGCTCCAACCAAAAAAGCCTTTCACTCCTGTTTCCTTACATTTATATACCTTTCTGCCTAGCTATTTTAATCAGGCATTAAAGGAGTGTAACACCAAGTACTGAGAATAAAGGTGTGTGCCCCCACTGCCTGGCCTCAGTATTTAATCTAGTGGCTTCTTTTGTTTTCTGACCTTCAGGCAAATTTTATTAGAGTACACAATATATCAATACATTTCCCCTTTTTTGTGTAAAATAATAAAAGAATGTTATAACTAATACAAGAAAAACTATATACAATAAGTACAATATCTATATATAATACATACAGTCAAGAATTACATTAACAATGTCCAGTCCATAAACATTTGACAAATTCAGAGAAAATACACCACTACTTAATCTATTTTGGTGAGTCCAATGTGTTATACCTAATTTACTCTGTATCCTAATTTGTATTACCAACCAAAAACTACCTTTTGATATCTTTCAAACTTACACACTTTACACTTCTTTAGTGAATTTCTTTTCTGCATTTGAAAACAAGGAAAACTATAACTATGTAGTCTTCCAACTATCTCAGAGACCCAAGAAGGAAATACTATTTACTGAGTAAGCAGGAAGTGTAAACAAGCAACTTCCCAAAATGTGAAAAATGTCAGAAACAGCTAGCTGCCTGGACAGTCACCCAAGGTTCCTCTGCAATGTTTGGGCATCCATTCCCACCTACAGGCCTAGCATATCTGATACACTTATCTGTGAAGCATGATATTCTGAAGGGCTTTCCTACGTTGTCGTGGCAAGGTGCAACAGTCCTTCATTTTGTGTCCTGGTTGTCCATTTGAAAAGTATACTGTCAGCAATTGAGGCAAGGGCATTTTCTTGCCCATTGGCTAACTTTTGCCACAAAGAAAGCAAACTCCATAAGGAGTTTTTTCAATGCCTATCACTTTCTCAAAAGTAGATTGGTGCTGCTAGGAGCAGACATGTCAACATCATAAATGCTATATTCTGTAGATTCTGAAGTGTTTGAAGACAATCTGTCTATATAAAATGTGTTTCTATTTGGCCTTGAAAACATACTTAATATGACTATGAGTTTGATTGTAATAGGTGACTAACTACTAACTTGTATTTCTTTATATCCTACAGTGTCCTTCAGCTACACATTTCTATATCATATTCCCCTTTCTTCTCTTATAAAGAGATTGACTATGACCAATAACAATTTTTGAACAACCTCTAAAGAAAGACAAATATGCATAATCCATTTTCTGGGAATGTGGGAATCTAGGCTACTCCCTACTGATTGAGGGTATTGGTAGTCTTATGGGGATTCAAAAAAAAATTTAGGATTATGGTCATTTCCTGATTGGAATAGTCTGTAAGGCTGTCTTATCTCAACTAGCCATCTCAATATTGTCCTCAGCATTTTTTAGTCTAAAGCTGATCTTTGGGTGGTGAGATTTCTAGCTAGAGGTATAGTATGATGGACCATCTCATCTTAGAACTGTCCTTAAGAGTTTTCATTCCAAAGCTGATCATTGATTAATGTTTTTAGGTACAATGGCATCTTTCTGGACTGAGTAGAGTCATTGTTGGGAACCCATCTTTGATCTTGAGATTTCAAAAATTGCTATTGGAAAAATTTATCTCTCATGGTGGAAAACTTGAACATTATTAATATCAAAATGGAAAGTGTGGATTTATGCTGGATCTGGAAGGGATTCCCAGAAAGCAAGGACAAGCATGGAAAAAAAAATAGAATCTTGACAACAATGGTCCCTAGATTATTGGTTTTCTTTTGTTACATACAAGTTGGGTCTTTTGATATGAGACAGAATCTCCAAATTTTTCTTTTAGCAATATGCTTCGACATAGAGAAAGAGAAAGCCACATTCCAACTCCAAAGCCAGCTTGATTTATAATTGAATTGGGAATAAAACTATTCTAGACTTAAAGAGAGATTTATGTTAGGCAGTGAGATCTGACCTTGTAGAGTATAGTGGTAGCAATATGTCCCTCCTTTATGCTGTAGATGTATAGGTGTTCAAGGCCTTATAATTTCTTGAAGATGGGTATTACTATTATCCTGTAAAGACACAATTAGAATCCTGCACTGATCCTTTTTTTTGTTGTTGTTGAGTTTCTCTTACAACTTAGAGTTGTCTTACTGGTGGATGAGCTATTACTTCTCCTCATCAAGGAGTTTCTCCTGTGTAAAGCAAACTTTTAAGTTTGTTGATATTCATAGTTTTTCCTGTCCTGCAGAAACAAAAGAAAAAACCCCTTCCCTAACATAGGATGTAACCTGTGTCCACTAATCCTTCAAGGAAAATATGATTAATTCATACTTTAAGGTTTGGTCTTTGTTCATTTATGGAAATCTTCCAAAATAATTGTTTTCCGATATTTTTGATCCATGCACCAAAATTGTTCTGTCATCCAGTGCAGCACCATTCTTTACATTAGGCACTGGGTCATTTAATGGTCATTGGGAGGAATTTCCTCTACAGTGATTGGAAATGTTTGGACCACATTTGATTTGGGAGCCTGCAAGAGGCCCCTTGAGGTGTTTCTCACTGGTGAAGGGTAGCCTCATATGTCTTTTATGATTTGCATTTATTGGTCCAGTGTTGGCCTTTGCCACATCTTCTGCATGCTCAAGAAGTTTGGGGTCTCTTGTTTGGGTTATTACTACAAGAAGCATTGCTTCTAGGAGCACCCTGTGCTCTTCTTATATGACCTGGTGTACCACAGTTAAAACATTTGTTACCTTGATGCCACCTTCCACCTTTGGAATCACTTCTCCTATCCAAGCCTCATTTACCATAGTTAAGAGACTCAACACCATTCATATGCTGAATGCATTCCTCCAAAGGTGCTGACCTGACCTTTAAAGGTGTAAGTATTCCTTTGCATTCTGTATTAGCATTATCAAAAGCCAAAGATTGAGTTAATACTTTTCTTAATTGTTGGTTTGATATTGCCTTGCTTACAGCCACTGTCAATCTTTGTTAAAAAAAAAAAAATCAGTAAATGGTTCTTTGATCCTTGGAAAACCTTTGTATATGGCTCAGTTAGTTTAGCTGGTTCTGGAAATTTTCACAAGCTTTTAAAGATGATGTACAGCATAGGGATAATGTATGCTCAAGCATGGTAGTTTGCACATTTAAATCAGTGAAACGGTCCCCCCCCAAGAATATGATTTTGGGAAATCTCAAAACCTCTGATTTTACCTGACTATTCAAGGGCCTTAGCCTCTTTTCTAAACCAGCTTTTCCATTGTAACTGTTGGCTGTAATCTAACACAGCTGAAATTAACTAATTCCAGTCATCTCATATGGTCCTATTCCTAGAAGATCATGTATTTAACATCTGTTTTACATATGTTGAATGTATTCCATAGGTGACTACCACTTCCTTAATATTTTTAAATATCTCATATGAATTGGTTGCCAGATATATTCTGTATATTCTTCAGGATGCATTGTCTGGCTTCTCACAGATACTCACAAGACAAGCCATTTTATAAGAGCCACCTGGTGATGTTATTACTTGTATGGCTCTGCCCTTCTGTTTATTAGTTCCTTTATTATCCTTAATGAGAGACTCCTCCAGAGCTTGAAATCAATTAACTACCACTTGCAGTGTTTGAACATCCTCTGTTGTAAAGGATTCTAGAGACATCATAGAATCATACAATTTTTTAATGTTCATCAGAAACATATGACTCCACAGACTTTACTCTATCAATTAGTGATCTTTCCTTCTTAGAATTTTTCTGAATGGCGTTAAGATTTCTCTGAAGATTTATTGTTTTATAATTAAGTATTCATTTTTATTATCAATAGAATTAAATCTGGTTATCCAGTTATTATTAATGGACTAAAGTTCTTGTGGCAAATTAGTGGATTCCAAAGAAAGAGTCCTTCTATTTAAGTCCCATTAAGTCTCATTTTTGCTGTGATATGTGATGAATCATTATGCTAATTGCTATTATGATGAACATTATATACATCCCAATAAGATCATAAATGTCCTGTAATATTTCATTCATCCTACAAACAAAAAGTTTATAAATTCCTGAGTGGTGAAATTTCTGCATTTTTTTTAAAGAAATACTCAAAATTTGTAAAGAAAAATTTTATTAACTCGTTTATTATTCTGTTTAAAGTGTAAAGGTATCAAGTAATTTACCTCAGATAAAATCCTCAAAAGATTGTCTCATGTGTCCAAACGTTCCAGGTATAATTAACAAGGTTAGGTAAATGGCTGGTTCATCTGATGATTTTTGGATGTAGTAGTGTTCCTTGGCCATAGGTGTCACAGGTGTGTAGCACCAAAGCATGTCTAGTGAGCGCTGACTCAGGCTCACTCAATGGGCTCTGTGAATCAAACATTGACCCAGGCAGTTCCCACCTGTGAGCTTTCGGCTGCTGGATCACAACCTGCAGATACTCTGTGGGGCTGGCTGAATGAGATCTGGCAGCTGAGCACAAAAAGGCAGTGGCAGCAGGCGGTGGTGGCGCATGCCTTTAATCCCAGCACTCGAACTGTAGAGGCAGGCGGATCTCTGTGAGTTCGAGGCCAGCCTAGTCTACAAAGCGAGTTCCAGGAAAGGCGCAAAGCTACAGAGAGAAACCCTGTCTCGAAACAACAACAATGGCAGTGGCGGCACAGTGGGAGTTTCAAAAGATGGAGTTGACTGCAGCTACACCGAACAGTTTTAAAAGAAATGGAACAGTCTGCTGGTAGTCTCTAACCAGGCAGGGGTCTGTTACCCCAGACAGCCGCTAGAAGCATGAAACTAGAAAGGCACCTAGCATGGACGCCTCTCTCTCTCTGACGAGGTCCTCTTTATGCCACAGAAGGCACATGGTTCTGGCAGTGGTTGCAAGCTGCCAGGCCTACAGGCTCCCAACATGGCCACTGTATTCAGGTGGTCACCTGAGCAGGGGCCAGGCAGTTCCCAGTGGGTTCGTGCAGGCTCTGCTGGGCAGAGAAACTCACCAGCAGCTAACTAGATGCAACGGGGTTTGGTCACTCTAAGTAGGCCCAGTGAGGGGGCATAGGGCTCAGATCCACAGGGTTGGGGCCAAGCAGCTCGGGGTGCTAGCGGGGCAAGCTACTGCTGTAGAAGCTGTGGGCAGGAGCCACAGGGAGTGTGAAGCTCTTTGTCATGTGGATATGACTTATTATCATCAACCCACATGAGCCTATTGAATGGGTAATAGGGACTTATTAAGATATAAATTGAGGGAACACACTCATTCATACAGTGTGGAGTAGACGGCTGAAGTTAGTCTCCGATCTGACCAGGAGTGAATCCACCTCACAGGTAGGGGCAGGGAATAGAGGCATGTGTTTCCTGTTCCTTGAAAGAGGCCACATACAATGGCAAGAAGCGCTGCCTCCTTTGGGCACTATAGCTCAAGGTCATGGGTAGAGCAAATACCGCTACAGTCATATTGTATAATTAAAATTTACTAATAAAATTAATCAAGAAGTATCACTGAAAACTAAAACCATTACTTAGTTTTCCTCAAGATATTTGAATTGTTTTTGCTTGTTAGATCACTGAAATCATACATTTCATTGGTGCTATCTCCACAATGATATGAAACTATATTGCCCATAATTGAATTCATTACAGACAAAACTTGAACAATATGGACCTTTTGTAAAGTTGAGGTTAGTCGGATTATCAGAGTACTGTAAACAATAACAACACTGATCACATAGAAATGCTTCTAGTGAGACAAAACAAGCGTAAGTCATTACCACCACCATAAAAAGAGAGCAGAAGAGTGACCAGGACCAGGGCATCAGAACCTCTTTGAGAGCAGCTGGCATGCACACATTACTAACCTTTTACACAGTGTTCTTAGTTACTGTCTCATTTACGTGTCCAGCTTTGCCCAGAGCTTATTTCTACACTTTCACTTCAGTTTTTTTTATAAGTCTCAAGAAAATCTTTGCAAAGAGAAACAAAATAAACTAGAAAGGCATTTTACAGTTAACCTGTGTGAATAATGGCTTCTAGAGATCACCCCTATCTAAAGAAACAAACAAATAATAATAATACTTTTTTTTTTTAATTGAAGAAATTTTTAAAATTTATTTTACATACCAACCACAGATCCCTCTCTCATCCCTCCTCCTGTTCCCCCCTCAGGCTCCCACCCCCACCCACACTCATCCTCTCTTGCTAAAAGGTAAGGGCTCCCATGGGGAGTCAGCAAATCATGGTACATTCAGCTGAGGCGAGACTAAGCCACGCCCCCTGCATCTTGTAACAGAAAGCCTTAGTGTTGGGTGTAACATGAATGGCTAGTTACTGCAAAAGGTGGGGTCCACAAGAAGATTCACTACACCAGTGCTTATATATAACTTGAAAAATTGGAAGACCCTTAGTTGAAGCATGGTTTGTGAAAATAACGGGCTGGTAGTCTTTGAGCCATAGCATTTTAAAGTGTCAGTATGATTTGCTGAATGAAAGAGTAAAAACTCAGCTTAAATTAAAAGGATATGAGACGGGAATCCCAAATAAATGCTGCCAAATAAACGAGAAATCCAAACCAAAATGTTACATTATTTCAAGTGATAGCTCAGGAGTCCCTAGGAAAGCAGGATCTGCTAATTCAGCTGAACTCTCCTTCAGGCAGAAGTAATTTCAGTTTAACATTTTCAGGGATGTTTTATTTAACTGCCTCCACTTCTGTTCTTTTGATCAAGTGTGAAGGGTCTGAAGTCCTCAGCAATGGTTGCTGCCTCAGGGGTCACATGATGACATTGCTGACCACGGCCACATACTTCTGCTGGCTGCCATAAACATCTCACTTCAGTAGAAAGGTAATTAGAGGGTTTCTGTGTTGAGGACGAAGGTGCTTAAAGAAGTCTGAGGTTATACTGCTGAAGGATTTATGAATTAAATTTTCCTGCTGAGCTGCAGTGAAGGTGACAGCTTCTCCATTTACAAGCATGTTTTTAATTTAGACATGATATGCATGGCCAGAAACAACAACAGTCATTTCCTTTCACAAGACTTATTACTCATAAATCATGGCAACATCAGAGCTGTGTTAATTTCCAGAGGTGAATAGATAACAATTCCAGTCAATGTTGTGTATTTTACTTCTCACTCCCACATATGTACAGATAGAATAACATTATCTCTATTTTCAAAAGAAACTCAAAGGTAATGCTGAAATGTTCTTATGGAAACATTGTGTGCTGTCAGCAATTTATTTTAAAAAGCATTAGAATTAATGTTTTGCTTTATGAACAGGACATGAAAAGACAGACAGATAAATCATTATACAATTTTAATGGTAATATCTCTACCTTATGTATATGGATGTTCACTAAATTATGTCAAATTGTCTGTTGTAATTTTCATGAGAAAATGTTTGAAAACAAGTTGAAGATTTTACAGTACATGTGAATATTTGTCTACTCACACATGTTTGACAGTTGCCAATTATTATTTGGACTGAAAAAAGTGAGTTTCTGCCAATGTGTTGTATGCAAGTTTCTAAGCAAGAAAATTAGAACTCTTAATGTATTGGAGTGAGGTTTGGAATTAGTGACACTTACAGTATGCATAGATTCAAGTCACATAATAAAAATAAATTCTAGTTAAGCAATAGATTCTACTTGATTTACCACCATACAAGTTGACATCTGTGTCACTTGCCATTATATTGCATTTCAGTGATACAAATATGAAACAGCCTTTAGATGATGATGTGGGTGCTTAAAGTTAATGATAATCACACACCATTAGGCATTTTGCCTTTATTCTGTTTTTACTCTCATTTTAAGCCACACATTAGTCATTATTAAAAAAAATATCCTGAAGTTGTTTTAAATAAATTCTATTTAGTATCACATACCAAAGCAGATGATCAAAATTTTGGTGAACGTTTTTAGTCAAACTGAGTTTCCATCAATGCTTTAATGGATAAAGAAAATGGAGAGGGAGCTTCCCTCCACCCCAGGACTCCCATCTGGACCAGATGTGAGTGCCTGGGTTATAGTCAGAGAGGCAACTGCACCTGGGTCCCACCACTGGACACAGGCCACCCCAGAAGGACCACATCAACTTGGCACCAGGTTCCTGCCAATCGGCTGGCCCTGCAGGAAGGCACCCCTTTTCCAAGACTGCAGGCAGACAGCCTGCCACCACACCCATTTGCCCAAGACCCCAGCCACTTCCTGAGACTCAGAGACCAGCCCACAGCTTCTGTCCGCCCTGGAACTCCCATCTGGACCAGAGAAACCAGAGGAACTCCCATCTGGACAAGAAGAGCTCCCATCTGGACAAAATAAGGAGACCCTAGGGACTCCCCGAGACTCACAGTCAGGCCCCCCAGCTTCTATCCGGTCAGCACTCTCATCTGGACCAGCGCTCCCATCTGGCACAGAACTTCCATCTGGACCAAAGAGAGGCTCCCTAAATCTGTCAACTATCTCTGGACCAAGTACACTGATAAAACCAAGAACAAACTCAAGAGGAGATGGGCAGATGTGAAGACAGAAGTACATACAACAAAATAAAGAGCAATACAGCATCACCAGAACCTAGCCCTTCTCCAACAGCTACACCTGAACATCATGGAATGGAAGAAGAAGAAGAAAATAACCTTATAAGTAACATCATGAAGAGGCTACAGCCATATATAGAAGAAATCAAAAATGAAGTAGAGAAACAGACAAACAAAAAAAAAATGGGGAGAACACTATTAAAAACTAGAGGAAAGGACAATTAAAGCAGAAGAAAACAATAAATCCCTGAATGCAAATCATGAAAAAGCAAGGGAGACAATCCAAGACCTGAAGAGGGAAATAGAAAAAATGAAGAAGACACTAGCAGAAGGAATGTTGGAAATAGAAAATCTGAGTAAACAAACAGGAAATTCAGAGGCAAGTATAACCAACAGAATGCAAGAGATGGAAGATACGGTAGAAGAAATAGATTCATCAGTCAAAGAAAACACTAAAACCAACAAAGTCATGACCCAAAATGTCCAAGAAATTTGGCACACCATGAAAAGACCAAACCTATGAATAATAGGGATAGAGGAAGGAGAAGAATACCAACTCAAAGGCACAGAAAATATATTTAAAAAGATCATAGAAGAAAACTTTCCCAACTTAAAGAAGGAAATGACTATGAAGATACAAGAAGCCTATAGAACACCAAACAGACAGGACCCACAAAAAATGTCCCCTCACCACATAATAATTAAACAACTAAACGTACAGAATAAAGAAAGAATGTTACGGGCAGCAAAGGAAAAAGGCAAAGTGACTTATTAAGGCAAACCCATCAGAATAACACCTGATTTCTCAATGGAGACTTTGAAAGCCAGAAGGACCTGGACAGATATAATGCAGACACTAAGAGACCATGGATGCCAGCCTAGACTAATATACCCAGCAAAACTTTCAATCATCATAGATGAAATGAACAAGACCTTCCAAGACAAAACCAGATTTAAACAATACTTATCCACAAACCCAGCCCTACAGAAATCACTAGAAGGAAAATTCCAACCTAAGGAAGGCAGATACACCCATGAAAACACAGGCAATAGATAACACCATAGCAGTAAACTCCAAAGAAGAGAAATACACACACACTACTACCAAAAAAAAAATAAAAATAACAACAGGAATGAACAATCACTGACCATTAATATCCCTTAATATCAATGGAAATAATTCACCTATAAAAAGAAACAGACTAACAGAATGGATACAAAAACAGGACCCATCTTTCTGCTGCATACAAGAAACACACCTCAAATTCAAAGACAGACACCTCCTAAGAATAAAAGGCTGGGAAAAGAGTTTCCAATCAAATGGTCTTAAGAAGCAAGCTGGTGTAGCCATCCTAATATCCAGCAAAATAGACTTCAAACTAAAATCAATCAAAAAAGATGATGAAGGACATTACATACTCATTGAAGTAAAGATCCACCAAGATGAAGTCTCAATTCTGAACATTTATGCCCCAAACACAAGGGCACCCACATATGTAAAGGAAACATTACTAAAGCTTAAATCACATATAAAACCCCACACATTAATAGTGGGAGACTTCAACACCCCACTTTCACCTATGGACAGATTGGCCAAATTGAAACTTAACAGAGAAATAAAGGACTTAAATGATGTTATGACTCAAATGGACTTAATTGATATCTAGAGAACATTCCACCTGAATAAAAAAGAATATACCTTCTTCTCAGCACCCCATGGAACCTTCTCTAAAATTGACCACATACTTGGCCACAAAGCAAATCTCAACAGATACAAAACAATTGGAATAACCTCCTGTGTTCCATCAGACAAACATAGTTTAAAGTTAGATTTCAACAACAAAAAAACTACAGATATCCTACAATCTCATGGAAACTGAATAATGCTCAACTGAATAACCAATGGGTTAAGGAAGAAATAAAGAAAGAAATTAAAGACTTCCTAGAGATCAATGAAAATGAATACACCACATACCCAAACTTATGGGATACTATGAAAGCAGTGCTAAGAGGGAACTTCATAGCACTGAATGCCCACATAAAGAAGCTGGAGAAATCTCATGCTAGTGACTTTACAGCAGACATGAAAGCCCTTGAAGAGGAAGAAGCAAAGTCTCCCAGGAGTAACAGACGCCAGGAAATTATCAAATTGAGAGCTGAAATCAATAAAATAGAAATAAAGAGAACAATACAAAGGATTAATGAAACAAAGAGTTGGTTCTTTTAGAAGATCAAAGAGATAGACAAGCCCTTTTGCAAACTAACCAAAAGACACAGAGAGAGTGTCCAAATTAAAAAAATCAGAAATGAAAAGGGGGACATAACAATAGACAATGAGGAAATCCAGAGAATGGTCAGGTAATACTTCAAAAACCTCTACTCCACAAAACTGGAAAATCTAGAAGAAATGGATAATTTTCTGGATAGGTACCACATACCTAAGTTAAATCAAGACCAGATAAACCATCTAAATAGTCCAATAACCCCTAAGGAAATAGAATCAGTCATTAAAAGTCTCCCAACCAAAAAAAGCCCTGGACCTGATGGTTTCACTGCAGAATTCTACCAGATCTTTAAAGAAGACTTAATAACAATACTCTTTAAATTGTTCCACACAATAGAAGCAGAAGGTATATTACCAAACTCCTTCTATGAGGCTACAATTACCCTGATTCCTAAACCAAACAAAGATGCAACAAAGAAAGAGAACTACAGACCGATCCCCTTCATGAATATTGATGAAAAAATACTCAATAAAATTCTGGCGAACAGACTCCAAGAACACATAAAAACAATTATCCACCATGATCAAGTAGGCTTCATTACAGGAATGCAAGGGTGGTTCAACATGTGAAAATCCATCAATGTAATACACCATATAAACAAACTCAAAGGAAAAAACCACATGATCATCTCACTAGATGCAGAAAAGGCATTTGACAAAATCCAACACCCCTTCATGATAAAGGTCTTGGAACAATCAGGAATACAGGGAACATACCTAAACATAATAAAGGCAATCTACAGCAAGCCAAAAGCCAACATCAAATTACATGGAGAGAAACTCAAAGCAATACCACTAAAATCAGGAACAAGGCAAGGCTGTCCCCTCTCCCCATACTAATTCAAAATATTACTTGAAGTTATAGCCAGAGCTATAAGACAACATAAAGAGATTAAGGGGATACAAATTGGAAAGGAATAAGTCAAGCTCTCCCTATTTGCAGATGACATGTTAGTATACAAGAGTGACCCCAAAAATTCAACCAAGGTACTGATACAGCTAAAAGAAAAAACCTTCAGCAACATTGCAGGATACAAGACCAACTCAAAAAAATCAGTAGCCCTTCAATATACAGTAAACAAACAGGGTGAGAAGGAAATCAGAGATACATCACCCTTTACAATAGCCACAAATGATATAAAATACCTTGGGGTTACGCTAACTAAACATGTGAAGGACCTATATGACAAGAACTTTAAGTCCTTGAAAAAAGAAATTGAAGAAGATGTCAGAAAATGGATAGATCTCCCATGCTCATGGATAGGCAGGATTAACATAGTAAAAATGGAGATCTTACCAAAAGCAATCTACAGATTCAATGCAATTCCCATCAAATTACCAACACAATTCTTCACAGATCTGGAAAGAATAATACTCAACTTCATATGGAAAAACAAAAAATCCAGGATAGCCAAAATAATCCTGTACAATAAAACAACCTCTGGAGGCATCACAATCCCAGACTTCAAGCTCTACTATAGAGCCACTGTAATAAAAACAGCTTGGTACTGGCATAAAAACTGACATGTGGACCACTGGAATCGAACTGAAGACCCTGACATTAACCCGCACACCTATGAACATATAACTTTTGACAAAGAAGCCAAAAATGTACAATGGAAAAAAAAGAAAGCACCTTCAACAAATGGTGCTGGCATAACTGGATGTCAATGTGTAGAAGGCTGCAAATAGATCCATATCTGTCACCGTGCACAAAACTTAAATCCAAGTGGATCAAAGACCTCAACATAAATCCAGCTACTCTGAACCTGATAGTAGAGAAATTAGGAAGTACTTTTGAACACATTGGCACCAGGGATCACCTTCTAAATATAACAACCATAGCACAGACACTGAGAGAAACAATCAATCAATGGAACCTGTTGCAACTGAGAAGCTTTTGTAGAGCAAAGGACACAGTCAACAAGAGAAAACAAGAGCCTACAGAATGGGAAAATGTCTTCACCAACGCGACATCTTACAGAGGGCTGATAACCAGAATATGTAAAGCACTCAAGAAATTAGACATCAAAATGCCCACCAGTCCAATTAAGAAATGGGCTATAGAACTAAACAGAGAATTCTCCACAGAGGAAGTTCAAATGGCTGAAAGACATTTAAGGAATTGCTCAACATCCCTAATTATCCAGGAATGCAAATCAAAACGACTCAGATACCACCTTACACCTGTCAGAATGGCTAAGATCAAAAGCACAGAAGACAGCTTATGCTGGAGAGGATGTGGTGCAAGGGGAACTCTTCTCCACTGCTGGTGGTAATGCAAGCTTGTACAACCACTTTGAAAATCAATATGGCGCTTCCTTAGAAAATTGGGAATCCATCTCCCACAAGACCCAGCTATAGCACTCTTGGGCATATACCAAGGACTGCTCAATCATACCACAAGGGCATTTGCTCAGCAATGTTCATATCAGCATTGTTTGTAATAGCCAGAACCTGGAAACAACCTAGATGCCCTTCAACTGAAGAATGGATAAAGAAAATATGGTACATATACACAATGGAGTACTACTCAGCAGAGAAAAACAATGACATCATGAGGTTTGCAGGCAAATGGATGGATCTAGAAAAAATCATCCTGAGTGAGGTAACCCAGACTCAGAAGGACAAACATGGTATGTACTCACTCATAGGAGGATACTAGATGTAAAACAAAAATGACTAGACTGCTACACAACTGCAGGGAGGCTACCTAGGAAATGGGACCCTAGGAAAGACCCAAGGATCACCCTATGACAGAGAAATGGATGAGTTCTACATGAACAACATGGATGACAGTGGGAGTAATGAAGGGCAAGATTTAAGGGAAAGAAAGCTTAAGGGACCAGGAGATCCCAGCTGGATCAAGAACAGAAAGGGAGAATGAGGAATAACAGACCATGATAAATGAAGATCACATAAGAACAGGAATAGGCAGAGTGCTCAAGAGGTCCCCAGAAATCCACAATGATATATCCTCTGTAGACTGCTGGCAGTGGTTGAGGGAGGGCCTGATCTGAACTAGTCTGGTGATCAGATGACTAAACACCCTAGCAGTCATCTTGGAACTCTCATCCAATAACTGATGGAAGTGGATGCAGAGATCCTCAGCCAGGCCCCAGATGGAGCTCTAGGTTTCCAACTGTTGAGAAAGAGGAGGGTCTGCAAGAGCGTGAATTGTTGAATCCAAGATTGCAAAAAGCACAGGGACAGATAGCCAAATGAATGGAAGCACTTCAATTATGAACCAAAGGCTGTGGAGCCCCCAGCTGGATCAGGCCATGGATTTCTATAAAGACAATCTTCATTCTATGTTTTTGAAACTTTTGGTCTTAAAAAGATGACAAAACTACCATGTAATGCAAACATTTTAAAAAGATTTTTCAAAACTATAAACAAATGGTGTCAATTGAGACTAGAATACAGATTACAGTGGTGTAATGAGGATTTTCCTCAAGGTCTAAAGTAGTAGAGGTTCCATACTCAGCATGATAGTGTTAGTTGATAGAGTACCAAGAGCTGGGACACAGTGAGTGTTTTCTCAGACACTGCTGACTGGATCAGGCTGTCTGAATAAGTGAGACAATTGAATAGCTTGAACTGTTTGGGAGGCACCCAGGCAATGGGACCCAGACCTGTCCTTAGTGCATGAGCTGGCTATTTGGAACCGTGAGCTTATGCAGGGACACTTTGCTCAGCTTGGAAGGAGGGGACTGGACCTGTCTGTACTGAATCCACCAGGTTGAATTGAATCCCCATGGGAGTCTTGGCCCTGGAGGAGATTGGAATGGAGGGGACAGGCTGGGAGGAAGGTGGGAGCAGGGGTGGGAGGGGGAGGACAGGGGAACCCATGGCTGATATGTAAAATTAAAACACAAATAAAAAAAAATCAGTAAGTAGACTTACTGCAAAATAATACTTGTTATGCACTGTTAATAGTGAATGCTGTGGGAAATTCCCTGTGCAAGCCCAAGGTTCCAAATAGCCAGCTCATGCACTAAGGACAGGTCCTGGTCCCACTGCTTGGATGCCTCCCAAACAGTTCAAGCTATTCAATTGTTTCACTTATCCAGAGGGCCTGGTCCAGTTGGGAGCTCCACAGCTTTTGGTTCACAATTCATATGTTTCCATTAGTTTGGCTATTTGTCCCTGTGCTTTTCCAATCTTGGTCTCAACAATTCACACTCTTACAGACTGTAAGATTAAGTATTTCTTATGGGACATCTGAATTGGTTGAAATGATATGTTTAGAAATAAACAAGAGCAATCATGAGTATTCCCCAGTCTTTTTTGCTTTCTTCATTATAAATCCCTTTCCACTGGAGCCTTACCACCAAGTTTCTACAAGTCCTGGGGGGTGATTCTTAGAGCTCTGACATGACACTTGTTATAATAAGTCTTGAGCCTCCATAGCCGTGATGAAAACAAGAATCTTTCCTATATAAGTACCCAGCCTCAAATAACTTGTTTCAATGGCAAAAAGAAAACCAAGATTTATACAAAGACCACTATTTTTGAGGAATGATGATCCAACATATATAAATTTAAGTATAAGAGAAAAGTTGTTTAGGTAGTAATAAAATTCAGAAAATATGGATTGAAATAAAGAACAAAATGCTGTGCTCCTGATTCAATAGAATAATGTAAATCATGCAACTACAAAGATAAACTTGTAAGAAAATGAATACATCATAACAGAATAAAAGCCACATTTTTTAAAGTAGCAAGACCATTCAAATATGTAACAAAAGCATATGGCTCAGAGAAGATTCAGAAAATCAAAATATCTGTAAATAATAACTGCCACACCTTAGACTGTAGTTAGAGTTTTCTTGCCTGGCCCACAGTCAGGACAAATCTCTCTTACCTGTCAGTCCCACAGTCACTCAGACCCAACCAAGTAAACATACAGAAACTTATATTGCTTACAAACTGTATGGCCATGGCAGGCTTCTTGTTATCTACTTCTATCTTAAATTAACCCATTTCTATACGTTGCCTCATGACTCATGGCTTACCATTATCTTACATCCTTCTTGCCATGGCAGTTGCTGGCAGTGTCTTTCGCCCCAGCCTTCTACCTCCCAGAATTCTCTTCTGTCTTGTCACGCCTACACTATCCTTCCTGCCTGGCTACTGGCCCATCAGCACTTTATTTATTTTAACCAATCAGATCAACACATTTGACATAGAGAACCTCCCACAGCACTGGATATTAGGTTAGATGTTTTATTCTGTTTAAAGAACTGAAATTATTAGACATATGTTTATAAAAACATGACATGATCTATCTGCAACTTAACAGAAAGAACGCTTGCAACTTGAACATACATCTGAATAGAGAAACCAAATCATTGAACTTAGTTCCTGACTACACTCAAATAATCACAATTTTTTTATTGAAATAATAATTCTTACATGTGTCTAAGACCTAAATTCTGTTGGAAGAAACCGGTTTTAATTTCATATACACAGCAGTGTAGAGTGAGGCAATTCTGTGGTAGGCACAACACAGATTTCAGACGGTGATGTTGGTGGTTTTATAGGTATAGCTTCTTACATTCATAGGAGACACAATGCTGCAGCAAGTTCTCTGTTCTCCTAGATCTTACAATATTGCTAGACAACTCTTCTGCAATGGTCCTTGAGCCTTAGGTTTAGGCATTTTGTTATGTAGAAACATAGCTGAGGATCAGGTACTACACAGTCTCTTGTTCACTGCATTTTGATAGGTTGTGATTTTCTGTGATGTTCTCCACATGTTACAAAGAGAAGTTTCCTTGATGAAAGATGAAAGCTACATTTACCTGTGAATATATAAACAAATATAGAGAATGTAGTTGGGAATTATGATGATTTAATAAAGAAATAGTTTTAGGTTCTCCTCCGAGATCAATGACTTCACTAGCCCTAGAGTAGCTAGCTTGGTTTCTGGTACCAGGCTTGATTTCCTTTTGTTGAGTGGGCCTTAGGTACAATAAGAGAGCTGTTGTTTACCACTCGGGTGTGTATGCCACTATTGCAACCTTAGGGTTACCCTGCCATGCTATCAAGAATGGAGTGCAAAAAAAAGTGCTTCTCACAGAGATGTTTACAGTAATGAATTCTCATATCAAGACACAACTTTAAACATATAGCTTCAATAACTGTGACTGTTCTATAACAAGGATATCATGTGTCTATGTGACTAACAAAATCTGCAGAGTCACAAGCAAAATTGTTATCAAGGTCTTCTCTCTGGGCTTTTTTTCATCTGTCTTTGCTAAATCTCTCAGATTTAATGAGGCCCTCCCTGAATATGCCAAGTGTCCTTTCATGTATATTTTCTGGATGAATTTTTAATATTTGTTTGAAATCATTGAGCTTATAAGAGACCTAATTTGTGGTAAAAAGAAATACATTCTACCTCAAGTGGTGTTGTTCATGGACCTGCTGTTGATGAGTCCCTCTTGATTCCTTAATGATTCAATTAATTGTTTTCTCTGAACCAGGCACTCACTGTATCACAGGTAGTAAATTCCTAGCCTCTTCTATAGCCTGTGAGCTATGACAAACAATTTAAAAACTACAGATCAGCCTAAACCACTGCTTTCCCATATCAAAACTCCATCTTTCTTACACTGTTTTGCCTTCCTACACAGGGGCGTTTTACTGTGGAGAGGAATGTTTTAGAAGATTGGGAGAAAGAACTAGAGATAAGTTATTTCCCCCTTTTCTCAAAAGTAGTCATAAAATACAGCTTATTATACCTGGAAACCACATTCAATATTCATAACATCTTACTAATCTTTGCTTGAATCCTTGTACTTATTTCTTACTCCTGTGAACTGGAACTGGCCTCCCTAATAAATTATTGGCTCAAATGATTTCTTTCTCCAGGTTGGCTTTGTGTACAGCTCATGTTACAACCCCCAATCTGACAGTAATACAATGAAGAAATTCAGAACTAGATGAATGGGGATCTTATGAAAATGTTTCCTGCTGGAGTCATTACAGTGAGACTCTGCTTCCGTGTGTAATCCTTAATTTGAGAACTTCTTAAGGTTAAGCTTCCAATTCAGACACACTAAATTGGTTTTATTTAAAGCTTCTATTTCTATTGTATTTATTGAAAATATGGAGTATGATCATAATGGGATCTGAGAAGGGATTTTTGAGCAGTATGTCTCTGTAATACTTTCAAAGAAGTGTGTTTAATGGTTAATGGGACTTCCCTCATGTAAAGGTTTGCTACAAGATATAATAACATATATTAAGCCCATACATTTCAATGCTTAATTGTGTCATTTTGGCACAAGTAATATTATATTTATCTCATTTATAAAACAGAAAATATATTAGCAAGAGTTCATGTTGCATTCTTTTTTATTCAGAAGTCTTTCTATTATGAAAGAATATATCCAAGCATCCTGATCATGGGAAATTTGAAACAATGTTCTCTTGATTGACAAGTCATCATCTTATATAAAGCACTTGTGAATTTGACTGCATAGAAATGTTTTTCCATGTATCACATATGTTTACTTTTCATTTAAAGTGAATATTAATCACAGGTCTTAATTTCAAATACTATTTTCTATCACTTTTATACTTCTTAAATATGAAAGATTTCTGGCTTGACATGTTTATTAGTACACATAAAAAATAATATATTAGTTTTTGTATACATAATAAACTTTGATAGAAAAACAAATCATGCTGTCATTGCAAATAAGTTGATCTTAAAACATCCACTACCAATTATTCTTGGAAATAAAAACAGACTATTTAAGATGCTAATATTGGAGGAAATGTTATTTTGTATACATTGTCAGAAAGCACACATGTTAAAATAATCTATGTGAAATTTACATTTGTTTTGCTTATTTTAATTTTGTAGAATGTTTTTAGAAAGTTGTCTCTTCCAGATGGATCATTTCCATTCAACTTCATAACGTCTCATGTGTATATTTAATTGATTTTAATAAGTTTATTAAGCATCAATATAAGTCAAACTAATTTTTTTTCAAATGAATGATAAAGACATAACTTATGCATGGTTATAAAATAATTTTTATTAAGTATTGTTACTTCAATATTTCACAAAGTTTTATATTTCAATCTGCTTAGTTGTTTTCTAATGATTTCAAGTAGGTTCCTTAAAATGAAGTATTCTGTAATATTCATACATTTCCAATTCTCATTCTCACACTACATATATGTGAAATATATACATATAATGTATGTAGACTTACTTGAACTTCCTTCATCCTATACTGTTTCTCCCCCAATAATCAGCCTTTGATTCTAACACTCTTGCCAGTTTATGCATTTACCAATCTCTTAACAGTTTTTAATTTTTCAAAAACACTAGTTTAAAAATCAACTTAATACACACACACACACACACACACACACACACACACACACACACACATATATATATATAAAATGTAGCTCAGGTTGGCTTCAAAGTCTCTTTGTAACTAGCCATGAATGACCTTGAACTCCCTATTGTCCTGCCTTTACTTCTTAGGTTTTAGGATTACATATCTGAATTCTGTTAGTAGTTTTTGAAGCTTCCCTATACATTTTATTGGGCTTATGTGACTGCACATTTTAATCTCTCCTCATATTTTCCCTCTGAGAAGAAATAATTCCAGATGTTTTCATTTAGCCCAGGCTGAATCAGATGACACATTTTGCCCTTACATACTATCTCACTTCATTCTAGGCATACAATATTGGACATTTGCACAGCATTGTTTAAACATCTATGAAAGAAGTTATTTCAAAAATTCAAGTGGCTTTGGCTTTAAAAAAAAAAAAAAAACTATTTAAGGGAATAAAAATTTCACCATGCATGGTTTTAATGTTTTCTAAATGAACTAATGCCCCACAGATTTAACAATTATAAAGAGATTCTCAAAATTCCAAAAGATCTTATCACAAAACCACAATAAATGGCATTTTAATTTAGTACACTGTCCCTAGGCTCCTATATAAACTAACCGAGTAAGCACTTTATTCATTTTAATACAGCCTAAATTCTAAATTATGCAAGTTTGCATCTGTTTCTGTGTGCAAGCATGGCTGTGTACATTTGACAATACCAATGGAAAAAATAAAATGTACTCCTGCTGTGAGTTTTTCTATATCTTCTATTCTATTACTCAATAAATTTTTGTTTAGGCTTGACTTAATTCAAAATATCCAAACTCAGTCTGAAAACATATTCTAGTCTTTATAAGCTTTCTGATAATACAATACACTTATATTAATTAAAACTGTCTGGCCTAATGGCTCGGGCTTCTTGCTATCTAGATTTTACTATTAAATTAACCCATAATTCTTATTTTTGTTCAGCCACATGGCTTGGTAACTTTTCTCAGTTCTGCCTTCACATCTTGCTTCCTCTGTGTCTGGCTGGTGACTCTTGACTCAGCCTTCCTGTTCCCAGAATTTTCCTCTCTCTTTGTCCTGCCTATACTTCCTGCCTGGCTACTGGCTAATCAGCATTTTATTTATTAACCAATCAGATCAACACATTCACAGCACACAGAGCAATATCCACAGCATAAGCCTATATACATGCATGTTTAAATAATTTAATTGAAATTATATCTCTTTGAAGTGATAATATTCCATCCAAGAACTATAGATTATCGATAAAGAGATCAGCTCTAGGTATGGAAATCCTCCCTTGAAATTGTTAGTCATGAGATTCCAATACACTCCAAAAACAAAACAGGTTACTGTCATTGTCCTTGGTTGGCTCTGAAACCATGGAAATAAGTCCCTATAGCTAAAGACAGCAAACACTTAGGGTATAGGAAATGGAAAAATCAAGCTGAAAGAGACACAGATAGCTCCTCATTGTATCCATAGTATCAAAGGTGCTATGCTAGTTACCAAGGGAAAAGTGAAATCTGTAGTTCTTCCCAGCTGTAAAGCCTATAAATCCCAACCATGACCAGACTTGTAAAATTGTCACAGTGGCGCAACAGTGACACTTTTTTCTTGGAGGTAAACAACTACTTTTTATTTGGCTGAAATCTTGACTCAACAGAAGGGAATCTACCTGGTGATAGAGATTCACAATATGCCCCCATGGTTGCGTATGCCCAGTGGACCTAGACCCTGCTGCCTAGCCATTTCCGTGTCTAAATGTCTCACGTGACCAGGACCTTGTGGCTTTGTGTGATTGTGTGAAATGCCCAGCATTTCACAGTGATCTATGTGTATGCATGGAGTAGCCACATGAGCCTGTGTGCACAGGCACAGCCCAGCCTTTATAAGTGGTCACCATATTCCTGGCTCCACTCTATTCACGTGTGTTTTCTGCAGGCCTGTCACATATGTCTCTCTTTTCTATCTTATTAAAACTCTTGTGAGTGGATTCTGTTGTGTTTGGTGAAGTTTCCTCCTTGCAGGGTAAGAGCGCCGCCAAATAACTAACACCTGGTACTATAAACCTAGACAAATATTTGTGATTGGAGAATTCACAGAGCTGGGAGAACACACTACTGCTAATTCTTAAACCAATATAAGTTTAGATGTTTTATTAATACTTTTCCTTATACCCACACATCTTAGATATGGCTCTTCCTTCATCAAAGAAGCTTCTTTTAGGAAAAAACAGTGGAGATAATTTCAGAGATCCACTTTGGATCAAAATGCAAAGAATCTGTTACCCAGTCACAACTGATACATCTGCAAGGCAACCCAAGCAAACAGAAGGAAAACTTTGGAAGACAGCATGGGATGATTGTAAGAGAAAGAAGACCAGAGTCTCTGCTATGAAATAAAGATTTATATATATGATGGGGATGCTGAACCCATGAACTCACAAATATAATGGTTTCCTGAAGAAGAGCAGCATAATAACACTACCTGAGAATGCAAATGGGAAATTTCAGAGGGTCTAACCCCTGAATGTAGATCTAAATATAGACAATGCTTGCTGAGAGGGAAGGATCAGTTTCCTCCAGTCATGAGCTCCCACATAATTTGCCCAAACCTAACTAGTCAATCCGGGACATATGTTTATATAGGCAAAGCAAAATGGACTCAGTAGATTATATACCTATATACATATTTGTGTGTGTGTGTGTGTGTGTGTGTGTTTGCATTCATAAAACAATAACAATTAAAGAAGACTTCAAGTGTTTTAAGGGAGAAGTTGGAAGGAAGAGAGGGAGGTAGAGTGATATAGATTCAGTGCTCATACATGAAGTTCTTCAAGAAAATAAAATTATTAAGCAAAAAATACACATACAATACAAATTAAAATCAGTTTTTATATCAACAATTACTTTAACAAATATGAGCATTTTAAATTACATCCATTTGGTTTTTTTAATTCCTCAGTATATTGCTTATATGACCACCACAGATTTGAGTGAGTATGGGACAAAGATTATCAATTAGGAATAATGTGCTATTGCACTTTGTTAATTTATTTTTACATCTTAGCCAAATAGGCACACACACACACACACACACACACACACACACACACACACACACACGTATATTTGTACCATTTTTTCCCATGAATATTGCTTTCATGTTATTTCACTTGTTTTAATTGTGTCAGTATTTATACTGAAAATTCACATAGTTTTACTTGATTATATTTTTCCCAACAAGGAGATGAAGAAACAATAGTTAATTATGCTTTTTAATAAATATGTTTATGGTGATATTACTTTTTTAACAACAAATTTAAATCCAATCCATCATGGGCTCGACTTGAAGGATTAAATTGTTAGTCTTCATTCAAAGACAGGAGAGTTGCCAAGAGCAGTCCGTCTGGAAATTCCAGGCTGACGTCCTGAGAGTGGAAGAAAATAAAGGATTCTCCCGGCATTATCAAGTTGGATGGTGGTAGATGGCAAACATCAGGGCCAGTAACATGACAGTTCAGAGAAAACTGAAGAGCTCATTAGGTGGCCACACTCTAATGTCCATACATCATGTTGTGATCCTCATCTCATTGTCACACTTTGAAATCCATGGTGTTTCTATAACAGATTTAGAACTTCTGTTTTTAATATAATCACTATAAAATATTCTTAGTGATAATGGTTGCAAAAACTTTAAAAGGGTAATGTAAGAACTTTTTTTTTTTGTTTGTTTTTTTTGGTTTTTCGAGACAGGGTTTCTCTGTGTAACTTTGAACCTTTCCTGGAACTCACTTAGTAGTCCAGGCTGGCCTCGAACTCATAGAGATCCACCTGGCTCTGCCTCCCGAGTGCTGGGATTACAGGCGTGCTCCACCACTGCCTGGCTCAAAATATCTTAATTCAAGAAGGCTAGTGAAAAATAACAAGTGTGATACAGTCCTGTGGGTGTCCCCAAAATTATAGACAGAGTTTTACCTTGTGGCTTTACCTTGTGTAGGTATTTTATTAATTAAAAGTAAGAGAGAAGGAAATGAAAAGAAAATATTTCTCTAAAGCAGGGTTGGTCTGTTTGTTGGAATAAAGAAGTATTTAAAAATGAATTTAGGAAATTAAGCATAAGCAAAAAGCACTGGCAAATAACTGCCCAAGCTGTAGACTACACGATTTTATAAGAAATACAAAGAAAAGCTCTGGTGATCTAAAGTAAAATGAAGTGAAGGAATATGGAAAGATAGAAGAGGGAAGAAGAAATGGGAAAGTTTTCCATCATTTTCTTAAGACATTCTACAGAAAAAAGGAATGTTATTTTTGGTTTGGTATCTCTGATTATATCAATTATTTATATATATATATACACACATACATATGTATATGAATTTAGCTATTGACCTTACGAAAGAGACACAAGAAGGCTAGTGTGTTCCTTACAGCATTCCAGGTCAGCAAAAAAGGCAACATTTATAAACTAAAGACCAGACCCAGAGACCAGACTTGCGTAATAGCACTTGTTTTATTATAACTTACAAAATAGCATTTATTTTAGACTTTCTACACTATAAGTCTCTGGGAAACATACTTTTTTTTTTTTTTTTTTTGCCGGTGAGGATCGAACCCAGGGCCACTGAACGGAAACATACTTCTTAAAGAATGCATTTTCAAGCCTTAATAATAAATAATTTATCACTACCGAAGTTATTGTTAAAATCAAATGTTTTAGATACATTCAATTAGTTACATTCATTTGACAGAGAAGGGTAACAACTATAAAAATACATATCCATAAATTGAAAGAAATCAAGTTTAATATTAGGATACTTTCATACCCATGTTTACTGTGTCATTACTCACAATAGTCTAATACAGAATTTGCCTAAGTGAACAGAAAAGGATCACGGATAAAGTGAAGGTGCCATGTGTATTAAATCATGTATTCATCAGCCACATAGAAAGATGTGGTTACACCTTTTACAGAAAAAATAGGGAATAGGACTCCACCATGTAAAGAGAAACAAGCTGGTTACAGAGAATTGTATCTCGTCTCTGCCATATGTGAGTCTAAAAAAGGAAAAGAACCAGAGAGAAAGCCAAATGTGACCATAAGGGACATGGAAGTAGGAGGCAGGAGGGGATGAGCATGGGTAAGTGTTAATAGAGGAAGTGAATAAAGTAAGGTTGTACTGTTTCCATATGGAAAATTTTCACTCAGTGCCAAGTGTTAACATCTTAGAATTCATCTGGATAAAGGGAAAACATGGTAGGAAACTTTCTGTGTGTTCTGTGGGAGTTTCTAGATCACTGGGGACTTAAATTTAGTGTAGATAATTGATTGTTTTCATTTCTTCATATCACTTCCATGACCGGCCACAGGTAAAGTTTGTCAGTGAGCAGCACCCCACAGTGATGTTTTGCTGCATGGTCAGAGGCTTTAAATATAGGTCAAGCAACAGTGGACCAGCATCTCTAAAGCTATTTTAACAAAGAAGCTTTTCTTTTTTTAAGGAATTTAATCTCATATATTTGTTAGACTCACAGTAACCTCACTCATCCGTTGGCCCAGTGACTCTTTTCTGAGGCCTCAAGATGTGCTCATTTTGATTTGTACTTTATTTTGAATATACAAATCTATATTCTTCAACATGAATTTTGTCACTGATCATAACTATCGTACAGAGTGTTATTTTGTCACCCTTTAAATAAGACTTGAAATCCAAGCATCTTTACTCAGTTTTGTATTTTATTTGGACATATTCCTTCCATTACCTGTACTTCTCATGAGTTTTTGGTATCTTTCGTAAACATCATTTTCAATCTAATTTTTAGACACTCAAATTTAGAGCCTTTATTTCCATATTTTGTATATCCTGTCTCCAGTTTTTGGTTCATTTAACTTATGCCAATTTAAAATTGAGTATATCCCTTTGTGTTGTTGTTGGCCACAAAATGCATTATATTTTCTTTCACTGGAATTTGAGAGACATGGTTAAAGACTTTTCTTTACTTGATTGATTGCATGTATAACGGGGTCTGACATAGAGTCACTAGTTAATGAATATTTGATGTTGTTGCTAACTTTGTTAGCAAGTAAATCAGTCATACTAAAGTATAAATCTAGGCACTGCAGAAAAAAATGTGCAAAATATACCTCTTTCTTTGTGGGAGGAAACAGTCTCTCAGAGGTTCAACTAATTAACTCACAGGTATAACAATGATTGAAATATGAGTAAAATAGCAATAAACACAATTTATTGTAAAGATTAAAAAGTGTGATAAATGTTCATTCATCCTAAATTCAAAAGAGTCAAGTATGGCTTTAAACGGAATTTGTATAGGAAAAAGTTCATGGTGCACACGAAATCTGGGGAACAATGACCTTCTCACACTAATAAAGTTGCCTTAATGTTCTGGTTAGATTTCTCTAAACAACACATGCCAGTGTCATTTCTAAAGAGGGAGCAAAAATTGAGAAAAAGTTCTCATCAGGTTGACCTGTGAACACGCTGTTGGCATTGTCTTGATCAAGGATTGATGTGGCAGGTCTCAGCTCACTCTGGCAGGTGCCATAGTAGTGAAGGTGGTCCTGAGCTGGTTAGAAAAGCAGGCTGACCAAACCTAGATGCAGAATTCTTTCTTGGCTTCTTCTTCAGTTACTGCCTACAGGTTCCTATCCCAACTTCCCTCAGTATTGGTGTGTGGTCTGAGGGGTATAACTGCAAATACCCTCTTATTTTCAAGTTGCTTTGTCCGTGGAGTTTCATAGAACTAAGACATCTAGGGATATAGATCTTTAAAAAAGGTTTGGAAATAACATTGCTTATGATTTTTCTAGTATCTCACTAAAAGTGGCTTAAATATACAAGCAAGAGTATTCAAAGGTTGTATTTTCAAAAGCAACAAATATGTTATACCATACTGGGAAACTGGAATATATATATATATGTGTGTGTGTGTGTATGTATGTATAAATATAGTATAGATGACAGTTAAATAGATGAACCACATCCTGTTAAGTGGTTAAATACATAAAGTAAATTGAGTGCTCAGTATTTAAGCAAAAAATGAAAACCTCAGTCTATTATAAATTTCAGCTGTTGAATGAGCATTTCCAGGAACATTGATGTCTAACACAATTGGTTAGTGGGTCTTTTCAATAATTCTAATTTCCCTAAAAATCCTAAAAAAACAAAACAAAACAAAACAACAACAAAAACAAAAAACATTTTGAATGCTAATTTACTCTCCTCTTCAAGGCAAGGTGATTTAGAAATAAAATTCTCACAATGTCAAAATAATTATCAAAATGGATGTTGTATGGCATGTGGTATGCACATGAAGGCAGAGCCATTTTCTGAAGGGAAAATGAAATATTGAGTTTCAGGAGAGGGACCACAGTACTTTTGCTGAGGATTGGTCAACTGAGTCATGAGTCATATTGTGGGTAGGAGTAGTCTGTGCCATAGATGCAATGAAGTCCTTTTTCCAAATACGAATGTTTTTTCAAAGTAGATCAGACTCTAGAGTTTACAAAAGACAACACTAATACGAATAATCTCTCTAGTGGTGGTAGACCATTATGTAACTGTTCAACATGCTGCCCAAAATTAGTTGTTTAAGATGGAATGAGCTTATAACAATATAACTCTTCCAGAAAGGAGTTCTGCTAAAAATGAACAACTGGGTGGGGCCGAATGCCTTGGGGATGTTCTAGAGCAACTCCATTTCAATGGCAGGAAATAAAGGTGGAGGCTCTTGATACTAGCTAACTTCTCAGAGAACAACAGTAACATTCATTATAAAGGTAAGAGACATGCTGACCATAGACTCCTCAATGAGAAAAAAGGTGTATTATCCTATCTCTAACCTCAAAAATGGAGATACACTCTATTCCTTGGGAAAGATCTTTCCATTATGGAAGCTAACCTACCCAGCCCTAAAACCACGCTCAGTATTTGATGTTACAAACACTGTGTCTATATATGCTGATGATTCTTTGATCACGCTATTGACTTATTCACTTATAGCAAGAAAATGATTGATAAGGACATTACTTTTAGACTCAGGTATGTTACAGGAACTGGTCTTTTGGTCTTTCAGTGATTCCAGAGCTTTTTTTATATTTTTATAATATCATTTAATTATTTCATACAAATGTAATGTACTTGGATGATATTCCTCCCCCTCTACGTCATCCCACCAACTCTTTATCTTCCCCAAATGCCCCTAGCCTTCCATGTCTTTTTTTCTCTCTCGTGTATATGACGCACTGCATGTATTTAGAGATACTAAATGAGCATGCAGTGGGTTATTTACTTGAGCAAGGACCATATACCAATGGTTATACCACTGAGGAATAGTATTCATCTCTTCCCAGTACCCTTGAGTGCCTGCACCTCCACAGGGAAGACGTGAGGGCAATATCCACGATGGGGCTTTGGCTGTCACAATCTTATGCAGGTCTCGGGAAGGTATCCACTGTTGCTGTGAGTTCAGGTATCCAACCACCATGCAGTGTCCACAATACAGCTTTTTCATAGCATTCCTACCCATTCTCTGTGCATAAATATTCTTTACCCCCTCATCTGTAGTGTTCCCTAAGCTTCGAGGAATTGATATAGATAGCCAGTGTAGGGTGTAGGCTGAGCATTCAACAGTCAATGATTTTCAACATTATGACCAATTATGAATCTCTTCAATAATCTTTGCCCACTACAAACCAGCACTGACAGCTGCACTAATGTATGGATGTAAACATAAATACTTAGGATGAGTGAGATTACTCAGTGGGTACTGAATCACTCAGCTACCCCTGGTGACCCAAGTTCTAGCTCCAGGGGATACATTGTTTCAGGAGAGAAGTAGCTATTGCAAGTTGCCCTCTGACATCCATGTTCACACTGTGGCACATGCATACCTATGCACATATAGACACACGTGCAAATAAATAAATAAATAAATATTGTGTAATAAAAAACATAAATATTTAGAATGTAGTTTGACAACATGTTAAGCCTCTGGTCATCTCATAACTGTTATTTTTAGAGTAAACATTAACAGATTTAAAATAAAGTTTCTCTACCAGGGTTATTTTTTGCTCAGTTAAAAAAAAAAAAAAAAAAAAAAAAAAAAAAAAAAGAACATTACGCTTCCAGTTTCAACAACACTGAAGGCTCATCCCTGCTGCCAAGGCTACCTTCTCAGAAGCCTCAGTTGGAAGGTAGTTTATTCACTGCTTGCTATTCTCACTTTGATGAAATTTGGATTTCACCAGAGAATTCTTGCAACATTCCTGAAAGGGCATGTCATTTCTAGATGATCTTTTATCTTGCTCTCTAACTCAGAAGCTGAAGACTGAAATTGTTGAAAGCATGTAACATAGCCTTTCCTGGTCATTATTTTCCTACTTTACAATATAGTCTTCCTTTTCATTTCCTTGGTATCCAAAATCAATTTCACTGAAAAGTAATACATATTTCAGCACTCTTCCCCCTAAGACTCCTTTCTTGGTTTTTCTCTGAAAGTTCTGTCTTCTTTGTAGGCTTTTGTTTCAACATTTCATGTGTTGATGTTCCCCATAGCTGTTTTGGTTCATCCATTTCTCCATGCTCCTCATTTTGAGCCATCAATTCCTAGGGTTGCCACATGAGAGGTGTATAGTCAGAACTGCCTGGGAGTGGAAATTCTACCATTTACTACTTAACTTTTGGAAGAAGTTGGGGACCACTCTTCATATATCATTTCAAGAACAAATTTTAATCAGATAATATACTTTAATGCAGGAGATGTCATGGAGATTAAAAGCAGTAAACACATATAAGTAGGCTGATGATACAGCCAGGTTGGTAGACTCTATAAAGTCCCGAGTTCAGTCCCCAGAATTGCATAAGACAGGCAATCATAGACTTTCTTACCTAAATAAGTAAGTGTTTGCATATATTACATGTACTAAATGATAATTAAAATTACACATACTTAATCAAATATATTATTTGCAAAATAGCAATATTATTTTTCACAAATGAATTGAAAATTTGCAAATGTAACTTTAAAAAACAAATATTTCATTATTAAATATTACATTTAAAATGTTGTTTTATATTCTTATCATGTCTTATTGCTCCAAGACTTCAAGCACTATACTGAGTAGAAAAGCACAGATACCATATTTTGTTCCTGATTTTAGTGGAAACAGGTTTTTTTGTTTTAGTTTTTTTTTTTTTTCTTTTAGCATGATGGCAGCTGTAGGTTTGTGGTATACAGACTTCCTTATCTTATGGACATGCAGGAGACTGTAGGCAAGCTTGTAGGTCCTCTTCTTAATTAGTGGTTGATGCGAGAAGGCCCATCCTACTGTGAGTGGTGCCCTGTCCAGGCTGGTGATCCTAAGTTCCCCATAGCTGCAGGGTGAACAAACCCGAAGGAACAAGCCAAGAAGCAGCACTCCTCCAGGGCTTCTACATCAGCTCCTACTTCTAGGTCCTTGATCTGTTTGGGTTCCTTTGATGACGACAAATGATGTAGAAGCATATGCCAAATACCTGCACCCCCACCCCCTGATACACACACATGTTGCTTTGGTCACAGTATTTCATCACTGCAATAATAACCCTGACTAAACATATGCATTGTGAGTACAGGTGTCCACCTGACAAAACTCACAGGTAGAGTTACAGGATGTTATAAGCTTTAGTGCATGACTTCTGGGAAACAAACTCAGGTCTCCTGCAAGATCTGAGCAATCTTTCCATTCCTAGTATTCATATTTCTCAAAGATGGATTCTTTCCTTTCTCTTGGAATACAATCTATTAATTATCTTAATGTATGTGCCTCAAAATAACTGGTAACATACTGCTTAGGAAATTCTCTAATTGTTTTAATTTATCCCACCAAGATATTGTGTGACAAAAATCAATAATCAAGCTCATAATATCTCATGATTTCCCTCATATAAACCTGATAATACAGCAGTGATATAGATCAGCTGTGTTAGCATAAGAATCTTGGGCCAACCATGGAAAGTCCACCTTACATAATGATGCCATGCCAGATAATTTAAATAGCCAGGTGGCCATGTAAATAGTAAATCAACCTGCTGTGCCTGAAAGGAAAAATAAAGCAAACTGTTCTTGATTTTCATCATTAACTATGACTCATAAGATCACATAAGCCAAATCAATGGCTGTATGTCAATCAGGAGTAATTAAAATCATCTTTCAATGTAGAAATGTGGTCAGTCACAGTTATCTTCTAATTGCTTTTTAAATCTATTAATAATTCTATTTGTATTCCATGAATTACTACAAGAATCCATCCGACTTTTGCACCAGCCAAATTGAGATCATAATTAGGATAACAGTGACATTGGACATGGCTTAGTTTTTTTTTTTTTCATATTAGAGATAAAGTTCTACATACACTTCCTTCAATATTACAATTATGATTTTATATAAGCAGTAAAGAAGTCCTTCTAATGATTCTCTTTTCACTTTTCTCTTCTGTTCTGGGGGGCGGTGTTGAGCATCTGATAGGTGGGGGTACAATATTCAGCTTTGTGTGGTTGTTGTGCAGGCATAGTTTAACCTTTGTTGTAGGTTCCTTAAGTCTATTATGACAAAATACAGAAAAGTGGGTCATCAACAAACTTTAAAACATCTCAAAATTATAGATACTTGAAGTCTGAAACTGAATATATTTTGGGTCAGGTTCTGAAATTTTAAGAGGAATCTCTGGACTTTTAAGGATGCAGTTTGTTTAGGATTAGGGAAACAGCCTTATGTTGTATGACTTCATCACAATGTAACTCAATACATTTATAAAAGCTAATTTTCTTATAAATTCACATTTCTGGGTGGTTAGAATTTAAACATATCATTGAGGAACTCATTTTGCCTCTATTTCTGTCTCTGTCTCTCTGTTCCTGTCTCTGGCTCTTATTTTATATGTCTTCATCTCCCTTCTTCCCCCTTGATCTCTTCTCCATCCCATTCATTTTTTTCTCTTGATTTTGGCTGTTTGTTTTAGGGAGGAGGTAGAAACTTGCAATGTGGTGAATTCAGGATAATTGTTCTTGGTAGCAGATGTGTTCAAAGCTCTTAAAACCTCTGACTTCTTTTTCTACAAAACGTGAAAATGTATAGAGAATTATCTCCATTTGAGTAAAATATTTTGTAAATTCCTGGGCAAATCACACACTCAAGTCAGTCTTAAGAACTTTAATTTGATGTCCCTTAATAACTTCCAAAACAGTGACAGAACATTATCAAAATTATTGCACGAAAATTTCAGTGAAAAATAAGTCATGTTATTGATCATTTAGTTATGTTTATGTCCATAAATTGAGGTGTTTTTATCTTTCTGGTTCATTATAGCCTAGTTTTGAAACATTCTCATGAATTATATTGCCATAATACAGCATCCATATTGAGGATCTTGAAAGCCCCTAGTTCTGTCTTATCAAGCTGACTGGTTGCACCTTGTGAAATTATCAAATATCATATTATCATGTGACAAAAAGTAACTGGCAATTATTTCATCGATATGGTGGGTAGGATGAGTGACAGGAATTGTTATAAGACTTGAAGTGTTTACTTAAGAATTTAAATAATTTCCCCCTTAGACAAATATTTTCTGTCAAAGTAGAGAATAATAAGTATCTGAGCCATGACAAAGCAGGCCCACTTGCTCCTGCCAACTCCTGTCTGAGAATAGTCATAGCTAATGTTAAGCACAGTTTCAAAGCAGCTTGCCTTATTGTCTGTTTCTTCCTAATAACCCAAATCATTATAATAACCCATTGTTTTCAAGGTGTTGTGAGAGGTCTAGGGCTAGTTTTGACATTTAGTCATCTCACTGGGAATTCGTTACATAACTCCATCCAGCTGGAAGATGTTTGTGAGTGATCTTTCATTTTTCAGTGTTTCTACACACATATGGGCTTTAATCATTAAATACTCTAGCCTTGTTTCATAAGGCACAACTGCTGCATTACATAACAGTGCATCTCACTATTACATTCTATCTATCAAAGCCAGACACAGAATTTGGTTCAAATTCAAATTTATGGAAAAGATAGTCTCTGCTGGGCAGTGGTGGCAAACGCCTTTAATCCTAGCACTGGAGAGGCAGAGCCAGGCTGATCTCTGTGAGTTCCAGGCCAGCCTGGACTACCAAGTGAGTTCCAGGAAAGGCACAAATCTACACAGAGAAACCCTGTCTTGAAAAACAAAACAAAACAAACAAACAAAAAAGATAAATAGTCTCATCTCTTATGTGAGAAACTTATATGCTAACTTCTCAGAATAGGGAAACTCGTTTGCAGCCATGTCTTTTGACTATGGATCAAATGGGTAACTATCTCTTACTTAATTTTATATCTAATTGCTGTTCTTAAGGTAAATAAAGCATGGTAGTACATGAAACCTTCAAGAACCCCATCAGGATAGCATAACCAGAGAATAAAGAAAACATGGAGAACTTTATATATAAAGATATTTGATAGTGAGAAAATCATTATAAAACTGTAAGGAAAATAAATACAAAGAAGATCAAATAGCCGTAGATCTCAATTAAGGTGTCATTGAAAAGACCCTCCTATTTATCCAGAACTTGTCATGTGATGATGGTTTCAAAGAAAATAATTCTGTGTTTCATCAATTACACTGAAACATGAATTATGGATACTGATAGGATGTAATTAAAACATACTCTCATTCAACTCACATTGAAATCTTTTCTCATTAAAACAAAGAAACACTAAAAATAGCAAGAATGTTTGGTTATTCATGATCAGAATCAAGATATTAAAGATGTCATCAATATGTGAATTTTCAAAATTGTATTTCATTTAAAATGTACATATTTTCTTAAAGGCTGAAGATTTCAAAGGGCTTTTCATTGTGTTATCTGAGGAAAATCAGTATCCAACTTTTTCCTGTCTTTCCTTGAACAAAAGAGAATTATCACATAGCCAATTACCCAAACTATAGAACAGTTTTTTTTAATTTATTTTCAAGTGAGTATCCTACTGAAACTTATGATACATAATTTCAGTTTTAAATGAATTTTCAGAGGATATTTTAAAGTATTTAAATACAACATATTTAGCAAATAAATAGATTTGTAAATTTTGGTAATGTTTAGTAGTATGAGAATTTACAGCAAAAACAGATAAATGAAATAGAGTAAGAAATTGTTTTGTTAATAGAAAGTCCTAAGTCTTATGGACTCAGATTATAGTTAACATTTTAGCATTTGTACTTCAATTTAGAAATCAATATAAACATTAGTGCTTTTTATTTTTCTTGCTGCTGATTTCATGGGCTGTTAGGAGAAATTATAGAACATAATCACAATTAAACTAAATACTTAGATGGTTAATAAAGCAAACTACCCTATAAGAAAAAGCTAAAAATATTTCTTAGGCATAATATTTGAAAAGTAATAACATGTGTAATTGTCAATATTTGATATGAAATGAAGTAGTGGTAAATATAATGCTTACTACATAATATATATTATACAATTTTTAAAATATGATTCATGAAAATAATGACACATAAAATAGGAAATTAAAATGCTTTAAAAGATCTCTATATAAAATGTTTACATGATGATTCAGAGATTCTCCAGAGAATTACTTCTTATTGATATTTGATTAAATGAATAGAATTTAAATTCACCTTAAATATCAAAATTAGAATATTTATGTATGATAAATTAACTGAGTTAGACTGAAGTGACAGAGTCAACTCTTTTCTCATTTTTCTAGAAATATGATCTTAAGGAAACAGGTAGAATTTAACAGGTAGATTACAACCAGTTAAACAGAAAAAAGAATGTTAAACTCGCCTACATTTAAGAAAAAAATACTCAGGAAAATTTAGAAGTGTTAGTTGGCAAAGATCCAGTCTCCCTTGCTCTATGGTTTTGAATTCATGTGGTAAATAAAAGGAATTGTCAATAACATTTTAAAAACCTTAGGAGGGCTATCCTATACTTTACTCCTAATATCTACTTAGGAATGAATATGTACCATGTTTGCCTTTCTGAGTCTGGGTTACCTCACTCAGAATGATTTTTTTTTTCTAGTTCCATTTGCATGCAAATTCCATGATGTCACGTTTTTGTTTTTGTTGACAGCTGAGTAATACTCCACTGTGTAAATATAACACATTTTCCTTTTCAATCCCTTGGTTGAAGGGCATCTATGTTGTTTCTAGGCTCTGGCTATTACAAATAATGCTTCTATAAACTCAATTGATCAAGTGTCCATGTGGTATGATTGAGATTCCTTTAGGGGTATCACCAAGATTGGTATAGCTGGGTCTTGAGGTAGGTTGATTCCCATTTTTCTGAGAAGCCACCATATTGATTTCCAAAGGGGCTGTACAAGTTTGCATTCTCACCAGGAGTGGAGGAGTGTTCCCCATACTCCACATCGTCTCTAACATAAGCTTTCATGGATGTTTTTGATCTTAGCCATTATGACAGGTATAAGACGGTATCTCAGAGTCATTATGATTTGCATTTCTCTGATGGCTGAGAATGCTAAACAATTCTTTAAGTGTATTTCAGCCATTTGAGATTTTCCTGATGTGTATTATCTATTTAGATCTGTACCCCATTTTTTGACTGGATTATTTGGTGTTTTGGCGTCTAGTTTCTTGATTTCTCTATATATTTTGGAGATCAGCCCTCTATCAGATGTGGAGTTGGTAAAGAGTTTTTTCTGTCTGTAGCCCCAGAGTGGCTAGAAAACAAAGAAGACCCAAAGAGAGATGCATGGATTTCCTTGGAAAAGGGAAATAGAAGAGATCCTGGGTAAACTGAGACAGAGGCAGCAGATGAGGGGGGCATGGATAGGGGATGGGAAATTGAATGAGCAGGTTGGGGTGCTGGGCATGAGAGGTAAGTAGGGGGCAAGCCAGTGGTGGAGAGTAACAAAAGAGACTGCTTGCTATGGGGAGGGCATTGCAGGGTTAGGGAGAAACGATGCCAGGGAAACTACCAGGAATCCACAAGGAAGAACCCAGCTAAAACTCCTAGCAATAGTGGAGAGGGTGCCCGAACTGGCCATCTACCCTAATTGTCATCAGAGAGCCTTTATCCAGTAACTGATGGAAGCAGATGCAGAGATCCACAGCCAAGTACTGGTCTGAGCCCTGGGAGACCTCTTGAAGAAAGCAAGGAAGGAATATATGAGCCAGGTGGGTAAAGGTCATGACGGGGGAAAGCCACAAACACTGCTGACCTGAACTAATGGGAGCACATAAACTCTGGACCAACAGTTAGGGAGTCTGCATGGGACTGACCTAGGCCCTCTTCATGTGTGTGACAGTTGTGTAGCTTGGTACGTTTATAAGGACCCTAGCAGTGAGATCAGGACATGTCCCTGGCACTTAGCTGACTTTTGGGAACCTTTTCTGCATGCTGGACTACCTTGCTCAGCCTTGATGCAGGGTGAGGAGTTGGGTCTTGCTATGCTTTGTTCAAACTCATGGGAGACCTGCACCTTTCTGAATGGAGTTGGAGATGGGATGGATGAGAAGGGTGGTAGATGGGAGTCTGGGAAGGAACAGGAGGAGAAGACAGAGGGAAAACTGTGGTTGGTATGTAAAATAAGTGAAAAATTGTGAAGTAAAATACAAATAAAAAAATTACCTTAGGATAGGACTGGCCTTCAGCAAGGAGCAAGGAGCTCTGAGAACACAAAAAATACATGGAAATACAGTGTATTGATGTTTCTCCTACAACACTTGCAGAAAACTCTCCCAAGTCAGTTCCTAAAACAATGGAACTCAGAACCTGTATTTTATCTTGAAAAGATTACAGGGTTCTAAGACAGAGTCAGAGGATGGCCAGTTGTCATTGGGGAAACACCTATAAAACAGCACATGAGATATATTTTATATCTGACAATGTCCCAAATCATAGAATTGCACTAACACTGAAATAAGTGTGTACCAATGTCAGAAGCATTATCTTGCTCTCAAATCTGTGAGCTGTATTCTCATAGTAGTACAGTCAGCATGGAGCCTGTAAAGAAGGTCTCTAGTGTGTCTCACTATATAGGCACTTTGAGAATAAGTATGTGCACTGTGCATAATAAATATAGAACTGATTTGTGTCCACTTGAGTAATGGCACAATAAAAGAGAGAACACCAAGACATGCACAGCTCTGAAGCTTGGAGGAAGTGACTAGAAAGAGGGAGTAAGGACATTAACACATGTTCCTATGGTCGGCTAAAGTGAGGAAGAGGAGCAACATGCTCCAAGGGAAGGCCAGTGCTAGTTGAAGAAAATACAGCATTTTTTGTTTTTTGTTTGTTTGTTTTTGTTGTTCTTTTTTTTTTGTTTTGTTTTTGTATGGAGAACCATTCATACAAGGGGACTCAGGAAGTTGTCGCTACAAATTTGATGGAATAATTTGAACAGAAATCTAGTGTCTCCTATCCAAGAGGATGAATCTCAAACAAAATAAAATAGGAAAACAGAAAGCAACCTGAACACTGATATTCCCCTTTCTCTGCTTTTTGTTGGGACCAAGGAGCAATATCCTCCTGTACTGTGAATTCCTAGCCATCATGGATTGCATTGCTAAATCTTGAGCCAACCTAAATCATTCTGTCTTGCGTTCATTTCTGCTGCTGTGAAAAAAATACTTTAGCAAAAATTAAGTTAAGGAGAAAGGGTTTATTTGTGTTACAGTTAATTTTGAGGAATCCAGGCCTAGAGATGGAAGTAGCTAGTCCCAGCCACAGTCAAAGCATAAAGGCAGGGAATGTATGAATATCCACTTGTGCTCAGCTGTACTACACTTACATTGTGCAAATCCAAATGAGAGGGCCTTCCTAACTCAGTTACATTAATCTAGTCAGTTCCTCACAGACATGCACAGAAGCCAGCTTCATCCAAAAAAATCCACTGATGCTCTTATCTAAGCTGATTACCTCAAGTTGACAGTTAGAAGTAACCATCATGCCTTTGTTCCATACTTATTTCTTGGTAAGTATTTGGTCACAGTGAAAGGAAAATAAGTAATAGGCTTACACTTTACATAGAAAAGATAAAACATGATGGGTTTAGGTTTAAGTTCATTACACATTTGAAAGAAAAACCTGTAAAGTTCTATATAAATAAATAAATGCATAATATAAAGTAAAATGAAACAAAATAACTAATCCCATAATTTTGAGTGGCAAATATGAGAAAGAGGATGATGCAGCAGAAATCACTTCCATTCAGTCAGAAGAAGAACCTTTCCAGCAAGTGTATAGAAAGAGGCTTTCAGTAGATTCTCTGATAAGAAGTAATAGCACAGATGCATGAAGGAAGAAGGAAAATTCTGTCTAGTTGCTCTTGGAACAGTAACCTCCCTTGGCCCTGAAAGCAGTACATATCACAAAGCAGACAGAATCTGAAAGAGTCTCTATGTTGCTTGCCCAGCACTATTTCTTACAGACTTCATGAAGAAACAAGATAAAAATATTCAAAATTATTCTATCACCTAAGGTCTAAAAGAGCTCTCTGTGAAAACTCTTTTATAAACCAAAATTGGAAGTCGTATTTTAGTCTGTGTGAGCTAAATTGGTCTTTCTGACTCTTTATCTCACCATTTGCCAGTATAGAATCTCAAATAGACCATCTGCTCTGTACACTCCCTTATCTAAGATGAGAAACACCACTGCTACAAGAGATGAGGAGAGAGGACAGACCACTGACTGCACACTGGGGTCACTGGCTGGATTAGCTTCCTGCTGTGACATCTCATTAGCTAGTGGGCCATGGTGTGGAGTGAGTGATTCATACTAGGATTTAGGAAGACTCCCTGTTTACAGAAATGAACAAAATGAAGTCAAAGGATTCTTACATAACGAGCACATAAAACAATGAAAATAGATAAAGCAGAATAATTTAGGTGCATCTGTGAAATATTTTAGCTGTCTACCTTTGAAATTAGACATCTGATTTTTATCTCAATTTGATCTTCTATAGTGATATAGTAACAAAATCTGTAATATTCCTTTTATTACAAAGGCCTTAGACTAAGTCTTCTTGACACTATGTGCAACATTAGTTTGTTGTAGTTTCTCGGGGAGAGATGGCTAATTAACTACCTCCATACTCACGGTGGAGACTGCAAACAAGACAGGATATCTCTCCAACCTCTTGATATTTAATTTAAATTAAGCAAGAAACATTTTGAAAAATGTTGTACACAATGTGTTCCTTTTTTTTTTTTTTTTTGATACATGGCATCTCAGGGTGGCCTTCATTATTTAAGGACAATTATTATCATCAAAAGCAAAATAAAAAAGTTGTTGTTGGGGCAAAAATATTAAGTCTTTTGGATAATTTAATAAATTGGCCTGAACAAAGGTCTATATGCAATGTGATTTTGAGTATATTTTACCTCCTTTCAACATGGTAAAATGCTGTGTGAAAATATTACCTTAGCCAAAGAAAAAAAGATGATTTACCACTTCTACCTGCATTAAAACATCATGAAAATTAGCCATTATATGTCCATCTGGTGCTTTTCATGGAATTGACCTTATGAATAATAGGAGGCCCAGTTTCTAGGGAGATCATCATTAATGGGCATTAAATGGATTCCAGGACAGTGGGACTCTGTGCAAATTCCCTCAGGATATTTTCCAGTGAATGCACCTTGGTAGAAGATATACTGTGCAGACATATGGAGTCTTTAGAGTACTAATGCACTGCTACTTCTCATATTACTTCCAAAGAAACAAAGTTTGGCTAAAACATTTTACGTTCAGAATTTTAAATTTGGAAATAAAAGTATGTTAAAGTTAAACAAACTTTCTTTTTAAATATCAATAATGCATATGACTTCCACACATAGTACCATCTTTCATAGATATTTCTGTTTCCTATGTTGTAGCTGGAAGAAACAATTCATGTCCAAAGTAATGGCAGGCACACAGTAATTTCTTACAGTGTTTGGACTTACTTTTTGGGCAATTCTGTCCCTCAAAGTACATGGAATAATCTTTAAACCAAAGAAACAATGTTCCCTTTCAGAATGTTAAGTCAGTTGCTTTTGTTATCACATGGTAATAAAAAAGTCCTTTGTAAAGAAACATGATGCAGGAATCTCAGAGAACACCCAAAAAAGTCAAAAGTAGGAAGCTGCTTACCTGCTCAGTTGTACATTCTCCATTGCCTGTGTTTTCAATAGGTTTTTCATTGCTCTTAGACCTCGTAAAGAAAGCTTAGAGATGCCTGGCAGTGTTTTGTCAATAACAATTAATGGATTCCATACCAAGAGTCATGCAAGCATCCAGGTATTATGGAGAGCATGGTAATTTGATTTATAAATACGGTTTTGACCTAGTAAGAATTTATTTACTGCAGCAGCAAACCATATTGATTTGAATAAATGCTCTGATTGTTGTTGAGTGACACGTTAGCCAGTGTGTGCTTGGATTCTTTAGAAGGCAAAACTTCAGTGGAAGTGTGCTTCAAATTATTCAGGTGTCCAAGCTCTTTTTGGCTTTTATTTTAAAAAGGACACATTACTCTCAGATTAAAACCATGTTCCCGTTGTTCTTCAACTATTGTATTTTAAAAGCTATTTAAAATTTTTATTCCCAAATCCATTTTATCTTATTTTCTAACTAGGTGGTTATATTTATAGTCATGGCTTGCTTCAGATCTTCTGACAGAAATACTTCTTTGTTGACCCATTTGGATGTTTTATGTGTTCTTTTTCTTTTTTTCTTTCTTTCAGAAACAAATAACACTTCTCCATTTCATAAGAGCTGGCATCTTAGAGTCAGGTGCACCTGAGTGAAAACCATGCTCTCTTTTGTCCCCTCATTTTTTCTATCTAGTTTAAAGATGAAAAATCTAGGTTGTGTGTTAAGAATTTTAAGAAAACATACCTGAAAGAGTGTAGCCAGAAGAGGAGGTAGAAAGAAAGTACAGAGAAACACAAAACACTTCAGTCTAGCAAGGAAACCTAGGACAACATTGGAATGTACTTTTAAATAACTTATTTATTTGTATTCTATGTTTAAAGGTGTTTGCCTGGAGATATAAATGTGGACTATGTGTGTGCCTGGGCCTCTAGGGGCCAGAAAGGTCATGGAAACCAAAGGTAGATCTTTCTCAAGATCAGCAGCTCCTGAATTATGCCACAACCAAAAACATTGAGAATAACATAAGATTCTCAAATATGCAGTATTTCTCACACAGCAGTAACATAACCATATGCTATAGGAATAAGAAATGAAAGTTAAAAAGCTCTCAAAGAAACAAAACACTACAGCACTCTCTGTCAGCTGCTGCATGGCATGCTGTCAGGTACCTCAGTCTTCCTTGGTCACCTACCCAAGGCATGACATAAGGTCTGTTCCTCTACCACAGTAGCAAGGCACAGAATGATTGATGCCATGGCCAGCAACAAAGCTGACTGTGAGACCATTGGGCAAAAGCTTCAGTCCATTTTTCAGGAGCAGGCGATGACTGAGTCCATGTATACCTGACCATGGACCATGTGTACAGAACCATGGCTAGTTAGCAACCTTCACACAAAATGTGGAAGCTTGCCAATTTGAGAATGTATCCATATGCATTGGCTTTGCTGGACCTACAAAGTTATGACAGTAAAACACAAGATGAACAAAAAACTGACAGTTTGAACAAAAAGATGAAAAATGAAAGGATTGAGTCATGCAGGAGTGGAGAGGTGAAGTGTTCATACTTCATGCAGAGAAACTATGTCAATATGATGGACTGACAGACCCATAGTCCAAAGAGGAGCGACTGGCAGATACTGGTCTAATGCTAATAGGTACCTGGTTGAGTACAACGTGAATGACAGGGTGTACAGGGAAGAGCGACCTTATCAGAATATCAAAATTCTACTCTTGAAGCAGTTTGGAAATATACTCATTCTTAATGGGGCTCTCATTTTGGTTTTAGTAGACCTTCAATTTGGATGTGTAGAAATTATTTGAACATCAATGCTTTGTTCTGGAGAGAAGTTCAGTGATTTCCTCCACACTCACTTCCAATTAATTTAGACATTAAACTGTGGTGCTTTAGAAAGAGTTATAAAATGTGAATTAGCTGTGCTTGAAATAAAATTAGAGAAGAGAAAAATCAACAGCAGCAACAGCAAAAAATAAATAAATAAATAAATCACAGAGCAGGGTCACCATGCAGCTTGTGATACCTCGTTAACATGTGAGACTGTTTGTAACCCAAATTTTAGTTTTCTACTATGTTTCTGACCTTTGTGAAGTTTATATATGTTATACTTCAATAAAAGATGCTTTCTTAGGCGGGCAGTGGTGGCACATACCTTTAATCCCAGCACTTGAGAGTTAGAGCCAGGCGGATCTCTGTGAGTTCGAGGCCAGCCTGGGCTACAGAGTGAGTTTCAGAAAAGGTGTAAAGCTACACAGAGAAACCCTTTCTCGAAGATGCTTTCTTTGCATTCAGTATTTTATTTAGTATTGGTACATGTAGGTAATAGCATGGTTAGATCTGATACAGCGGTTCTCAACCTCCCTAATGCTAGAACACTTTAACATAGTTCCTCATGTTGTGGTGAACCCTAACCATAAAATTTTGCTCACACCTTTAATCCCAGCACTCAGGAGGCAAAGGCAGGCGGATCTCCATAAATTCCAGGCCAGCCTGGTCTATAAAGTGAGTTCCAGGAAAGTTGCAAAACTACACAGGGAAACTCTGTTTTGAAAAACCACGCCAAACAAACAAACAACCATAAAATTATGTCACTGCTACTTCATAACTGTAAATTTGCTACTTTGAATCTTAATGAGAATTCTGACTCCCAAGGGGCATGTGACCCATGGGTTGAGAACAATTGATCTGGTACATCCTCCATTCTCTTTCTTCCAAAGCCTATTCCTTTGAGCTCTCAGGGCAATTACAATTCTATTTAAAACAATCACACACACTAGAGCATGAATGACTGAGTAGGGAAGCAGCCTCCTAGTTTTGATGCTTGTTTGATTTGCGGATCATGCAGCTCTGTAAAGATCAGGTGGTTCAGGTGCAGTAACCAAGAGAAGAAACTTAAATCACAAAGAATGAGAACACAGGAAACCCATAGCAGGAGAGACAAAAGCAGGAGTAATAAAGCAGCATTCCATGGGGTGTCATCAAATACTGTTAGCATCAGAATTACGTACCAAGAAAAGGCTAACATTCAACTTTACTTTCAGAACAAAAGGAAATTTGCCTGTGTAGTCACATCACAAGTTGGTATAATTCCATTGGGAAACATTTGACACTTCCTATAAAACATAAGCACATTTATTTCTTTGGGGCTAATCATTTTTTTTTCTTGCTGCATAATCAGGACATGTTAATAGTGACAAGATATATGTTTGAGAAGGTTTGCAGTCAAATTATTCATAGTAAAGTGGTCATTTTGTTGCAAATTTTAAGTAATTATGTAGATATGATATTAAAGAAGGAAAAATTATTCTGCATCAGTAGTTTAGATTATTAGTGAGACCTTATCTGAATTGTCCATTCCTGTCCCTCTGTCTTGCATCTGTCTGTGGCCTGTGGTCTCTCTATTGATGCTATGTGTGTCTGATGTCTGTCTGTCCCTGTTGTATGGCCCTAATAGAAAGGTTTCTTATGTTTGTATTGAACAGAGTATGGCAAAGGAAAATATTTTATTTAATGTCTTTACATTTATGTATCACGATTGGAAATGATACTTGCTTTTTTCTCTTCCAGATCCTCCGCTATACCTCATCACTACCTTTTCCTTCATTTTAATGCTTCCCCTTTCTCATACTTTCTCTATTTTCTCTCTCTCTTCCTTGTTCCTTCTCTTTCTCTCCCTTCCCCTTTTCCCCTCTTTTTTATTACTCAATCTCTTTAGTGCTGTGAGTGTGTGTGTGTGTGTGTGTGTGTGTGTGTGTGTGTGTGTGAAATTAGAGCATTTATACTTCCTCAGAGCCCACTGCCCTAAAGAAAAGGGACTCTACCTTTCAGTAGCTCTCGGCTACTAGTAGTTCCTGAGTTATAGGTAGAACCTTATGAGCCTCTCCATCTTCCATGAATGGAATTTTTACTCTTTTTTCATGTGAAAATCTTGTTTATGCAGTCCCAGTAGCTAAGAGTTCATTTTTACAACTATGCTGTTATGTTAAGCTACTATTATTTAATATAGACTTCCACTCTTTCAAGCCCTTGTAACTTTCTGCTCCATTTTCTGAGATGACCCCTGACCCTTTTTGGAAAGGGTATAATATAGATGTCTCACTTAATGCTGAGGAATATGCCTGACCTTTTTCCCTCACATGATTGCTTTCATATGCTGGTTGGTCCTATGTATGCTACCAACATAGATGTCATTGTGAGTCTAGCTGTGAACCCTGTAAACTACAATAATGGCTGGCATGGTAACATATATCTACTTGTGCTATAGTGATAGGGATGTTATGGATGTGGTGATATTTTATTTGTATGTTAATAAATAAAGTTTACCTGGAGATAAGAATTCACACAGCGAGCCATAAACAGAAGTCAGGCGGTGGTAGCACGTGCCCTTAATCCGATCACATGGCAGACAGATTCTCTATGTGGTCAAGGACACAGCCAAGTGTGGTGACACATGAATTTAGCCTCAGTACCAAACATATTGATCTGGAGGTATGTATAGACAGGCAGTGACAAGGAAGTCATGTGGCTGGGCTAAGAACCAATAAGAAGGCAAAACAGGAAGGCAATAAAAGCACAGGATAGACAGGAAGAAGATCTCTCTCTGGGGAAGCAATGGCAAGGTGGTAAGCTAAAGCTATTCATGGCTATTACCCCTGTATTTGGCTCTGTGTTTCTTATTTAATAAGACTGTTTAGAAATTTGTCTACATATGGGAGGGACCAAAAATTTTCCAATTGGGTTTAAAGATCATACTCCATAAAAGGGTCTCATGTCTGGTATCATTAACTGAACTAAAGTCACCTGACTGTCTAGGATGTAGTCCCTAGGGGAGAGTTCCATATTATCATTTTGCTAAATGAACATAGTACTAAACTGACTCCTAATGCATTTCTCATCACTAATCAGAAAAGTTTCTTTTATACAGTAGATTTGTTTAATAAGGAGACCAGCAATCTGCAGAAATACTTTTCATTTAAATGAAAGCCATTATGTTTTCAACATTCACATAGAGTAGATGATTTATTTCATGGGTACTTTGAATACAGTTGAAGTGTGAACTTCATTTTAAATGATCTATGGTTAATAGATCCTACCTTAAGACACTGGCTAGTGCTGTGTTTCTCCCTAAATAGCATACTATTTTACTACTTGTAAACTGTCTTTCTTTACAATATGCTACAATTTAGTGGTTCTTTCTTTTCTTATATTTCAAAATGTCATGTGATAGTACAATCTCAAATCAAATTAAATTACTCTTACATTCTCCCCCTCGGTATGTGTGTGTGTGTGTGTGTATGTATGTGTGTGTGTGTGTGTGTGTGTGTGTGTGTGCTCATATATATATATGGAATTCACTTTTTGTATAGTTACATAAGCACATATATAATATACCTGTGTAGGTTGAGCAACAGGCTAGATTAAGAAGTCCTTCTTCATGTACGACCCTTGTCTCTGAAGCAGGGTTTCCAATTGGGTTGGAACATAATTCACAGAATGATTGACTAACAAGACTCAGAAATCTGTCCACCTGGCTTTCTCCCTGAAGGCTGGAAGGGCAAGGGCCAGGCATGGCATTTTACTTAATGAGTGTGTTGTGTATTGAACTAAGTCCTTCATGCTTGCAGGGCTAACATTTTACTGACTGAAATCCTTCAGCTCCTTATTTTGTTGTATTTGTAAACTAAATGCAAGCATTGCTGCTATAAGTACATTTTATCAACACTCAGGAGTATAAAAAGAAACCAAGGAATCACATTAGGAAGCCATTATAGTATCTTCTCACTGTTCATTCCTATTCCCAGCTACAGAGTAAATCCAAATCATTGAAACATTAACAATAGGAAACACCCAGTCTGCTTTATAGGGAAAAGTTTAACGTTATCAAATTGTATCAAGTAAAAAAGGAGCAGGCACCAAAGACAGCAGAACTTGCATCTATGATGATGTCTTAAGAAAGTAACTAGTTCCCCAAGGAGCTGACCCTGCTTCTCTTAAAATTGAATATTCAATTCATATCATGAGGGCTATATTATGTTACATCACTAATATTCTGTTATATATCATCTCTAAAGAACAAGCACAGCTCAGTTTAGCAATAAAGCATTCTACTTCCAAGATTTTGACTTGTGATTAACAGAATTATCTCTTTTGCTATAAAGAGTAGAGATTATATTGGATGGTTCTGTTTCCTGCAGCACACTAATTTTCTGCATGACCAGCAATGATGTAATGTTGGGGATTTTAATAAGAGGCAATTATTTTCAAAATTAAACCTTAGACATAATGCAGATTGTAATAATATGGCTGAGATGTGCAGAAAATTGTGTCACTTTTAAATGACGCTTTGTTTCACAATGTGCTTTTGTGAGGAACTGTGAAATAAAGGACACATGACTGCAACAGAAAAAAAATTTCCATGTTCTCTGGAAATGCACCATAATAATGAAGCTGACAAGGTAATATTCCCATTTGATGTGTTCCATAATTGAATGTGCTATATTGCTTTCATCTTTGAAATAAAATATTTTTATTGAGACAAGGAAATAAGAAAAGTGAGTGTGATAATGATGGTTTGCTTACCAAACAGAAAATGTTAATATTAAGCTTTGGAAAATAATCAAAGACCCAAAGCAAATTTGAACAAAACTAAGTTATCAAGCATCTACTTAAAAAAACTATCAGAAGTTATTGTTAGGATATTGAAATTGAGGCCATCTCTGAGGACATCTAATAATGTACTGAAGCTGTTCATATTCTTCTACAGATAACCCCCTCTTTAAATTAGGTTTCATATTGTAGGATAGTGTGAGCATGGTTTAGAAAGTGCTTTTGAACTCATCTAAAAAGACTGGACAGAGAGGAGGATAAACTTAAGGAAGTGCTTTATAATCTTCAAAAGAACCTCATCTATTTTCATGTGAATTATTTCCCATGAGTTTTCGTTAGTGAGTATTTTTGGTTTTAAAATTAATTTTTCTTACTCTCCTTTCAGAATGTTAAACTATACTTACACATATATATGTAGATTGATAGTGTGTATACAATACATGCTGGGATCTTTATTTACTTTGTGAGACAAAATGATTTCATTTAAATATTATATACTCTTAGTCCATCATCTTGTGATCTTAGTTTTCCTTAGGTCTGAATGGTATTTCATTTTATATATGTACCAGATTTACATTGGCAATCCATCTGTTGATAGACAACTAGGTTGGGTCTATTTCCTTGCAGAAATGAATACAGTAGGAACAAAGAGGGGTACAAAAATCTCTCAAGGTATATATACAGTTCTCTTAGTGTATGCCCAGTGATGACATTGGTAGGCCATATGATATTTCTATATTTATTTTTCTTAGAAATTTCCATATCATTTGTATTAGTTTTCATTTACACCAGAAGTAAATAAATCATCTTTCTTTCCATCATCTCAAACATTTTCCGTCAGATCTTGACAATAGTCATTCTTCCTTGAATAAGATTGCATCTCACAGTAGTTTTACTCTATATCCCTGATAACTAGGGAAGAATAACACCTTCTTTTACAATAATTATTGGTGGCTGGAGAGACAGATTATCAGTTGGGAGCATTGACTACTCTTCAAGAATGGGTTCAAAGCACAGCACTCGTGTGGCAGCTTACAAGGCATTGCAACTCCAACTCCAGGGGATATGATGTCCAATTCTGGTCTCCGAGTGCACCAAGCAAATGCATGGTACACAAACATGCATGGAAGTGAAATAGCCATACACACAAGATGAAATAAAAGTAAATGTTTTTAAAGAGTTATTGATCATTTGTACTTCTCTGAAGACTATTTACTCAGTTCATCAGCCTGCTTGTTGAATGACAGTTTTATATCATTAATTTTCTGTGGTTACTTGTAACTTGTAAATATTAGCCTATTTTTGAAATATAACTCGTAAATATTTTCTCTCACTTTGTAGGCTGTCTATGTGCTCTACCGATGGCTTCCTTTTCTGAACAGCAGTAGGATTGCTGCTTTATACATTCATTTATCATGTGAATCTCAGATCATTCTTGCTGGAACTTTTATTTCATTTCTCAAAAAGGGGAGTGGTAGGTAAATAAAAAATAAAGAATACTTTTTTATACGTTTTATTTTTGCTAATATTTTAATAATAAGAAGGAATTTGTATTGAGGTCATTAGTTTACATTAATTAGATATATAACACATTTTTCCCAAGGGTATATTCCTAGTCACTCTATGTCCAAACATTATGTTCTTGACATTCATCCAAGCAATAGATCCATCCTGACTCTGCAGGAAAGTGAATCGGAAAAGGTGCAAAAGGCCGCATGTAATTAGAGCTGTAACATCACAAAAAGCTATCTCTATCCATTTAGCATGATTGCTGGTTTGTTTACTTGTTATAAAGCTGTCTATTATATTGGCTTATGTAAGCCCTGGAAGATGCTTTGTTGACCACATATAGATTAGCCCTGGACTACATCCAGGATCCAGGTAAAGATAAGACCATCATGAATCAGCCAGATTTCCAAGTCTGTTGTTGGCAGAATGAAAAATGAACCTTAAGATTTCTCTGCTGAGCAATCTCTCAGACTGAAATTCAGTCAGAATTATGGAAAAAAACATCATGCATGGGTCAGAGATTGCTCAGCAGAGAAAAGCACTTGCTGCAAAACCGGAGAACATGAGTTCTATCCTGTGAACCTAAATACAAATACAAGGAGAAAACTGATTCCACAGAGTTGTTACATGCACACTTAATAATATTACACACAGTAACAAGAAGAAGAAGAAGAAGAAGAAGAAGAAGAAGAAGAAGAAGAAGAAGAAGAAGAAGAAGAAGAAGAAAACTGTAAGAAAAAGAGATTGCTAAAGTAAATCAATATTGTACCTTTATACTAATGGCCACATTATTTCATAATGCCACAGTTTTTGACAGATGATGGTCTTTGGTATTCAGTAACAATAAATTCGATTTTCAAAAGAACTACAAAATATGAAGTCATAAATTGTTCTCACTAGTTTCATATATTCTATTCCTTAACATATCAAAATTGTTAAATAATTCTTATATTCAGTACTAGACAAAATGTTCAGTCTATTAGTCCCCTACAACTACTTATCTCAAAGCATCTTAAGGTAACCTATACTATTTAACCGTGTTAGTGCTGCTCGCTAGTTTAGATGTAGAACTTGCAGACTAAAGTCATATTTTTTCCAAAACTTATAGATTAGTACTTACAGGTTTCTGTAACAAAGCTACAGCATGGCTAATACTCATTTTATGCACAGTGTGAATTCACTCTTAGTAGCATACATGGTAGGGTACACTCATCAGGAAAGACCTGAATCAAATTCAGCCAGACTCCTACTCCATCTGTGTTTTCTTAGTGCATGATGTACAATAAATGGCTCAGAAAATCTGACCGCTATCCACCCTTTGCCCTTCTGGCTGGGCTTGCTGCTCTTGTTTGTTTGTTTGTTTTTGTTTTGTTTGTTTGCCTTTACTTGATGCATGTTTATTCCTTGAATCCAGTTGGCCCCTCAATTCCTATGTTTCAAATTTCAAATTTTATGGAATTTTATTTCCTCAGTATATGGAATTTGGAAAAAAAAATATTTTAATCCTCCCCAATTGAAATAATTTCTTCATGTAAACATTTCTACAGTTTCAAAGATCTCAAATAATTTGATAGTCAATAATTTGAAATACTTTTTGGTCTTTCTTTTTCCTTTTACTATTTTTATTGTTTAATTTTGTTTTCTGTTGCTTATTTATTTTTATTAATCTAAGTTCTCAGGCATCTCAGGCTACCCTTTAACATTTTGTATAGCTGAGGTTGGCTTTGAATTGCTGATCTTCTTGTCTCTACTTTCTAAGTAAGATTACAGGAATGTTCAAACACACAATTAACACATTATTTGGAGTTATTTTGCTAAGTACAATCTACAGTATTAATATTGGACTATGACAAATTGGGGCTAAGGATTCTATATTTGTGAATACTAACCAAGTTGAGCTCTGTTGCCTGTTAATGCACTTTTCACTATATATTATTAAAATGTGAAGAAATATATCATTTATGTGTATTGAATTCATTTACATTTTACAAACTCAACAAAATACTTATATATGTTTAATATAGTTCTGTTTACTTTCTATATACTTCTTTATGCTGTTAAATCATAAAATCAATGACCTGGTGAAATTATTTGGTTTTTTTTTGTTGTTGTTCATTGAAAATTATTTGTTTCTTCAATCCATTTTATGTCTAGTTTCATATCTGCCAACTGAGTAATCAAAACCACTCATTTGTATTCTTCTTACAATGGAAGTCAGACCTGAGAAATATCAGAAGAAAGAGGGCATCATGGCAGCCAAAAGTTACGAAAGAAAAATGAGTTTCAGAAAGCATAAATCAGTAAGGTCCTGCTCCTTTAACCACTTTCTACTATCAGGTAAAGGTTATGTTGCGGAGTGTTTGAATTATTATAATATATGGAAAACTAGAGAGAAATGAAATAAATTTTTACAGATACTGATAACTGTCTCTTTTGTGGCTTGTCCTGCATACAACATATTTAGTGGGAATTTGGTAGCTGTCAAGGCCAACAGGAATCAAAGATACATTTCTCAGTTTAGTCAAATGCCATGCAACTAAAGGAATAGATATATGTCTCACTTCTAGTTTCATTTCTGCTGCTGTGATGAAAAACCTGGTCCAAATAACTTATGGAAGAGTGTATTTTGGCTCATAGTTTGTGCTGAACTGGGGAAGCTAAGTCAGGAATTCAAGTAAGTAATCACATCCTTCGCACAGAGCAGACACAAGTGAATGATTAATGTTGTCTGCTTGTTTGTATAGTTTATACTCATAACGTTTTCTCTACGCTTACAGATGTCATCCTCTACCCCATGAAATGGCACAACCAAAACCAGCATGGGTCTTCCTACTACAATTAAAAATCAAGATAATCCTTCAAACACATATTCACAGGCAAGCTTGATCTAGAAAATTGTTAATTGTTACAATTATTCAATTGTAACTACCTTCCTCAGTGGAGGTTGTATCAAGATGATAGTTAAAAACTAAAGACTACAGCCTGACTATACAAAGATTTGGACTCCACTGAAGAAGACTGATTGTGTTTATGACCTGAAATCAGTATAAAAATCATTTTTTGTCACAAAAATTTTGATATAAAAATGAGAACTTCATGGATGCTACATGGACTCCTTGATTTTTTGTTGTTGTTGTTTTGATGATGTTCTTACTAATTTTGGAAAGAAAAGATATTCCTGGAATTTTAGGGCATTGCCTTTAATATATAGGTCTCTTTCACTGAACTAAAAGTCTACATTACTAAACACAAAATATTTTTATTTAGATGTCTCTTTAATCCAATGATATTTTCAGTTTATTATAATCTAAAAAATCCTGGGTTATTTTTGAGTTATTTATTCTTTTGCATGTTCTTATGAAAGCAACCGTTTTATTAAACTTTTAATCTCTTTTTCAGATTGCATATTTCAGGTGAATAAAATCATATTGATTTTTGCTTTACATGTATACCCTGTACCCTTACAGAATATAATAAAAACAGAAGTGGTCAAGAGTCAAAGAAAGGTTGAGCAGTTTATTCTTGAAAGTTTATTTTGTCTTTTGGGGATACCTGCATTATAACGTCTTTCCTTTTGGTCACAGGGACATATGTTCAAATAACTGCTGTAGAATAATGTAGTACTGTATACTACAGGTTTTGTCCTCTCAGAGAAATAAGTTTTAAATATAAATACACATATGGATATAATATAAAAAGAAGATCAAGACATTATCTATTTAGCCTATTTGTCACTAAACTTGTGATGACCATATGCAGTTTCCAGTTATTTGCATATTTTTTTTCCAGTTTCTTTTTCTTAGAAATTTTGTGTCTGACATTATTTTCTTTAACTCCACTCATAAACTTCAAGCTCTAAATTCTGTTGCATGAATCCTAAATGGTCTCCTTATAAAATCCTGGAGTCAAACATTGGGGTAAATGCTGAAAGATCAGAGAGACAAAGGAACAAACCACAGCCACTTCTCACCTTAACAACTCCTCAGCCCATCCTGTCTCCCTGAATCCTTAGACTCAATGCCTTTGAGTTCTCAGCCAAAAGACTCTAGTTCCTATCTCCTCATGTCTTATATGCCTTTCTCCACCCAGTCATTTCACTTCCTATCTCATCCTTGCTTGTGCTGGAATTAATGACGTGTGGGCCTCTCAAATACTGGGATTAAAAGTGTATGCCACTACTTCCTGGCTCTGTTTCTCTCCTAGATTAGATCAATCTCATGTAGCTCAGTGTTGCTTTGAACTCACAGAGATCCAGAGGAATCTCTGCCTACTGAGTGGAAGTGTAGATGAATTTCTAAACAGTCTTATTAAATAAGAAACTCAGAGCCAAATACAGAGATAATAGCCAAAGATATCAGAGAACCAGTGAAGAGGAAGAGCCATGACTAGCCTTAGCTTACCGCCTCAACACCATTGCTTCCCCAGAGAGAGCTTCTTCCTGTCTGATTTGTGTTTTTATTGTCTTTCTGCTCTGCCTTCTCATTGGCTCCAAACCCAACCACCTCACTTCCTCATCACTGCCTGTCTGTACAGACCTCCAGGTCTCTATGGTTGGTACTGGCATTAAAGGCTGTGTCACCACTCTTGGCTGTGTCCTTGACCACACAGAGACTCTGCCTGCCATGTGATCAGATTAAGGGTATGTGCTACCACTACCTGACTCTGCTTGTGGCTTGCTGTATGACCTCTGATCTCCAGGCAAACTTTATTTATTAATATACAAATAAAATCACATTTCACTGCCTGACCTCTATGTTTAACCCTGTGCCTGGCTCCATCCTCTTATCTTCAGAAAAGTTTTGCTAGAGTACAACAAATCATCACCACAAAAATTCCTACTTCTACAATTAAAAGTTCTTTAGCATAGTGAGGCATCAGTAAAAATACACGCACTAATTACTATTGCCTTTCTTCATTGTAATACCAACTGAGCAGAAAGAACTCAACCACCACTTTGTGAATATTTTCTAAGTGATGTTAACTTGTCCTATACCTATAAAATGTTGTGTTGAGAATAAACAAAGACATGACCCTGAGATATCTAAGATATTTTAATAAGGTAAAATAACAGATGAAATAAAATTACGTATTTCTTATATTTCTATTTGTTCCCATTGAAGGGGAGAAATCAGAAAGAAATAACACTTGTTACACATTAAGGGATTTAGGTCAGATTTCTCACTTGCAAAATTTGTATTTCTTTCTTCTTTGTCAGTTAGAAGAAGAAACGTTTTCTTTAAGTTTTCTTTAAAAATAAGACACATCTTCAAATTTCATTTACAAAACTTTTACATTGCTTATAAGTGATCAAAGAGCCAGAACTTATAAAATTAAATTTAATTGCCTGGAAAAACATGAGAATTGAAAAAGCAATTAAATGGACACTGAAATTACTTCTTGAATTTCATTCTTTTAGGAACTTCAAAGTACAATCCATCTCATTAAGACTAAATCTTCTGAAACGCTCATATTTAGTGATGAAAGTTTTAGATAACACTCAGTACTGTAGATGGGTAATTTCATTTCTGTGTATCCCTGACTGGGGTCCCAATAGAGTTTGGAAGTAATCTGTAGTTCTAAAAAGATTCTTGAAGAAAGTTGATTTTTCTGGAGCTAATACATTTCAGGTACATTTTTTCCCTCATAATACTGAGCTAGCAAGCATAATTCCTTGCCATTAAAAGTACCCCTCCTGCTCTTCACTAATTTCTGTATTTGTGTCTATGTTTAGCCACGAGGTTGGTAACTTTTCTCAGGCCAGCAGTCTCATTTCTGCGTCTGGCTGGTGACGCCATCTCTGCAATTCCTCTTCCCAGCTTTATTGTAGTCTGATCAACCCCCCTACACTTCCTGCCTGGCTACTGGCCAATCAGCATTTTATTAGACCAATAAGAGTGAGGAGTTTTCTAGTGTACAGGAGCATTATCCCACAACAAAGCATGTCATATGAAGTTGAAGTAGGACCAAGTTTCTCTCCTGCATCATTTTTAGTTCCTGTCATTAAGGAATTATTCATTGCAATTGCATTACTCTGCATCTAAACCCTGACCTCATTCTTTACTCATAGTGATAGCATCAATATGGATATAGCTTACATGTATGTTAACAGGGCAGAGAGGTTTTTTTGCATGGTAGTTAACTCTGGTGGAAAGAAATAAGATCCTTCTCCTTCTCAACTATTTACTCTTTCTTCATATATCATCTTTGTTATAAGAAGTTAAGAAACAAAATTTTCATCACATCCTTTTAGCAAGCATACCTCTGTACGTTGGCACATTGACCCCTGTGAAGCCTGACTCTGCCACAGTGTCAAGTTCTGCTGCAGAAAATTCCAGCCCATTTTCATGAAAGAAGCATAGGATCTTTTAGGTTAAGAACATGATTTGTGCATTTGAAAATGGAGGGTATTATCCAGGGAAGCCCTCTTGCCCAGAGGTCTGAAGTGAAAGGCTGAATGCCTCCTTCAAACTTCTGAGTCAGAAACCAACAACAGTAACCAACAGTGTATAGCTTCTTGCCATCTTTGCTTTAACTGAGAATCTTTGAACAGTCTAAGCCAAAGAAAAGCCCCACTGTCAATTAATTCAGTTCCCAAACAGCCACACATGTAAATGATCATGCAAACTATAAGGACATGGATCGTAGGGAGGTGGTTCAATCCATAAAGTACTAACTGTGCAATTATGACTACCAGAGGACATCTACTCAACACTCTTATAAAAATCAGAGTGATAGTATGCTCTGTATGATATTATGATAGCTGTATGGTAGTATGATCCAAATGCTTGAGAAATAAATTAGAAGGACTCTAGGGATTCACTAACTATCTATTCTTGCAAAGTGGTAAGCTCTAGGTTCAATATGACATCTGTCTCAGTATGGTAGAGTGATTGAAAAAAAAATCACCCAATATGGACTTCTGACATGCAAACATATAAATATATACAAACTATGTAAGTGCACAAAAGGAAAGATAATTAAAGAAGAGAAAATCATAGTAAAAATTAAAATAAAGTAAATGACAAAAGAGCAGAGGGTTCAAAAGAATGTTAAGAGTGTGATCAAGAAAAAGAAAATGTTCAGGGTGATATATATGGTTTATCTGCATTCTTATACATGCCATCATCCAAATAGACCAGCACCATTTGTTGAGGATGCTTTCTTTTTTTTCCATTGTGTAATTTTGGCGTCTTTGTCAAAAAAACAGGTGTTGATAAATGTGTGTTTATATGTCTGGCATTCAATTTGATTCCCTTGATCCACCTGTCTGTTTCTATGCCAAATCCATTGGGGTTTTTATTTCTACATGTCTGTGGGAGAGCTTGAAATCGAATGCTGATACCTCCAACAATTTTTTTTTTTTTAATTATACAGGATTGTTTTAGCTATCCTAGGTTGTTTGTTTTTCCATATGAAGTTGACTATTATTCTTTCAAGGTCTGTAGTGAACTATGTTGGGATTTTAATAGGGACTGCACTGAATCTGTAGATTGCTTTTGATAAGATGACCATTTTCACTATGTTAATTCTACTAATGCATGAGCATGGCAGAGCTTTTCATTTTCTGATATCTTCTCCAATTTCTTTCTTCAAAAACATGAAGTTCTTGTCATATAGGTCTTTCACTTGCCTGGTTAGAGTTACTCCAAGACATTTTGTATTATTTATGGTTATTGTGAAGGGTGTTATTTACCTTATTTTTTCAACCCATTTACTGTTTGTATATTAGAGAACTGATTTTTTTTTTTTTTTTTAGTTAATCTTATATCTAACCACTTCACTAAAGGTGTGTATTAGCTACAGGTGTTCATTCTCTGGTAGAAATTTTAGGTTCACTTATTTATACTTCCATATTGTCAGCAAATAGCAATACTGGGACTACTTCCTTTCCAATTTGAATCCCCTTTATCTCCTTTAGTTGGCTTATTGCTCTAGCTAGAATACCAGGTACTATATTGGATAATTATAGAGAGAGTGAACAGCCTTGTCCTATTCTTGATTTTAGTGGAATTGCTTTGAGTTTCTCTCCATTTAACTTGATGTTGGCTATAGTCTTGCTTTTTATTGTCTTTGATGTATTTAAGAATGTCTATTGTATCCCTGATCTCTCTAAGACTTTTATCATGAAGAAGTGTTAAATTTTGTCAAAGGCTTTTCAGCATCAAATGCAATGATCATGTGTGTGTGTTCTGTTTTGTTTTATTTTTCAGTTTGATTATATGATGGATTTTATTGACAGCTTTTTGTATGTTGAACCACCCCTCATTCTCTGGGATGAACACTGCTTTATGATGGTGGATGATCTTTTGCTGTGTTATAGGATTCATTTCGCAAGTACTTTATTGAGTATTTTTGCATTGTATACATGATGGAAATTGTCTCTTTCTTTGTTGAGCCTTTGCATGGTTTAGATAACAGGGTTACTGTGGCCTCATAAAAAGAATTTGGCAAAGTTCCTTCTGTTTGTATTTTGTGGAATAATTTGAAGAGTATTGATATTAGCTCTTTGAAATTCTTTTAAATAATAGCACTAAAAGCATCTGGCCCTGGACTTTTTTGGCTGGGAGACTTTTAATGACAGCATCTATTTCTTTAGGGGTCATAGGTCTATTTAAATTGTTAATCTGATCTTGATTTTGGTAAGTTGTATCTATCAAGAAAATTGTCCATTTCTTTTACATTTTCCCACTTTGTGGAGTACAGGTTTTAGAAGTACAACCTAATGATTCCTTGGACTTCCTTAGTTTTAGTTGTTATGCCCTCTTGTCATTTCTAAATTTATTAATATAGATATTCTCTGTCTTTTAATTAGTTTGGATAAGAGTTTGTCTATCTTGTTCACTTTCTCAAAAAAAACAAAAACAAATCATTGTTTCATTGACTTGTTGTATTTCTCTCTGTGTTTATATTTCATTGATTTCAGCCCTCAGTTTGATTATCTCCTGCCTTCCACTCTTCTCTGGCAAGAATCCAAGGCCTCAACATGAATTCAGATACATTGATGCTGATAGAAGAAATGGGAAATAGTTTGAATGTATTTACACAGGAGACAACTTCCTGAATAAAACACTGATATCACAGGCCCTAAGACTGCCAATTAATAAATGGAACATCATTAAACTGAAAATGTTCTGTAAGGCAAAGTAAAACCATCAATAGGACAAAATGAAGCCTACAAAAGTGGAAAAGAGCATCACCAACCCACAGCTGACAGAGAGCTAATTTTCAAAATATACAAAGAACTCAAGAAATAGGAATCAACAAATGAAATAATCCAATTAAAAATGGGGTACAGATCAAAACAAAGAATTCTCAACAGAAGATTTTCAAATGGCCAAGATACAATTAAAGAATTATTGACCATGTCCTTTGCCTTACAGAAGCTCCAAAATATATATAGAACTCCAGAAACTAGATATCAAAATACCAAGTAATCCAATTTAAAAATGGGCTACAGAGAATTCTCAACAGAAAACTCTCAAATGGCTGCAAGATATTTAAGGAATTTAAAGGAATTTAAGGAATTGCTGGACACCCTTAGCCATTAGGGAAATGCAAATCAAAATAAGGTAATCTTATTCCTGTCAGAATGGCTAAGATTAAAAAATGCTAAAAACAGCCTATGCTGGAGAGGATGTGGGGTGAGGAGAACACTCCTCCACTGCTGATGAGACTGCAAACTGTACAGCCATTCTGGAGATTATTATGGCCGTTTATCAGAAAATTGGGAATCAACCTACCTCAAGACCCAGCAATACCATTATTGGGCATATATTCAAAAGATGCGCTATAATACCACAAGTTCACTTGCCCAATCATGTTCATAGAAGCATTATTCATCATACCCAGAACCTGGAAACAAACTAGATGACCCTCAACTGAAGAATGGTTAAGGAAAATGTGGTACATATACAAAATGGAGTATTACTCAGCTGTAAAAACGATTTCCTGAAATTTGCAGGCAAATGGATGGAACTAGAAAGAATCATCCTGAGTGTGTTAACCCAGACCCAGAAAGACAAGCATGATATGTAATCACTCTTAAATGGATATTAGACACAAAGCAAAGAATAACCGGGCTATAATCCACAACCCCAGAGAAGCTAAGTAAAAAGGATGACCTTAAGAGGGACACACTTGGAGGGTCCCAGGAAGGGAAAACAGTTAAGATCTCCTGGGTAAACTGGGAGGCTAGATAGAAGGGGAGGGATAGAGCATGGGAACAGGAGGGAGGGCCAGAGAGGGCGAGCAATGAAAGCAATATCTGGGTAGACAGTGGGTTAGGGAGAAACCTGGTGCTAGGAAAATCTCCATGAATCCACAAGTATGATACCAGCTAAGACTCCTAGCAATAAGGGAGAGGGTGACTGAACTTACCTTCCCCATAATCAGATTAGTGACTACCCTAATTGTCTTCATAGAACCTACATCCAGTAACTGATGGAAGCAGATGCAGTCATCTACAACCAAACACTGGGCTGAGCTCCTAGACTCCAGGTGATAAGAGGGAGGAGGGATCACAGGAGCAAGTTAAATCTAGATCATGATGGAGAAAACCAGAGAGACAGCTGACCAAAACTGTTGGGAGCTCACAGACTCTGGCCTGTCACCTGGGGAACATGCATGGGACTGAATGTGGGTGTTGTGGATATCGCTCTGTGTAAATAAAATGCTTATTGGCCAGTAACCAGGCAGGAAGTATAGGTGGGAGAAGCAGACAAGAGAATTCTGGGAACAGGAAGGCTGAGGCAGAGAGAAACTGTGAGCCACCACCATGACAAGGGAAAAGTGAGGTACTGGTAAGCCACAAGCCATGTGGCAAAATAGAGATGAATAGAAATGGGTTACTTTAAGATAAAATAAGTAGATAACAAGAAGCCTGGGACCATACAGTTTGTAAGCAATGTAAGTCTTTGTGTGTTTACTTGGTTGGGTCTGAGCAGCTGCGGGTCTGGTGGGTGAGAAAGATATGTCCTGACTGTGGGCCAAAAAGGACTGAGAAAAACTCCAGCTACATGTGGGTGATACTTATATACCTAGATCTGTTTGGGGAGCCTTTGGCAGTGAGACAAGGACTTATAATGGGTGCATGAAGTGACTTTTTGGAACTCATTCCCTCGGGTGAGATACCTTGCTTAGCTTTGACAGAGCTGGGAGGGGTTTGGTCTTGCCTCAACTTAGTATGACACACTTTCTTGACTCTCCAAGGGAGGCCTTATCCTCTCTGAGGAGTGGATAGGGGGTTGGATTGGGTAATGTGGGGGATAGCAGAAGAGAAGGGAGGGGAAGCTGGGATTAGTACATAAAGTGAAAAAAAAGGACTTTTTTAAAATAGAAAAATTATAAAAAAAATGAATTATTCTACCTCCTTAGACTTCAAGGAAATGTAAATCAAAATGACTCCAGGAGCCCATCTTTAGCCTGTCAGAATGGCTAGGATAAACACCCAAGTGACAGCTCATGCAGGAGATGATATGGAACAAGGGGAACATTCCTCTATTGCTGGTGGGAGTGTAAACTTGTACAGCCACTTTGGAAATCAGTATGGTGGTTTCATATCACATTGGGAATTGTTCTTCATCAAGACCCAGCTATACCACTCTTGGACATACCTGCAAAGGATTCTCAATCCCACCACACATATACTTGCTTAATTATATTCAGAGCAGCTTTATTAGTAATAGCCAAATCCTGCAAACAGTTTTGATGTCCTTCAACCAAAGAATAGATATAGAAAATAGGGTACATTTGCACAATGGATTGTTACTTGGTGATTAAAACAATGACATGAAATTTAAAGGCAAATAGATGGAATTAGAAAAATTCATTCTGAGTGAGGTAACCCAGACCTAGAAAGACAAACACACCATGTACTCACTTATAAGTGGCTGTTAGCTGTAAATTAAAGGATAGCTATGCTATAACCCACAGACTCAGAGAGGCTAGGTAACAAGGAAGGCTCAAGGGAGATGCGTGTATCTCCATAGGTTGGGGAAATAGAAGAGAACACATGGCTGGTCTGGGGGTGGAAACATGAAAGATCAGGTTGAGAAGGGATGGAAGGGAATAGTACTGAAAGAGACGACGGAAAAATGAGGAGCACATTTCAGGTAGAAACCTCGTGTAAGGGATACTCTCAGGATTTTACAAGGATGATCCCAACAAAGAAGTCAAATAATAAATGATATGTAGCCTGAATTGGCCCTCTCCTGCGACCAGGGAGACTTCCAGTTGAGGGATTGGGACTCCAACCCAGCCACATAAATTTGACCTACATATCCTGCCTGTGGGATTTGCTGGGTAAGGGTGGTGAAGAGATTATAGGAGCCGCTCAAATGATTGTTCTCGCCTCAGATGTATGCCATGAGAGCGAGCCCAGCCCTGACCCTGCCTGAAACGCCAGGACACAGAGACTGGCTGGTCTCGAGAACTAAGACAGAAATAAATACGACTAGAGAAAAAAATGTCAATTTAATGAAGCCTAGCAATATTCTGCTAGACTCATAGAGTGGTATTTATGCCAGTTGATGTCGGAGAGACTTTATCCAGCAACTGACTGAAACCAATGCAGAAAAACATATCCAAACATCAGGCAGAGCCCAAGGAACACTGCTGAAGAGAGAGAGAGGAAGAGGGGTCAAGAACATCACAAGAAAACCCACAGATACAAACTAACCCTGACTCTTAGGAGCTAACAGAGACTGAACTGACAACCAAGGGGCATGCATGGGACTGACCTAGGCTGTCTGCACATTGTTACAGTTCTGTAGTTTGGTCTCCCTGTACAACTCATATCAGTGGTAACAGGACCTGTCTTTGACTCCTTTACTGGCTTTAGGGACCCTATTCCTCATATTGGGTCACTTGGCCCAGTCTTAATAAAGGTGAGGGCTTAGTCTTCCTGCAACTTTATATGTCATGTTTTGTTAATATCCAGTGGAGGCCAACCTTTTCCAAATAGTAATGGAGGAGGAGAGGATTGGGTAGGGGACAGAGAGGAGGTGATCGGGAGGGGAAACTGCAGTTGGGATGTAAAATAAAGAAATCAATTTTAAAAATTAAAAATGAACGAAATAGAAAGTGAAGAAAAGCAGGGTTATCTATTGTTTTGAAGTTCAGACTCTATCAGGAAGGAGTTAAAAGTAATTTTAATCTTTATGAAATGGTTTGAAACTTGCTGGCTCATAAGGACTGCACCAGACAATGCAAGTATTTAATTCATGTATATGCAATTTTATATACATAACCAACAGAGTGAAATATTTAAATTTTATTCACAAAGATATATCCTCACAGTCCTAGTACTCAATGGCTATGTATAGCTCATGGTTAAAATGATATAAAGCATTTCTTCAACTGTAGAAATTTCATTTTAGCCATGCCATGCTTGTCAAATAAGGGAATAGGAGAGAAAGAAAGATAATATTTTCCCATCTAGAGAGACTCTTGAAACAGCACTTTTTTTGCAGAGAATTAAAAACATTTTTCATTAATAAAATGTAAATTATAAGGTTATGAGCAAAGGGGAATGTAATTGGATTTTTAGCCCACGGCAAGAGTATGGCCTTTTATGTCAGTTTAAGTAACCTAGAATTTATACTCTAGGCCAGGGCATATTTCTGCAATAATGTTCCTGTAAGCAGGAATTCATGTGATATTTAACAGTGCTGAAATGAAAAAGAAAGTAAGAGAGAAAGAAAGATTTCACAAACAAAACAATAAAGGGCAAGAATTTGCTCTAAATCTAAGGATTTTATTCACTGTTGTTAAAAAAAAAAAAAGCAAACCAGTCTTGGGGAAAAAAAAGAGGCAATTGTACATGGAGAGTCCAGAAAGAGTGCTAAGTAATATGGAAATGTGTTAAGGCTTAGATGAGAGACGACTAGATGCAGACAATCAAACATTATTTTATTAATCTATGGGAATTAACACGTGGCAACATAACAGATACAACATACAGAGTCTATAGGAAACACAGGGTGTAGTTCTAAAGAAACACTGCAAAATACATTTCAAGAATTCCACTGGCAAGGTCCATGCATAAGGAAAGGTTTGAAACTACCTTAAGTTCCATTTTGGGCACCGAGCAATATCTCAATGGTTTTCTAAAACAGTGTATAGAAAAACACCTCAGTTTCACAGAAAAAGACAGGCAGTTATTTTAGAGTAAAAACATATGTAATACAACTCCTTCCTTATTGCACTGTGTTATATAGCGCTTATTTTCTCCTAATCTCACATAGCTATGGTGGACCATTACCATTGTTGTCTCGTGGTCATTTCTCATGATGTTCCTCTGCAAGCCAGACAAGAGACAATAGAGCCACAGAATGTCATGCACAAGATTTAAAATTCCTTTTACTTTGTTTTTGTGCCATCAGTAGTTGTAATTCCTTTCTCTTTTAGCTCAGTTATATAGTCTGGCATATTTTACCTGTTTCTCCTCAACCTCTGATTCCAAATTCATATTTGTTGACTATATGTAGAATCGTTGATTTTTTTTTTGGCCATGTCACTTTCTACTTATGTCAGGATTGAAGATTTTATTCTTTCTTTTCTAGTTAGTTTTGAAGGTACTCAATAATTGCCTTATAATTCATGAGTGCATTCCAATTATGAAAACAATAAGTCATGTTTTCTTTTTTATTCTCTCTAATAGTGGTGTTAAGATTTTTTTTTTTTGATATTAGAATAGGAAGTTTACCCTGGCTTGTGTAATATACTAAATACTAAACCTTTATCAATTCATCAGAGGAATTTTCATCATCATTATGGCATATCAGTTTATGACTACAAAATACCAAGTTTGCCAGTATGCTGTGGACCTTTGGCACAGAAATTCTAGAAATAATTATCTAGTATCATTCTGTTTGGTACTGTAGCCCACAGATGTAATCATTATAATAAAGTTTATTTCTTCAGAGAATCAAATTGCAGACACTTATTTTTGTCCCTTATGAACTAAATGATTATGCTTCATCAAGCTTGAATTTGTTTGGATGTCACTGTGGTTTACTCAGCTGGTGAATTTCTTTTTCTAAACTAGTAATTATATACACAGTTGCAATTCCAATAGATATTAGACCACATGATTTATCTGTAGCTATGATCTGCCTTTTTATGTTGCTGATCTCTTAAGTCGTTTATTTTATTAATGAGGTTATAAATTTTCTGTGTTAAGAGCAATTTTCTGAATTTGAATTGCTTTGTTCCTTCTGTTATCTGTGTGGGTTATTTGAGCAGTAATATATGTATACATATGTGTTTTTGTAAAAATCTGGATTTCATCACAGTCATAATGGAGGAAGGGCTGGAGAGGTGGTTCAGTGAATAAAATAAATAACAAGAAAGAAGGCCTGAATGAATATCCCCAGGAACTACATAATATAATCAGAGTGGTTGCATGAACTGGTTGGGAGTACAGAACAGATGATTCATAGGGCTTACTGTTCAGGAAATGAGTGAGCTATAAGTGTTTTGACTGGCCTTGTAATAGGGGTATAAAAGGAAGCATGTTAAAGTAAAGAGAGATCCCTGAAATTATTTTCCTCTTTCCTGTACATGTATGGACATGGGTGTGTGAAACTATAAATATCCCTATACACAAATATTGACACACATAAATAGCTCACAAAATTGTAAACAATTTATTATTGGCATAATCAATTACTCAGTATCTCTCATTATCAAATAATGCTTCCAGTACTAGAAGTTGTTGGACAAAGGAGTCCTATGTGATCGTCAACCAACTTGTGCTATTGAAAAAGCAATAGGTTTCTACATAGTTGGACTACAATCAGGTAGGTTGAATCTGACTGGTAGAAACTAACTTGAGCTATTTAACTTATTTATCATCATGGACTGCTACAGTTTTCTTGAAGCTGAGCACATTTCAAATAATCTCTTTTTAAATAACTTTAGGTTTATAATATTTTTTTAATTTTATTGAAACATTATTTCTATATATTTTGGACTATAGTCAGGTAGCTTAAATCCTAGTGGTAAAAACCATCTCAAGGTATTTAACTTACTTACCATCATGGACTGCTACATTTTTTTTAATGATGAGCACATTCAAAACCCTTCATTGTAACTAACTTTAGGCTTATAATACATAGCTATTCATACTATGTATTATATATGACATTCATACTACTGACCTAGAGAACATAATCTTTATTGCTATCATGTAATTTCAGCAAGACTGTTGACAAGCCATTCCTCATTCTTCCCTTTGCTCCCTTTAAAATCAAAACTATCCTTTAAACATTTATTCGACTTTTGCAGAAGATAGAGAGTAAAATACAAATAGCAATCTTCCTTCTTGTACACAGTAAACTTTCAGAAATAGATGAAATAGATGATGTCTTCTCTCATATCTAATCCAATGAGAATTTTCTAAAATGATGATAGTCTGTATATTGAAAATGTAAGGAATATTTCTATGATTTATTTTATAGTTAATTATGTGTTTATGTGTGTGTCTCTGTGTGGGTGTGTTCATACCAGTGTAGAAAAGCATTTCAAATGCCCTGGGCTCCATTTGTGTGTCCAGTAATAGAGTTCATGTCCTCTACACAAGCAGTGAGTGTTCTGATCTGCTTACTTGTTTCTCCAGCCTAAGAATATTTTTGCAGTATTCAAAATGACATACTTTGTTTTACTGGAGAAAACAATAATTTGTCAAATTTCATTTGTTAATAAATCCACTTGAAGTTGTCCAATCCATAAATCTGAAATTATTTTCCAACTATGTCATTCATACAAATTGACAACTCTCCTTACTATAGAAGGATAATTTATGAACTTTCTCATTTTCGAAATTATGGATTTGGAAAACTAAATGGCATTCATATTTAAACTTTTTTTATTTGAATGAAAAAAATTAAAATTAAAAAGATATAAAGCAAAAGACAACCAGACTGCAACCCACAAATCCAGGGAGGCTACCTAGCAGGGAGGACCCTAGGATAACTGTGGCTTATAAGTTTTGGCTTTGCCCAATCACTGGGCATGCTGTAGGGAAACATTTCACTATTAGGATAAGAATTTGTACCATATCAAGCTGATGAAAGGATATGATGGCTATAGTTTCAGGAGGGAAGGCAAAAATCTTTTTAGATTATGGATTAGCCTATAGAAAAATGTCTGCCATAAATCAAACAGTGAAGGGGAAGATGAATAGGAATCTCACTTACACAACTTAAGTAAACCATAGTTCTCTGAACAGATGAAGATAGGTTTCTTCTGTATCCCAGAATCTAATCAATATTTATATGTATAATTCAGGTATTATTTGTCTTAAAAGGGCTTATTGGGAAATGTTATCATTTTACTATTTTCTATAGGGAAAATATTTTCCAGTTTCAAATAACTATGAATTTGGAATTATAACATGTTTTTTTCTCCTTTTTAAATTTATTATATTTGTGTTTTAATTTTACACATCAGCCATGGGTTGCCCTGTCCTCCCCCCTCCCGCACCCCCCTCCAGTCCCTTCCCTCCATTCCCATCTCCTCCAGGGCCAAGACTCCCCTGGGGATTCAATTCACCCTGGTGGATTCAGTACAGGCAGATCCAGTCTCCTCCTTCCAGGCTGAGCAAAGTGTCCCTGTGTAAGCCCAAGGTTCCAAACAGCCTCATGCACTAAGGACAGGTCCTGGTCCCGCTGCCTGGGTGCCTCCCAAACAGTTCAACGGGACCCTAGGAAAGACACAGGGATCACCCAGTGATACAGAAATGGTTGAGATCTACATGAACAACCTGGACAACAGTGGGAATAATGAAGGGTAAGGTTTGAGGGAAAGAGAGCTTAGGGGATCAGGAGATCCCAGCTGGATCAAGAACAGAAAGGGAGAACAAGGAATAACAGACCATGATAAATGAAGACCACATGAGAACAGGAAGAAGCAAAGTGCTAGAGAGGTCCCCAGAAATCCACAATGATACATCCACTGTAGACTACTGGCAATGGTCTAGAGAAAGCCTGAGCTTACCTAGTCTGGTGATCAGATGGCCAAACACCCTAACTGTCCTGCTGGAACTCTCATCCAATAACTGATGGAAGTGGATGCAGAGATCCTTGGCCAGGCCCCAGGTGGAGTTCCAGGAGTCCAATTGTTGAGAAAGAGGAGGGACTGTAAGAGTGTAAATTCTTGGGACCAAGATTGGAAAAGCATAGGGACAAATAGCCAAATGAATGGAAGCACATGAATTATGAAGCAAAAGCAGTGGAGCCCCCAGCTGGATCAGGCCCTCTGGATAAGTGACACAATTGAATATAACCTGATTTTATGTTTAAAAAAAATTTAAAAAGTAAGGAAAGGGAACATGAGTACTCTTGGGAATGATACAGGTGAAAGTTTATGTGGTAGTATTGTGTTCCCCAAAATATTGTGCACCCTAATAAAATTTTCTGGGTTCAGAGAACAGACAGCCACTAGATACAGAGGCTAGAAAATGGTGGCACCTTTAATCCTAGCATTTCAGAGGCAGAAATCCCTCTGGATCTCTGTGAGTTCAAGGCCACACTGGAAACAGCCAGGCATGGTGACTCACTCCTTTAATCCCAGAAAACCAGCCTTTAATCCTAGGGAGTGATGGTAGAAAACAGAAAGGTATGTACAGAGTGAGGACCAGAAACTAGAAGCATTTGGCTGATTAAGCTTTTAGGCTTTGAGCAGCAGTTCAGCTGAGATTCATTCGGATGAGGACTCAGAAGCTTCCAGTCTGAGGAAACAGGATCAGCTGAGGAACTGGCAAGGTGAGGAAGCTGTGGCCTGTTTTGTCTCTCTGATCTCCCAGCATTCACCCCCAATACTTGGCCTCAGGTTTGATTTTATTAATAAGACCTGTTAAGATTCCTGCTACAGGTTTATTGTAAATAATGAGAGCATAGCCAGAGGCAGACACAGGGACATCTGTGAGAGTCCAGAGTAATCATGTCCAGACTGAGCTGTGCCATGTGGGGAGACCAGGAAAAGAAGGAGGAGGGGAGAAAGGGGGGACCAAGTGTAGCATCCAGGAGGCCCCAAAATACAAAGACAGCAAGCAACCAAATAGTTGGATTATATAGGGAAGAACAGCCCAGCCCTCTGGGCTGAGTGTTTAGGGTAGCCAGCTAGCCAGGCCCCATAACTGGTAGAGGCTGAGGGATGCAGGGAGAACCTGGAGGTCAGGTGAACTTAGATTTGTTAAGTAGACACCTTCAGCTTTTGGCCTGGTTTGAAACCTCGAAATAATTAACTCAAACTTATGAGGTGAATTTGTCAGGGATTGTGTGTCTCTAAACAAAGAGTTTTCTGAAAGAATGTTTTTAAATGTAGAGAAGATAATTTGATCTTGAATTCTAAAGGCAGACTAACTCCTATACACTACTTATGCTTCTTTTCAAGATTGAGATGAGACCTCAGATCCTTCACAGAATAATCTCCACACCACAGAGCTTCTGTGCAATATAACTTATAAAGCTTGCTTCCTGAAACAGGGAATGGTCCTGGCATGAGGCTAATTACAAACAGGATCATGTAAAGAATTTACAACAGGAACCCTTCAACTGAGAATGAATAGATTCATCAATAACACAAATGGCACCTTGTGAGGGAGAGATATATAAGTTACAAGGATGAATAAAGTTATTTAACAGCCCCTGGGAAGATATCCAGGAACATTTCAAGCCTTCTCTGGAAGGTAATTTAATATACTAGGAAAATAGGGTAATTTTCATGGCAAAGTCCTAAAGACAGGGAACATTCAAATACCATCAAAGTATGCTTCCTTTAAATGATTCCTAATATTTGGACTTATTAAGAGAATATTATCAGATTCTTGTTTTTATGATCAATTTTTATAATAAGAAAACATAACTTTAATAAAGTTTATGATGGTATTACAAGGGTATTTTGTTTATGGTATTATAATTTTAATGTAAAATTTAAAAATTGATGTTAATGAAATTCATAAATGAGCTTCACGATCATATTAGATTATTAATAATTGCATCCTTTATCATAATGAGAAACATTTACTTCTCTTTCCTATGCTTGTGATATTTAAGCTCATTCTAAGTTTTTAATCAAAATATAATTACATTTCTTACCCTTTTCCTTGTCCTCCCTGTAACACCCAACATACCTTCTCCCCGAAATTCTCAGTTCCATTTTCTGTAACTGTTGTAACATATACATATAAAATACACCTGCTGAGTCCTCTCACTTATTACTTTCTTATATATGTTCCTAGGCTAACCATTCAACAAGGGGTAACCAATCAGAGGACTCATCCCTGGGGAAGACTAATTCTTCTCTCAGGAGTTGTTAACAGCTTATATCTGTTCTTCTACAGTGGGACATGGTGAGATTTATGCATCTATATTGGGATTTAAAATATTGTTGAAAAAGTTCACATCTTGGTTAAGCAGCCATCTTGTTCAAATTTTATGGGTAAAGCTTCTGTATTAAAGCTAGACAACACAACCTCACTGAAGACTCACTGTTCCTCTAGCTTTTAACAATCTTTTTCCCCTCTTCCATGAAGTTCCCTGAGGTTTAGGTGCAGGAATTGTATTGTAGATTCTTCAATCTGAGCTGGGCATCCTAAGGTCAGTTCTTTTCTTCTTCTTCTTCTTCTTCTTCTTCTTCTTCTTCTTCTTCTTCTTCTTCTTCTTCTTCTATGCTCTTAAATTTATTTTTTAATTAAATAATTCTTTTTTCATTTATTTTATATCACAACTGTAGTTTCCTTTCTATCTTCTCCTCTTGTTCTCTCCCCTGCCTCCCTTCTGACTCATCTAGTCCACTCCTCCTCTGTTTCTGTTTGAAAAGGCCAGACCTCCTGTGGGTGTCCACAATGCATGACATATTGAGTTGAGATAGGAGATCCTAGAATGCTGTTGTTCTCTACATCTTGATTAGCTGTTGCCTACTTTAATGGTTTTATTCTTCTGGAAAAAAAAGACTTCATTGACAAATATATGTATAAGTATTTAGAATGAAATAATACTGTTTAGAAACATGGCAATAGTAATTTCTTCTCTAAGATCCATGTCTTCACTAGCCATGGGATTTAGCTAAGTTTTCAGTAACAAGCATGATTTTCTTCCTATTACACTTGCCTTAACCCCAACTAGATAGCTGTTGGTACCTGCTAAGATATAGGTGCCACTATTTCACAAAAAGAGTTATCTTGCCATGCTGGTCACAATTATGGTTCACAGGCACCACAGCTGGATAGGTATATTGATTATTTTCCTCATTCGGCAGCTTGCATAATACCTTCCAGTATAATGAAATGTTGTCTTCAGGGAGGTGACTTTCGAGTCAGATCCAGATCAAATTCTATGAATCCTATGTACAAAGCAAGTAATGCATTTATCATCAGGGACTTACCTTCAACTTATGGGAGACCAATAAGAGCCAAACACTAACCTGTATTGTTTTGAGAGTCTCTTGGTCTCTCATGACCAACAACTTGAGAAGCAACATTTTCATGCCTGTTATATTTTTTTGTATGGGGGGGTGGTAGCTCTTTCACAGAGTGATATCATCTTAGTGACATAAATTAATATATAAAGTTTTGTATATGTGTGTGTGAGTTACTGTTCCATTATCACAGTAGCAGGCAGCTTGTGGGTATACAAGAAGACATGGAGAAGCAGCTCAGAGTTCTACATCTGGATCCACAGTCAGGAGGAAGAAGAGAGAGCTGCTGGGCCTGGCTTCAACTTTCCGAACTTCAAAGCCCAGTGACATGTTTCCTCCAACAAGACCACAACTCCCAAGCCTTCCCAAGTAGTGCCACTCCCTGATGACTACTCATTGCAATAACTCAAATAAATGAGTCTGTGTGTGCCATTGCTATTCAAATGACCACTAATATTATATATATTACATATATACCCATACCTGTACACATACTCATACCAATATGTGTGTGTGTGTGTGTGTGTGTGTGTGTGTGTACGAGTTTTTATGTGAGCCATAAAAATGAAAATGGTGAGAAGAAGATGACCTGTGACTTCCATTTCTTTCTTTATTTGGCAATGGCAGAAAGAGACATCTCAGGGAATCCTAGTCTTTGGGGGATAATTTTGCCCTGAATCCAATTTTTCCATCATCAGGTCTTGGTTTCTCTAGTGTCTGTGTTTGTCTACCTCACGGAAGTTTGTTTGAAAAAGAGGGTTATTGTTATCTGCCTCTTATGAAGTTCTCATTAGCGTTTTCTCAAAAAACAATTTCATAGAGGATGTGGGCCAATGCACACATAACACTCTTTGGATGAAACTGCTGGACATATGCATGCCAATATTTAAAAAAAAATTCATTCATTTTTTGACATATATGCCTGCATAAATATCTGTGACCCACATGTCTGTCTAATGTCTGGGGAAACAAGAAGAGGGTATCAGGTACTTGTCCGTTAGTTGATGTTAAAGAATGAGACACCTTGTGAGTGCTGAGAATCAAACCAATGTCTTCTGGGAGAATGGCCAATCCTCTCTTCTGTGGAGGGAGATGTCTAGACTTAGAAGCAACCAGATTAATAAACATAGCACTTGGTGTGTCTGAGGATGATTCCAAAGAGCCCTTAGAAGCAAGATACCTCTGACTGTCAACATCTCATATGTTTGGAAACCAAATTGACTAACGAGGAAAAAGTGGAAAGCCAAGTTTAGATTCTTGCACACTCCCTCCACTCTTGTCACTGATTGTCATAATGGGAGTTGCTCTCTCATGTCTCTCTTTCTCTGCCAGGATGAGTCAAACCAGAGACTAACTATTACTTTCTCCCTTAAAGGGTTTGTACCTGTTATTTTCTCCACACTAGCAGAAAGTAACTAGTAAATATTATTTTCTTTTTACTCGTTTACTTTTAAATATGTCTCAGATTTAAAACAGCTTTATCTATAGACTGACCATAGACACTGGCACTGTGTGCGTGTGCGTGTGCGTGTGCGTGTGCATGTGCGTGTGTGTGTGTGTGTGTGTGTGTGTGTGTGGGTGTGGTGTTGATTGAGTTCCTGTATTGGCATCAGAATTCTAGGCTTTGACAACCATACTGACAATTCACATATTCAAAGAAAATGGAAAATGTTGGTTTTAGGACTTATTCTTTTTCTATTTTGTTTCATGAAAAAGCACATGATCTAAAATAATTACAATGTCTCCTACTGTATGACTTCTTCTGTATTTAATGAGCCATAGCCCAAGTTTACAGATATCTTGTTACCCGAATCATGGATCTTCTTGGAGTGATTTGTTTTCATTTTTGGGTTTTTCTTGATCCAGGAGAACCTTCTTCTTTATTAACAGAAAGTTGTGAGCCCACAGATATGATTCTGTCATTCATCTGATTGCTGTCCTTCATTCCTTTTCAAGCACATTCAAATAAATTTGGTGTGGCAGAAGGATACCCAAATCAAATATTTCTCTTTCAGAGAAATTCCTAGAACCAAGCTTATTTGAACTTCATCTATTAATCAAATAAAATTCATTCCATATTTTGCAAAGATTACAGAATTTGGAAAATAATGGAAAAGTCATTAGTGTTCTATTATAAATACCAAAATGGTAGTATACTAACACACACACACACACACACACACACACACACACACACACACACAAACACCACCACCACCAGCAAGAACAGTAACAAAGAAAAGAAAACAAACAAAAACAAGTGAACAAAAAACCTACATGAGAAATTGTGTCAAAGCATGATGCTTCATGGATCTTTGAAAGAAAGAAGAATATTTCTCAGAATTCACAAAATAGATTTCAAAAGCTAAGGGTTCATACCCATCAGTTTGCGATCATTGGAGTGTTGATCTGGTTTGTTTCCCTATATTTTTTTTTTTGTTTCAGTCTGTAAAGTCACTTGAAAAGTACAGGGTAATTAAGCTACTGTGATGGACTTGGTAAATGGATGTTTTTCTTATCATTGTTACACATTATGGGAAAGGAATGAGAACGTATGAAAAAGGACATTGTAGATGGGACTTCTCATTCATTCCTTAATCAAGCAAACATAGTTTGAAAGAAAGGCTTTTCTTTGAAGCAACTCATTTCTTTCTTCTGCACAATGCTGTTAGTCTGTGTAGTTCTCAGAAAACCCCATGACTTACTAATAATTAGACTAATATAGTTACTACTTATAAGAACCTTACTCTGAGGTACATCTTTTATAATTGATGCCATTATAATTTTCTGAGTCTCCACTGACAACCCACAATAGATGGGTTAGTGAAACTCTCATGTATACCACAGTGGATGAAATTACAACTAAGATTAAGGGATGCAAGAGCAATGGGAAATGATATTTAGAGAATTAGAAGTAATGAACTGAAGTGGGAACAAAGAAGGCAAGACTTTCTTGCCCCTCTTTCATAAAATCCAGTTGCTAAAAATAGAACTAGGAGATAGTTACTGCTACACTTAGTTTGGATATGAGATTTCAAACTCTCCAACATTTATTACATATATTTAATTACAAGTAAAGCATCTTATTGTTCACATGCTATAATATTGGCATCAGCTTTTCATATACCCTTTCTAAATATTTCCAAGCATCTATAAATTATTTGATAATTTTCACATGCTTGCTTTTAAAAGATTTCAAATATGCTTTTACTTTTCTGGTATAAAAATTGGACTGTTGAAATATATATCCAAGAAAATAGTAATAAACTGCGGTTCCATACAGCATATTGGGTGTGTGATCTTATCTCTCAATTTTTTTCATACTGAGTTAGAATTACTGACTTTCAAGATTCAGGCACAGATCTATTATCTTAACCATTTGCAAAGGAGAGTCTAATGTGCAAAATCTTTATGGTAACACAGCATATAGTATAAATACTTTGATGAATGAGAATATAATGTTGACTTATAAAATATTATTCAAAGCATGGCCCTTGTTAAGATATATATGAACAATCCCAAATGCAGTGACTGTCTCTGGAATAAGTGGAAAAGCAACAGGTTCTTATTTCATATAATATGTGCTTTACAGATCTTTCTCATTAAATAGTCATGTCGTGTAGGTATTCCATCAGTGGTCATATACACAGTATTTCCCCATAAAACACGTTTTCCTGAAAATGTCATTTCCTATCTACACGTGTGTGTGTGTGTGTGTGTGTGTGTGTGTGTGTGTGTGTGTATGTGTGTGTGTTGCTGAATAATCCACAGATATTGGTAAAGGAATTATTAATTTTGAAATTATTTAAGGGAGAACAACTCACAAAACAAGGTAATGCAATTCCATCATAGTGCTCTGGAAGGCAGAGGATCTGTTCCATGCCACTTCTCTGCCTGGGTCAGTCCCCACTGTCCAAGTCCACAAGAGAGAACAGACTAGGTGTATGTGCCCTACAGGTTTTAAGGGTAGCCAACTACATCACTAGGGGCTGGTAAATCAAGGTCATAAGTAGAACAGATTTTCAATATGTTTGTGGTGTGTGTGTGTGTGTGTGTGTGTGTGTGTGTGTGTGTGTGTGTGAGTGAGAGAGAGAGAGAGAGAGAGAGAGAGAGAGAGAGAGAGAGAGAGATTCTTCCACCATCTCATGGAGAAAGTACATCTTCATATACTCCTATATTGGAGAACTCACCAAATACCTAAGGCAGATTCATTTAGAAATATCTTCCTGGCATTTGCTCTGTAGCAAACTGTGTGCACAGACTAATTTGTTTTAATGTTCTTCCCTTCAGAACAAAAACAATATTTTTATTACTTTTAAAGTAATATTTGCAGAGAAAGAATTGTTTTACTTTATTCCCATATATCTTCCTAGGAAGCTGTTTCTGCTTTCAGTATTTTGTTTTATGTGTTAAGTTAAATACAAAGTCTAAATATTTCATCACATTGCTAGTAGAATAAGCACTAAGCATGTACAGTAGCTTTATATATCACCCATTGTTCAACTCTTAAAGCATTCTTAACATTTCTTACTTTTATAGATTCTTAGCATGCAACTAACTGTATTAGTGCCATAGTAATAAATGTTTTAATACTTTTCTACTTTGGTTTAATTCATACTTTTTAAAATCATATAATGTACAAATCTCAAATATCTGCCTCTCAATTCATTATACCATGAACTGTCCCCCAATCAGCTGTCTCTTATTCACCATAAGCTGTTTTATCATTCCAGAGTTGGGTTTTTTTGCATGTCTCTGAACTTTTCAAACAGGCATTAGCATTATTACCACTTAATAATTTTCTTCTTCTTAATTCAGTCAAATTAAATATGCATCATTTCATAGACATTTGCTAAACAGCATTTAGAAATGAAGAAGTAGATTAGAAGAAGAGAAGCCTGGCACATGAGTTTATGCTTCCCAAATGGAAATATATCCCACATACAAGAAAGATCATTGTGAAGACACTATATGGTCAGTAATTTATTTGGCATGTTTTCCTACAAATCTGCAAAGGATTCTGACCAGTAACTTTTTTGTGAAACCAGCCCCAAAACTTGAGACATCACTATAACATGTAATTTATAAAGGTCACTAAATTATTTTCTCTACATACATATAATGCTATAATTGGTTCACAATAGTACCATTGTTAATAATTTTCTAACTTCAGGCAATACTGAGATACTGACCTAATGAATTTATAAAGATTCTCTAGGAAAGATGTACACACACACACACACACACACAAGCACACATATATATGGGTGCAATGAGGAAACAGATTCACTAATACAAAGTAGGGTAGACATGCTGCTGATCCAGCTTCTGTTCTCCTCAAGGTTGCTGGAGACTAATTGCAAGCCACTTTCTGTCACTTGACCCCATCTCCTCACCCTAAGAGAGCTCCCAACCCTCTCTCTCTTTCCTCTTAAGACATCACACATGCAGACAAGAAGCCACACCCCAAGGCTTGTACCCCAAAGCTCTTGGCAGAACAAATTCCCACAACAACCGTGGAATCATGGGATGGAGTACTTTTAAACTTTTTAATTTTATTTTTTGATAATATTGAATATGTATAATATTTTTGTATTAATTATGCTCCCCTCTCTCTTCCTTCTAATTCCACCCATGAAAACCCAAATCCCTCTCATAATCACAGCACATATATATGTAAGTATATGTATTTACACTACTGAATCTATTCAACCCTATTAATATGTATATGTATTTAGAGATGATGATTTGTGATTAGATTACCTATCAGGGCCTCTTTTCTCTTAATAAAACTGACTTTTCAGTTACAATCTCCATGAATCTGACTAACACTACCATTGAAATACAATGAGATGACAGAAATATTTCTGGTTTAGTAAATTTTTTCCAGATAGTAAGAGATTTTCAAAAGTTTAAGAAGTTGGTTTCAATGTATGACTTGAGAAGAATTTCAGCAATATTAGAACATATATTATTTAAAATATTGAATGATGGTAATGAACTTGTTTTAATTTCAAAATCAAAATAGTCTTCATGGAAACAGCAGCTCATATATTGGTCAGAAAGAAGACATAGCAGTTGTTTCTTTCATGAGAACCCAAGTACATATAATTAAACTATCAACATTCCAAAATATACAATGGAATGTCATCTAGCTGTTAAGAAAACTTGCAGGTAGATGAATGGAGCTAGAAATAATCAACCTGAGTGAGGTAACCCAGATCCAAAAGTACAAATATTGATGTTTCATTTTCTATATGGATGTTAGTTTTGATGTTTTCAATATATGTGCTTCAATATGAGTAGCCCCAGAGGAAAATAATCAACTAAGGAAAGACAGGGAAGAAGGAGAATCTTGCAAAGAAAGGAAAATAGAATATAGTGCCATAAAAAGCTTAAAGGGGACCCAGAATAGGAGGATAAGGCGGGAAGAGGGGTGGGAGGGAAAAGTAAACAGAAAAATAAGGGAGGGGACAAATAACATCAAAGAACTTTTGAAAAACAATGTAAAATCTAGCTATCATAGAAACTCCCTTAAATACATATGGAAATAATTTAAATGGAGTTACTGTATAGTGGTGGACCTATGACATAACTAGTTAACTTAGATGACCAAGTAAAACCTTCAATGACAGCAGTGGGTTTCATCTCTTTGAGTTGTTGGCCAAAGAGGGCCCACAGACCCCATCAAACATCACCAGACTATTGACAAGACAATTGGTTATGGTCTACATAAGTATAAGACCTTATTCCTGAAAGCATGACTTTTACACCTTTGAACATGGAGAAATGGACCTAGTGCCCATTAGACTCTTCACCTCTACTAACTAGCTTTCATAGTGCCGAAAATCACACTGTATGCTACCAGAACAGAAAAATGATCATCAGTACCAGTGATGTACAAAACTTGTCACATACAATAGCAACCTGCCTGCAAGCTACACTGGTTCAATAGTGCCACATACATTAAAGAAGTCACCAATCAGTGTTTTGTTGGCGTTAAGGCCTACTCCATGAGCTGGAACACATACCTGACACTCTTAAAGTAGTCCATAACCTGAGACCACATAAGCATGGATTTGGGGAAATTCTATTATTCTATTGGGGAAATACTATTATTCTGCTAAATGAACATAGAAATATCATGACATATTTTTATACTTATGAATGAGAACATTGCTCAACCCTTGAAACAGAAGCTTCTTACAGTGGATGGAAAATAATCACAAAGATTCTGTGACAGAAAGTGGGAGACTCTGGAGAACTCAGACTTACATGAGATGTCTTTATCAAACTCCACCCTTTGGGGCAAGGGATCTATGCAGAAGAAGTACAATTATTGCAAGAGTCAGAGGTGGTAGATGACTCCCATGAAATAGAGTCTTCTGGACACAACAGAATGAATAACATCCATGAGTTCAGAGACTGTGGCAGCATGTACAGGAACAAACCAGTAAAGTCAGAAACTGAGGAGGTATAGTGGACACACAGTCCAACCCCTAACCAATAATTGATTTGCAGTAGATGACTGGAAAATGTAAAAATTCGTTTTCTCCTATAGAGTATCTTTGGGCATTTCAACTACACTCTGTGTCAGACCACATGTCAAGGGGTAGTGGAACAGTGTAACGTGGACTCCATGTTTTTAAGAGGCTTTATTTTTTGTAAGAATTTTTTGTATTATTGATTTTTTGTTTGATTGACTTTCATTTCATTTTCTGTTTCGATTTTTATTTTGAGAGAGAAAACAAAAATGTGTTGGCAATGTGGTCAGGAGGATGTGGGAGGAGTTTGGGGAAAGAATAGAATATGATAAGAATATATTGTATTATAAATTCTTTCTAAATAAAAAGCAAACTTTTAACATTATTTTCAACTATCCTATGACTAATTATGTACATTTTTTTCCAAATAACTATGAATAATTATGTCTATGACCCTTGAAGATACCAAAACCCATGAATGACAGCATCATTATTTGATATGGCTCAATAATTACAGAATACGCCAGTGTAAACTTTGTATATTCTAAATCATTTCCAAATTACTTAAAATAACTAGTAAAATATAATGCTGACATTTTAATATACTGTAGCATATATAAGAAAACAAGGAAATGAAATACAGTATCTATATAATTTTAGTATGGACACCTCTTTCCCCAAAATAGTTTCAGTCTCAATTTGAATGACTCATTGAAAGTTGAAACCAGGAATAGGGAATCAATGATACAAAGAAATGTAATGGCATTTATACAACTTAATTTTCCAATAAATATATACTTATGGATATATATTTATGCACACATACAATATTGACTATTACTCTAATCTTGTGAGTGGCAATTTAGATGCTTAGTTCATATATATATATATATATATATATATATATATATATGTGTGTGTGTGTGTGTGTGTGTGTGTGTGTGTGTGTGTATGTATGTATACAAATAAGTAAAAACAAAAATCCATAAATTTAGTGAAAGCCATGACTGATTTATGCAGCTAATGCACGATCCTCTACTTTTACACTTTATTAATGTCCATGTGTGAAATCTTAACCATTACGTCCTCACAGAAATCTCATTCACTGGCTCCATCTCCCAACTCGCACACCGAAATAAACCTGAATGAAAGTTTCTTGACTCTTTTGAGCCTCAGCCTTCAAATTTATTTCACAAGAAGAAAAAGGCTGCTATGATGACTAGTTACCTATATAGAAAAGGTTCACAATATTAACTTTATTCTCCATGTGTAATGAGTACAAAATGAAATGCATACTTTTAAATTTAATATATTTTGTAACACTAATGTAAACTTTTCCATGAAACATGTCCTATGAATTTATGGGATTTTGAAGTTGTTTAACTAATTATGTGATTCATTTTCAAGGTTCTGCTGTCTATCTTTCATTCCTATAATGAATATTATTCAGATAAGATCACCTTTTTTAATAAAGTGCCTTTTATGAAAATAAATTGCTCATCTGCTTTATTATAACTCATTTCTAATTAATTCAATTATAATATAATAAAATACAGATAAAGATATTTCTAAAGAAATTAGTGCACATTAGAAATGTTAAAGAAGATCCTGAATGTAATCATGTAACTCTAATCTTTACTGTAACTGTTTTAAGGTAAATACATTTGTTTGTATATATGTATCACACTCATAGTAGAAATAATTCATGTACTTGTCCCATGAGCATGATTGCAGCATTGTTAAATCTAACTTAATACATATCTAAACTTGGTAGTGCACATAATATATATGGCCTTTATAGCCTCAACCAAATACCTCCCCAATATAACGCCAAGTTAATAAATTTTATTTGCTCTACTGAAAATCTCAAGAGAAGCGAACATAATGAAAATGTCTGGGAAGGGGTTCATGTACTATAAACACATTTTAGATTGTTCCCCATTTCCCTTATAAGAAGAGTAAAACCTTATATTAGATGACACAGCAAATTGCAGTTTAACATACACCTTCAATACTATTGTATTACCTTGGTAACGTTTTCTTCTCTACCTGTGGTCCTTTATTGGTATGAAAAATGACCACAGGATACACTGAAAATACTAGATGTGATGGACATCTTGATTTTTTATGAAATATGTATTGATCTTGCAGTTTTCAGGTTAGATCTTGTTTTTGTCCATAGTTACCTGTCATGAAAGCCATATTTACTTATGGAAAATATTTGAACTTTGTATCAAAATTTAAAAATTCGACTAGTACTATAATTACAAATAAAATCACTAACTTTTGTTGCATATGAGCTTCTAGAGTTTCTAAAGTTACTGCTGCAAAAACTAATTTTTCTAGACTATCCCATGCTGGTGTTTAATTCATTATCTTTTAGCAAGTTCTTCTCACTTTCCTAGGAATCCTTAGTACACACATATTTGAACATATTCCATGCCTATTTTCATTAGTTTATCCAGAATAATGTCTCTTTTCTAGAAGTTGTTTCTTGCAGCTTGTGTCCCCTCTCCAGGTTTATTGTAGGAGCCAACACCTGACTCAGTTTCTCAGCTTGAATTTGAAGTCTATTCTGAGTCAATAGAGTTCAAGCATGCTTGCTCCAGAGCTGTGAGAAAGTCCTGATTAGCCCACAGGAAGGAACACACTATCTAGCTAGATGCAGGCTGCTGACGCTAACCAGAGGTGTATCGAGATAGAAAATGAAACTGCCTGCTCCTTGAATCAAAGCAAGGTAGATATTAGTTGAAAGTCTATGCTGTGCATTGTTCTACCTCTGTCCTTCAAAACTATATATAAGCTGGCTGTGAAATAAACTCGGGGCTGTTCGGCATTGACTGACAGACCTTTCTGTCTTCTTCATTGTCTCTACTCTCTGCACCCTCTACCCAGCTTACTGTCGGCAGGCTCTGACAGTTAATGCATGGTAACAGATAGGACTCCTTGAAGGGCCTTCTCTCACTTCACTGAAGTGTTGGCTCTCTAATAACATGCGTATGCAACTAAGATTGCATCAACACAAGGCCTATGAATTGCTGTAGTAGTTTTCTTTCTCAGAGTGTTGACAAGACACATTGGGAGTTGGAGCTCTGAGGATTTTAAAACAATAATATTCAGACTCCCTTTTTCTTACGTAGCAGACAAGAACAGTAGCCACATAACAAGGGGAACACAGGAAAGAATTTGGAAGAACTGTTTGAGAAAGGACATTCAAGGAACAATTCTATAGACCACACTTTATGAATACTTTACATTTCATGAAGAGTTTCTTAGAGTTCTCAGGAAATAAATAAAACACTTAAGCGTGACTATAAACAGATATGAGTGATACATGAACTGTATGCTTGGTGTCCTAAAACTTCATGCTGGGGCCTTCAAATTATCCTGAATACAGACATTAGAAACTCTAGAAGTACAAAAGACACCAAAAGTCAGTGATTTTATGTGAGCGATAGCTCAGCAAATACGAACATATGTTTCTTTTGCAAAGGACCAGAGCACCAACAATTAGTAACTCACAACCATAGGCGCTTGTGTTTGGCCACTCAAAACTGCCTGTATCTCCAGATCGACGAAATCATTTATTACCTCTGGCCTTTGGTAGACAATGAACTTAGGCACACATACTGCACTCAGACCCAGACACACAGACATGCACACTCATTAAAATAAAATGCATTTATCTTATTTTTAAAGGTTTCTTAAGCTATTGCTTAAATGATGATGAAAATACAGAGAAATTTGGAGTTTATGATGAAAGAGGGAGGAGCCCCTCACCCAAACATTTTATGGAAGCCTTCACTATGTGATGAACAACAACCCAGCACAATTATAAACGCCTTGTAAAATTTTCCTTTCCAAGCAGAAAAAAAAAATAGTACCTCCCCCTATTGTTTTTAGGGATCTCATTGGAAACTGTATTTGCAGACTAACCAGATGTACAAATGCCTTTTGTGACCCTAGTGGATTCTGCTTTTACTTCATCTGATTATAATTACAACCAAGACAACTCTAAAATCAATTAATGTCTCTCTTACCCAGACAGAAAGAAAGGGAGGAAGGGGAGTTTCTTAGTGTCCTTTGACAAATAACCTGATAGCTACAAAAAAGAAAAAAGAAAAAGAAAACCGATTGTTCAAACTTCCTTAAGTGGTTTACCTTTCCCTTACTCTGTCTTGGGGGCATACACACCATGCCTCACTTTCTCTCAGCACCTTTCATTCTTGAAATCCTCATACTTAAGCCTTTACAAAATGTCTTTAATAAAATCACCTAACTTTGCTCCTGTTATAACAGCTATCTTTGAAATTCCTGTCAGGGTCCTCTTTTGGCCAGAATTGAGGTCCTAAAAGTCTAGGGAAATATCTTGGGCTGACAAGGGTGGGAACGTGGGGTTTGTTTTTATGTTCTCACTGCTGATATTTTCTTGTCTGGATTTTGACTTGTCTTGTCTTCTTGTTTCTTGACACTGGGCCACAGAGTGTAGTAATTTTTTCCCTAACCTGACCATACTCAGGACAATTATCTCAAGATTCACTCAATGGACATTCATCACATTACCTGAGAAGCCACTATCTTTGAAGAGTGGAGAGGTGCTTAATATCCTTGGTGAATTAGAATAGCTTATCTAGCTTTAAAAATGTATCCAAGAGAACCCATTTAAGAAAAAAATTGAATTAACACCACCATTGTTTCCAAGTAAGTAGCATTACTAACCACCAGACTTCTGAATTTTGGATACCTTATCACACTTAACAGATTTATTTATAATTCCAAGTTTACCTATGAATTTTCTGTAAACAACTTAGAGTTCTCAAGTTATACCCTTCTATATTCTCTTTAAAACTTCTTTATGAAAAGCAAGTGGACTTATTTGAATGGGAAGCCAGTGTACAATTGTCCTATTTTTGATGCTTTAGTTGAACTTTGTAATTGCTTACCTGCTGATGCCTCTTCTCTGGGTATTTTCATCTTTTTCAAATACAAGTATCCCTTCAACATGTACTAAGCCAAATATTGTTGATAATTGACAATTTTGGCATAAAAATAAGTCATTCCATTCAACATATACTAACAAACTAATTTACATCTTCATATCTATCACTGTGTAAAAATGATATTCACCCACTATGTTCAGCTTCTCAATCCCTGGTAACAAGTCACCATACCATTCAGGTAGACAATCTAACTGAAGATTTTTCAAAGGAATAGCAGTAAATCTTTTGTATTATCTATGTGGTTTAATAATAAGCAAATGATAAAGACACTCAGTTAAAGCAGATCAGAAAATTTCTGTAAATCAGGTTCACTGAGATTATCAGAACGTTTTTTTAGTCGACATTGTGTAAGCATACACGTTATCAGAAATTTTGGTAAGTCTTTCCATCTTTATTTAGGTTCCACATTTAATTTCCTCTCATTATTAGTATTAAATATTCCAGTTATAGCTTATAGATTCTTCTGCTCACTTTGAAAGTTTCTTTTCCCTGTCTCTACAAAATTTCTGGGTCGTTCATTTTTCTTTCCTCCCAATGGAATTTCTCTCATAAAAGTTACTAGATTGACAATGTGAGTGAGGTATACTTCTTTTTTTTTTTCCCCTAACAGTCTGAGACTACTCAATTGTGATAAAGCCATTTGCACCAAAAGTAATACATTTGGGCCTAATTAACTTCTGTTCATTAACAATGACCTTGTTGAGGTGAAATAGTCATTTCAGCAGATATAGTTAGGAATAGCAATGAAGGAAGGGGCATTGTAGACATTTCTCAGTCCTCTACTCATAATGACTCAGATAACATTAAATTTTGGTGATGTGATTAGTACAATCATCTTTAATAATATGGCCTATTTGTCCACTGATGCAAATGGAGCGTGGTGTTATAGAACAGCTCCTCACCACTTCATGCTGTTAACATCTGTATGACCACTTCTGACAAATGTGTGCCAACAAGGTATACAGAAGCTATAAATTTCCCCCACATACATGTTGGATTATATTACATTAAATCCTAATAAATTTGTTTTTGGAAGAGAAAGAAAAACTTTGAAAACAATATTGTTAATTATGTATGTTTATATTTAATATCTTTTATTTCTTCTTTTCCCATAGGTCAAGTGCATAAACTATGTTTTTAGCTTTACTGTTTTTTGTATTTTATTAATGCCAAGAAAAACATCAATTCACTAGGAAATAGTATATTTATTAAAAATATTTAATTCATTCACACAGGCCACTGTGCTTATTAACAAGTTGTTTACAAGGATAAGTCAATAGTGGAAATTCTCTTTCAGGATTTTATGAGATTTAGTATTTGTAGTTATGGGAAGTCATTTCATTTGAAGTAAGTTTTATATCTATTACCACACATTTACAAAAATGATCATCTTCATACTCTTAATCATAAACTAAATGTGACAGAGATACTTATGAATTATAAGTTACTATGATGTAATGCATATTTGATGTCAAATATTGGAATTAAATTCTGGTTTGTTCTTAGAAGATTAAAAATAGGTCTTACTATCCCATGAGAATGTATAAAATAATATTTAGATGAAAAACAATATTCACCAGAAACAATATTTTTCAGATAATATTTTGTTAAAGTGAATCTATGTAGAACTTAAAATTGGAAACTGCAATTTGGTGTTTATGTGGGCTTTAATTTAACATTTATACTTTATAAAAGAATAGTGATAAAAGGAAGTTTTACCACACAACATGAAGATAGGAAGGTTTGAAGCTGGGTGCCTTTAACAATATGAGTTCCTCACCACTTAAATCACTTTCTGTCCTTCAGTTCACACCTACAAATTATGGATAATACATAAGTATCAACATTCTCAAACCTGGCTATATTTTCAAAGTAGTCTGGAATCTTTTAACATCATCCATGTCTAGACTAAAGAGGAGAATTTGTCTGGGATGTGTCTGAAATAAACATAACTTAAAGGTCACTGAGCAATTTGCTTTCAATAAAAACTGATGAAACTGAGAGTATGATCGCTAATATGTCTGGTAGAGCAATGAAATCTGAAAAACGGATCAATATACTGGGTGTTTTGTGTTAGTAAGACATAAGGTTTAGAAACTAGAAAAATGAAAATAGACCCTACTAGAATACTTCAGTGTGTGTGTCATGTGAAAAAGATAATTTCTGTTCATTTCTTATGATTATTCACCACTGCCTGTGAGCATCAGCATGTGTTTCTAGGAATAGATTCTCCCTGGTGCTTTTAATGACTGAAACTTCCCACACTTGCCACTCATCAGAAACACATGCCCTGTGGGTTGCCACTGTACAATTGGCTCGCTCATAAAAAGTCATAGGAACTTAGGAACACAGTGCTCTGAGCAATGTGGAGCATAATCTTAGGATTCCCATTACTCCTCGGTGCTTAGGATACCAGGGAAAACAAAATCCATCGCTTGTTTTAATTCTCAAAGACATTTCTGTGCTGCAACAAAATAATGCAACTTTGAATAAATCAAGAATTTCAAAGAACCTATAAAACTCTACTTCTAGGACACAGATTTTCATTGAAATATCATAGACCTTAATATGGATATTATTTGAAAATTCTACAATCTAAACATAGTGAAAGCATGTTCTTAATCTTACAATAATCCCTTCCTGTTTAGGGGGTAATACCATGTACACGATCTCTTCTTAGACTTTAAGTAAAAAAATAAATCATTCTAATTTATAAACTTTAATCACTTTCAGTATCCTATGCATGTAGTAAAAAGAAAATATATATTATACACAATTAGTATATTTACATATTTGTTTTAATTAATAGCTAATGTATATTATGTATATATAATGTATACTATAAAATGTGCTTTTATATATAACTACACATAATCTACATATTAAAGATAAATTGAAGTACTATATTTGCCTAATTTCCATGACCGTCTTTATTCACTACAATAAATTATGATTTAATATACTTATACATTAGGGATTTATCAATTCTTTATTATTATGAACATGAAAATCACTGAATAGTTTATGAATGTTATTTAACATTCATGTTTATGCTTGCTGGCTCTGGGTTTAGATGCTCATTCTACTACTCAAGTCTGTGGATAGATTTCAAATCTCCCTTCAATGTGTTCGAATTCTGGCCTTCTGACTATGCAAAATATATTGTTCCATGATAATGGTACGAGGCAGAGCACTTTCTTCTCCTCTTGACCAATAGCTGAGGAGCCCTCATGGTCCTGTACTAGGCCCTCTGGATAAGTGAGACAGGTGTTTAGCAGTCTCCTCTTGAATGCGGCATATGGTGATAGTAACTTAGCTTGACTTTGTCTCTTGAGAAAGGTTAGATGAGTAGATAGTTACAAATATTTTATTCTAATATCATTAGCTTATTTATCATTAAGCCACTTTCAAAGCAGCCATTAAATATTTATCTGTCATTTATTTGTGTATAAATCTATCATCTATCTATCTATCTATCTATCTATCTATCTATCTATCTATCTACCTGTCTACTGAGATTTGATTATACATTTCACCTGTATGAAATACAAAATATTAAAATGTAACAGTGTGTAGAAATTTTACTTATCATCTTCCATGAATGGCACACTCTTCTAATCCAAGCATAGGAGGAACAGATGCAAGATGGTAGGGTGTTCAACTAAACAGGGACTTTAAAGACCCTCTCTTAATCAACAGAAATACAAATTATCTGCAACAACCAAAATGAAAAAAAAATGTTCTGCGTGTACAGTATGTCTGTGATACCCATGCGTTAGATGTGACTTTTATGAAAATCTGAATGAGCAGGAAGTGTCTTAAGTAGCAATGTGTACTTTAATTCAGGTGGAATCTGGCAATCATTTTCTAAATAGAGATCATGTCCATGGAAGAAGCACAAGCTTTGGCTGAGGCTCAAGATTATTCCTAATGTGCTGCCAAGATTTTCTCTGAAAAATCTCATCTCACCACTTAGTGTTAAAGTAGGAATGCATTAGAAGTTAAAAACAAATCAGTTAAGAGGGACAGATTACATCCTTCATTTATATAGCAGACTACAATTTGTTTATTTTATTCGTGTGTGTGTGTGTGTGTGTGTGTGTGTGTGTAAGAGTGTGTGTGTGTGTGTGTGTGTGTGTGTGTGTGTGTGTGTGTGTGTGTGTGTGTGATGTTTGGTTAGGAACTAGGACTTCCCAACTGTAATATCTACATTTCACCACTGAGCTATGAATTTAAATGAAAGCTATTAGATCCAAAGCAGCATTCCTCAAAACATCAGGGCCCTAAACAGAAGGATTCTAGCTGGGTAAACAGAAGCCTGGAGGTAGGTCCCTGTTTACCAGAAACAGCAGATACAGAAAAGATTTTAAGGTAGGTTTATGTTTTTCAGAAAAATAGCTACCCTGAACTAGGTTTCTGTTAGCAGGGATCACCTTAAACTTCCCCCAAATACGGGTCAAGGGCACCTAAATTCCTGTCAATCTAAACAGCCTCTGTCAACTCAAAGTCCCTATCCTGATGATATAAAATGCCATTTTACTCATCACTATTTCCTTCCCCCAGAGATAACCTTGGCAGTTTGGTTTCCCATAGACCTTGCTTTCCACCCAAGGAACAGCATAGATTGCTTGGTTCCTGTGCCCTTGCTTGCACAAGGACGTTCTGGACTCTATACAAATATTAGTTCTTTGCTTTGTTTTTTACCAGCACTCTTTTTGCTGTGTGTTGAAGGCAGAATCTTTAAGTTTGCAAACTTCTTATGGAAATAAACTTTTTAATTCTTGTCATTTCTTTCTTGCCAAGTTTTTCTTTAATTTGTGGGAACTATAAATACTCTCCAGCAAAAAGAGTTATTACTAGATTAACAACAGGTCATGTGGCCTTGGTGGAGAGCTAAAAATCCAAGATACTCAAAGTATAAGAGCTGATCCCTTTGAATGTGTTCATCATCTAGTTAAGGAACCACACACGAGGAAGGCTGATTCATTTGAAGGCATCTTAAGAGGTGGGGTGAATAATTATATCTTTAATGAGATAATGTACTTTTCCTTCCCCCAAATCACTTGCTCAGAGCAGTCACTTAAGCAGCTACAACCATAAAGTTGGCTAAAGCCTGACCCCTTTTCTGAATTACTTCAGAAAATCATAATTTCTCCTTCTTTTCCACTCTTTCAGATTTTAAACAGGGCCTAAGTGGATTTTATCTGGTATTCTGGGCTGTGCCATATGTTATGAAGCCTTCCTCCTTTCTAAACAGATGCTTGTCTGTCATGTGACTGATGTGCATGACTAATTAATTTAAATCACGTGGCTTTTTTTTTTTTTTTAAATTCTCTCCTGTTTATTTACCTTCTCTTGGAAGCTACTGAGATTTACAATTTGCCTGTCCTGGATTTTCTGTTCTAAAATCTAATAAAATTACCCTTAAGCTTCTGTTCATCCCAAAGATACTAGTAGGAAGATCAGTGACCCAAAACATCATGATCAAATTACTTAAGCAAGCAACTAGTTAAGCAAGTTGTTTCATTCTTGTATATGGGCTGTATTCCCTGTAAAGGTGGGGTTCAAAAATCAGCATTGGACATGGGGAAGATGAAGGTTTTTATAGCTCAAGGGTAGGGTTTTTCCAAATGGAGGAGTTGGAAGGCAAATAGGGTTGTGAAAGAAAACATAACAAGGTAGTCATAACAATAGGTGGTTATAATAACCTTTTGAAACAAAAGTAGGATTGTAAGATTGTTGTAACAACTTCTTGAAGACATGATTACCCTTTCCTGGAACAGGCAGTACAGAACCATTTGTAGTTGAGGTTACAGGTGGGGCATAGTCCAATCCTTAAGAAACAGAGGTTTAGTCATAAACAGGAATAAACATAGTTTGTCTTTACTATAAGATGATGTTCAAGCCTAAAATGTAGGTAGGCTGGTTTATCACTTCTCTTAGATTTTGTTCTCAATTTCTTTTATTAATGAGAATAAAAATCCGGAGAAAGGGTCCTAGCCTCCTTGGTGACATGGCACCCCAAATGGGACTCTTCAAATTTTTTGGTAACACAATGATTAGTTTGTGAGAAATTCCATAATTTATTTTCAAACAAATGAGTTTAATGGCTACATGTCTGCTTCACTTTGTGCCTCTCCTCTACCAATATCTCCTTTGTTATTCATTTGTCATACATGCTTGTTTGTTCTAGAATTCCTGAAATACCTAAACTTCTAGACTTACCTAGTTCTGTATTCTCCTTCAGTGCTTTCTCCCTATTCATAACAGTTTCTAAATTAGCCAAAAAGATTAGATTAAGAGGTTGAATCTTAGCCAATGAGGAAAAGCTAAGGTCTCCTCACATTAAGGAGAAAACACTGGGGTCCTCTTGGCCATATATGCAGAGTATGCATGAGGCATATTATTTTCAGAAAAGGACTGTATTGGTGGGTAATTCTATGTCAACTATGTGTTTCTTTATGTGATGCTGATAATTTTCATTTTCCAATAGGTCACTGATGACCAGGATCACCATTTATTTGACCAGAACTATGTAGTGATGTGTATATTCCTTCTGGGTATTTAAACCAAAATCATATGTCAGTTTCTCTAATATGAAATTTGGGGTATTGGGCCACTTATTTGTCCCTTACTGGCCAGCTTCTTCTATCACCAAAGCTGGTTCAAAAAAAAATATTTTCTTAATATCTACTTAGTTCTGTATATGTAAAATTGGTCAGAATTATTGAAATACCTTTTTATTAATAGCTAAGATGCTAACTGGATAATTTTCATTTGTCTCTACATAGAAAATGTTGTAAATTTACAGAAAATGTTCACATATAAATACATATGGGGAAACCACTGAGTGGTATTTCAAAGCCATTACCAAAAGATTGCATGGTCCTTTTAGCAAATGGACAGAAGATGAGCAAATGGGAAAGTCCTGGAAGAAGTCATATGTCAAAAAACCTCAGTCACTTTTGCTAACAAAGTTTACTCTGAAAATGTTTAGATTTCAAATGTGTTCATCTTCATCCAAGCTTTTAAATATAAATCAAAGAAAAACTAAAAAATGAAATAGCAAGGAAGTGAATACCTAAAGAAAAAGAAAAGGGATCTGAGCAAAGGTTTTGAAATATTTTCAGAGACCAGAGCAAGATGATTTATATGCTCTTTTGCTTAGGGTGCCTTTTTTATGTTGGATTCCTTGTTCTCAGCTACGCTGCTGAGAAAAGCAAGTGGGAGACAGTGTGAAAGCAAAGAGCAGAAAGGATGTTCTTTCATATATTCATACTTACTTTTTAAATCAGTCCTTTCAGAATAAAGTATAGCTATGTAGATTTTTTTTAAAAGAAAACTTTCAAAAATATAATGGGATATTTCTGGTCTACAAGTTTTAAGTCAAAGATTCTTAATGAGTGTTAATTTTAGGCCATGCTCTATATGAGAACAAAGGATTTCAGCAGAATTATCTTGGCCATATGTATTACTAGAAAATAATGAAAAATAACATCCAGACATTGAAAAACACAAAGAAAATATGCCAGCATAAGACTTATTTCTGAGATACTTAGCATGATACACAATATTTCCTCTATGGCCAGCCCCTTTACTCCAGTACTTGTCCTCTTATAGTTGTTATCACTAAATGTGAGGGTCACAGCATATGCACCAAGACATTCTCAGCTACTGGTTCTCAAGAAGCCAATTTAAAAAAGCCAGATTAATAGTAGAAAGGCCACATTAATAAGTAATAGAGACCCAGAAACTCCACAACTCTGCCTTTGTCATTCCTGGAATAAGATTCAAGTTTAAGTAGAGGGCCAATGATTTACACATCCAAGCATTCCTATCCAAATGTGTACCCCATCTCATCAGAGGATCATCATTGGCTAAGCTTTAGTTACATCTTCTAAGGTGATTATAACAAGTTGATAGAACTTTGTAAAATTTCTTTCCAGGAGACAAAATTCCCCCTGTGATGTCCTTTTCTTTATCACCATGAGATTCCGGGGAGATATTTATTTATCTAGCATCCATTGTTTCAAGACCAATAGTCACACTGAGAGTTACAAGAATCTCTTTCTGTCTATATTTCTACTAGGCCAGTTAAGTCTTTATAATTTTGCAACAATGAATCCTTTAGTGATACTATAAATGCCCATGTTTGTGACAAAAAGATGCCCATACTGTTATGTCACTCACTATACAGGCTCATGAAATTGCTACATAACTGCCCATTCTATAGGGTGAGTCTGTGCTTAACAGGGAAGATGGCCATGAAGAAATGGATATCTAACCACTAGCATTTCTCATAAAGTCTGTGAAATCAGAGGGCTGTTTGGTTGTGTTTAGAAAACTTCAGTTTTCTTTTTCCTCCCTAAGCAGCCACCTGCCAAAGTCAAAAGATATTAACACTCTTATAGGTTATCTTTTTGCCTATGGATTTAAGAGAGAATATTCTCTGGTCTTCCTTTTTTAACAGTCCATGACAATTCAACCACCATAATCCAGATCATTCTTTATTTTGAGCTATTTCCTTTTTTTTGTTTTTGTTTTCTCTAACCTAAGTAAGTATAACCACCAAGACAGGCCACTAATGAAAAAATACTGTAATTAATAACAAAATGATATTGCAATTTGAGACATATATACTGAAAAACTCATAAACACATTTAAGGAAGCAAGAGTAAGGGGATTTTTTTTCCAAAATTTAAATTCAGTCTCAGAGACTTGAATCATACAGAAAAAAACCCTCTCCCACTGATATGTGTCACTTGTCAGAAAGAACAATTTCTGAAGATCAAAAAGAAGTATTCCATACGCTGGATTGAAATGAAGATCATTGGCAACAGAAGCTCATTGTAGAATTTGCTCTTGTTCATTAAAGAGATTGGGTTGTATAACAACAGATAGAGGTGGATTATGTGACATATTGAAGGTCTGAGGAATTTCCTGTCAAAAGCTATGTCACAGGATACATGCGACTAGAAGAGGGCATGTACAATTTTCAGGAATCTCTCATGGTAAGGTGTCTTGTAGACATGCTCAGTGAACACTTCCTCTTCCCACTCTCCTGGCTGTTTTTCATCAGAGTTTTAAATAAATGGCTTTTGTCTTAATCATCTTTAAAATGTCATAAGATACACCTATTAAACCAACTACAAGGAAGAAGAAGGAGCTTTGACTTGATGCTTCGGAGGTTCTGGATTGTGACTGGACGTTTGTGTTGGGAGTGGGCCTCTGATGAGAAGGGCATGAGCGAAAGATGGGAGCCGCTTGACTCACTGTGGGTGATGCTGGAGGGGAGCGGTTGAGCAATGCAGGAACAAAGCACATCCATTCAAGGCGCAGCCCCAGTTACGTATCTTCTCAAATAAGGCTTGCCTTTTTATTACCTAGTCAGCTAGGAACCAATCATAGACTCATTATTCATAATAGTTTAACAGTATTTAAGTTATTGCAGTTAATTTTAGATGTTATAATATAATAACATAATTTCCCCTTCTCTTTCCTGCCTCCCATTTGCCCCTTTTTGCTCTCTTCCAAATTCATGGATTCTTCTTCATCACTTGTTACTACAGATATCATTACTGTTAAGGACCACATATTCAAACTCCTGATCTAATTCATAAGAATTCCACTTGATATGGAAAATTTCACATTTGTTCTCCGTGAATATTGGTTCCAAATTCTGTCTTAGAAGGGCTTGTAACATTCTCTTCATTGAGATCTTAAATTTACTCATTTTTTTTTCAGATTATAAGATAATGATTTTAATATCCTTGTTTTATTCTTTGGAGTTTGATCTCAAGAATCATGAAACAAAAGCACTTCTATATTATTTAACTGTCTTTACATAATTTTGCACATAAAGTATTCTATAAGTCTCTATTTTCTTTTCCATTAAACATATGTAAATCATAGCCCCAATCTATTAGGCCCTGAGATGTAGATTGATGTGTATTATGTGGAAAAAATAATATACACAGTGAAATGGTATTGATGGAGGCTTATGAAATGGATGTTTCTATTTAAGAGACCAAGACACATGCAGATCTCAAAGCCCTGGAATAAGGGCTCAGACCACCTTTTCCCTAGATACTAGCATCTTCAAAAAATTACAAATTATACTGTATGCATAGACTCAAATTTATATGCTAAGAGGTTATCAGACTCATTTTATTGGCATGTTTTAATACATACATGTATATTTATATATACATACATGTATATTTACATATACATACATATATATTTACATATACATACATGTATATTTACATATACATACATGTATATTTACATATACATGTATATGAAATAAATATATTTGTGTGTATATGCACATTTTTCTTAATACTTTTGGTTACTTTTTATATCTCAAAATTCTTCAGCTGTTTCTTACATATCAGTATGGTTTAAACACATAAAATTCCTCTCTCTGTGTCTGCTTCTGAACACAGATTCAACACTATCTGAAACAGTTTCTCCTGAATTGAAATTCGTAAGACAACAAATGAATTTATTTCATCATAGACCTCTTTTTACATCAATTGAAATCCATTTGTTAGCTATTCAAATTGTACATTTATTTTCTTCTCTGATCCCCACCAAATAAGTGAATAGAACTGGAAATCTTAATTTTACCTTTTGACCTGTGAAAGGAAAAAGGAGTTGAGATGGAATTAAATCACTAACGGCCATTAATGTAATCAATAATACATACATAATGAGGCCTCCATTTAAACCCAGAAGGACATGTTCATTACTCCCAGGTAGATGAATAAATAAAAGTGCCTAGAGGTTATAGTGACTGAAAAAGTCTATGAAAGACTGTGAGCTGACATTCAAATGTTCCTTCTCTCCATTCTTCAGGATGGAAAGGTGAGCAAGTTACTACCATTTTATGAACCTTATGGACCATTCTCATAATGATAGGAGGTGGACATATAAACTTCTTTTTTATTTTATTTTTTGCCCATAATCAGACACACAGGTGACAAGCTAGGTTTGTAATTGACATTGATAACAAGACAGTTTTTGAAACTCAAACCTTAATCCCTGGGTTTAAACGTGGTTGGAATCAGAAGTGAGTTAAATTGTAGGAACTGGAGGTGTTGACATTTACTATCTTTATTGTCTATTTTTAGTGCAGCCTATACATAGACTAAAGATGAAAAGGAACTACATTCCTTGTATTTTATAACTGTGGGATGTCATTCTGGATACTGTGAATATGTGTTGCTCTGATTGGCTGATAAATAAAACACAGATTGGCCAGTAGCCAGGCAAGAAATATAGGTGGGGCAAGCAGAAGAGGACAATTCTGGGAAGAGGAAGGGCTGATTGAGGAGTTGCCAGCCAGATACAGAGGAAGCAAGGTGACATGGCAGAACTGAGAAAAGGTACCAAGTTATGTATCTAAACATCGATAAGAATTATGGGCTAATTCAAGTGAAGAGCTAGTCAGTAGTAAGTCTGAACCAATGGCCATGCAGTCATAATTCATATAAGCCTCTGTGCATTTACTTGGGGGACACAAGTTGGAGAGATTTGTCTCGGCCGCTACCCAGCAGGAACACAGGAAAACTTCCAATTACATTGTATTTATCATTTCAGTTGGTACTTGCTGTCAGGAACAATATGAACAGAAAAGTTAGTATTATTACCAAACATGACATTATTATAAGTTGGAGACATAGTGATACATATGTTTGCTATTTGCTCATTCTTTGAAGAACTTTTGCCAACAAAGTTTTTTTGATGAGCACCAATAATATCAACAAAGTTGATATTATGAACGTAGCATCTAGCTGATATGTGTTCTTTTCTTATGAAAAACTGTGCATGTGCCATTAGCCATATTTATTTATCACTGTCTTGTGAACCATTATAATTTCTCTCTGAGTTCAGAAGTTTTAGTTTTAGGAAGTTACCCAAATTTGCAAAACTAGCAAGATTCACACTCAAGTTTGTTTGTTTGTTTGTTTTTTTAACAAAGAAACACATGTCAGATAATAGCATGACTACATCTACATCATATTTTATAGATGTAAAAATATTTTCTAAATCTCACTATATGCATCATTTTATAGGCATAAAATAGGCTTGTATTTGTTAGGGTAGATGTGAGTATTCATGTGAATTGTCAGAATAAGAGCAACGGCTTTCTTTAAATTGATATTAACAAGCCTAAACGGGAAGAACACTGGAAAGAAAAAGTCAGAAGGCAGGCAGAATATCAACCTACTTGCTGGTTCATCTTAATGCAAATATTTATCATGTATCTTCTAAGTTTTCAGCAGTGTTTGATTTCCCATTCTCTCTGTTTATCTGCTTGGCTGTAATTCCATCTTCAGAGGGTAATTTCCTGAAGCATTATTTTATAAAATTAAACGTTACCAAATCAGATTGGGTCCATATTCAAACTCTAACTATGGCAAAATCCATACATGAGAAAGCACATTCACACACTTCTGAACACCATGCCAATGTCATAGGACAGTTTAGACTAGGACAAACAAGTGAATAAACACTATATATTGCTTATTAATTGTCATAGAATAATCTAAGAACTCTTGCAGAAGAAATAGACATAGGTCCCCTAGTAATGCAGACACTACTATTATCTCAATTATTATTGATATTATTAGTATCATTAGTAGTAGTAGTTTATTTAACAGATGAGGCATACAGGTTATGTGACTTTTATCCAAGATTGAACATCTCAAACTGTTAAAAGTTAGTATTCTGAACATCTGCTTCCAGAGCATGCTTTTCTCTGATTTGTGGTACATAATGGTGTTGTTGCTTTGGAGGCACAATTAATGTGAAGAATAAATATAAAGTACTCAGCAGGGAGCCACAGCACAGAGGATGCTCAGCAGATGCTTGTGTTCCTCTCCTGTCACCTCAGATTTTTCTGTCCACAACATTATGCCACTTTGCTCTTTGTGCCACGTTATCTCTTTTGTAAACAAGTCAGGAATAAGAATGTTGTGCCAGAGGGATTTCACATTTCTACGTGATGGATTATATGAATTGTGTCACAAGAATAATCAAGAAAAGAATGTGGATTTCTGTAAGGAAACAATTCCCCTGCAGATTATTTCCTTCCCTTGCCATATGCATTTTATAGCTCCAGGTCACTGAATATCAATTCACAGACATGTATTCATATATAGTTTTAGCTCTAAGTAGTAAAGCAAGAAATGATTTGACTAGAAAGAGAAAAGAAGGTACAATCTAATTATCTTCCCAAATTTATTTGTAATGAGGGAGGGCTCCATGAAGTTTGAGAAGTATTTTCCTTCAAGCTAATTGACGATTTACTCAGGATGCTTTTTAGATTCAACATGCCTGCATCACAGATAGGCATGATGCTCCAGTCCCTATTTATAAAGTGAGTCTATTTCAGACCCACCTTGCATGTTTAGTATTGAAACTGTACTTCAGTGATTATGTTCTTCTTAGCTACTGATTTACTAAAAGTCTGCTTCCTTTGGGACATAAGGTGCTGATAATTATACCATGATCTCAAAAGCTCTAGAATATTATCAGATTGGTCCAGGATATGAAGCCATTCAGAAATCTAGTGAAGAGAATAGATAACTTCAGTCCATACCAGCATGAAGCAAATAAGCATTGTTTCTTATGTTATTTAAACGTGGAACATGATGAAAGTTAGGTCATCCATGGAGATGGAATCAGAAACTACTTAATTTTTCTGAAGTATATTAAAAAAGAATCATAATCTTTTTTATTTTTTCCTCCATCAAATAACAGTTACAAACACCTTCTATTTCCACACAAGCTAAAAGCTCCCCCTACTGAATAGAAAAAGCAAATATATTTTCTTTTGAACTGTATTTTTAAATTTTATTTGAGATTATAATTACATAAGTTTCTCCTTTCCTTTCCTACCTCCATCTTTTTACATGTACCACCAACCTTGCTTTCTTTAAAATTCATGGCCTCTTTTTCTTTAATTCCTGCTATGTCTTTGTATGTATACATATGTATTCCTTAATACTTAAATACACCCTTCTTGGTCTGTACAGAGTCACTTGTATGCATATTATCAGTGCTGATCTTTTGGCATTGGATTACCAATTCATATGCTCTTTGCTGGGAAATACTATCTCTCCATAACTCTGCATTATTTTTTATTTGCCCATAATTCTTTCTTGTCCTTGGTTACTATCTAAAGTTAGAAGATAAGTTCCTATTGCTGAAGACATTATATTCTTTAGACACAAAACCAAGAGCATGCAAACTAGATTTGCCCTTAAAGCCTAATCCTTTAGGCTTTCATGGTACCAAAGGCATTAAAAAGCATCATGCAAGCTACCAAAAGAGGGAAGCAACCAAACATGTGATCTACCTATGACACCTGTAAACCATAATAATGACCCTCAGAGCACAATAACACTAAAGATGCTTTTGTGGCACATGTATGTTGGTGTTTACAAAGAGTTCTTTATTTGGGCTTTCAAAGCATGTTTGACTCACTTTAGCAATTCACAGAAGTAAGGTGTTGCTCTTTTCGAAGAGCAACAATAAAAAGGGAATCATACATAAGCCACCATGCTCCCCAAGGTTACATACAGGTGGACTTCAGTGACATTATTCTAAGAATATTTTGTCTCCCAATTCACTTCCCTTTGTTCTCAGTGTTAACATTTCTTGACTCTAAAATTACATTAAAAAAAATACTGTTTAAAAATAATTTATCTTCTTAACAAAAGCAAATTTATCTCATTTAATGTTGTGGAATATTTCTTTTTATTATTATTATATTTGTGTTTTAATTGTACACATCAGCCATGGGTTCCCCTGTCTCCCTCCCCCTCCCGCCCCCACGCCCACCTTACCCCCAGGCCCTCCCCTCCATCCCCATCATGTCCAGGGCCAAGACTCCCCTGGGGATTCATTTAAACATGGTGGATTCAGTACAGGCAGGTCCAGTCCCCTCCTTCCAGGCTGAGCAAAGTGTCCCAGTGTAAGCCCAAGGTTCCAAAGAGCCAGCTCATACAACAAGGACAGGTCCTGGTCCCACAGCCTGGATGCCTCACAAACAGATCAAGCTATTCAATTGTCTCACTTATCCAGAGGGCCTGATCCAGCTGGGGGTTCCACAGCCTTTGGTTCATAATTCATGTGCTTCCATTCATTTGGCTATTTGTCCCTGTGATTTTTTCAATCTTGGGCTCAACAATTAACCCTCTTACAGTCCCTCCTCTTTCTCGACAATTGGACACCTGGAGCTCCACCTGGGGCCTGGCTGAGGATCTTTGCATCCACTTCCATCAGTTATTGGATGAGAGTTCCAGCTCAACTGTTAGGGTGTTTGGCCATTTGAACACCAGACTAGGTTAGATCAGGCTTTCTCTCAACCATTGCCAACAGTCTAAAGAGAATGTATCATAGTGGATTTCAGGGGACGTCTCTAGCACTCTGCCTATTCCTGTAATCATGTGGTCTTCATTTATCATGGTCTGTTATTCCTCAGTCTCCCTTTCGGTTCTTGATCCAGCTGCGATCTCCTGCTCCCCTTAGCTTTCTTTCCCTCAAACCTTGCCCTTCATTACTCCCACTGTCATCCAGGTTGTTCATGTAGATCTCATCCATTTCTCTGTCATTGGGTGTTGCTTGGGCCTTTCCTAAGGTCCCGTTTTCTAGGTAGCCTCCCTGCAGTTGTGTAGCAGTCTAGTCATTTTTGTTTTACATCTAGTATCCTCCTATAAGTGAGTACATACCATGTTTGTCCTTCCTTGTCTGGGTTACATCACTCAGGATGATTTTTCTAGATCCATCCATTTGCCTGCAAACCTCATGATGTCATTGTTTTTCTCTGCTGAGCAGTATTCCATTGTGTACATGTACCATATTTTTTTTATCCATTCTTCAGTTGAAGGGCATCTAGGTTGTTTCCAGGTTCTGGATATTACAAACATTGCTGATATGACCATAGCTGAGCAAATGCCCTTGTGGTATGATTGAGCATTCCTTGGGTATATGCCCAAGAGTGCTATAGATGGGTCTTAGGGGAGATGGATTCCCAATTTTCTAAGGAAGCGCCATATTGATTTCCAAAGTGGCTGTACAAGCTTGCATTCCCACTAGCAGTGGAGGAGAGTTCCCCTTGCCCAACATCCTCTCCAGCATAAGGTGTCTTCTGTGTATTTGATCTTAGCCACTCTGATAGGTGTAAGGTGGTATCTCAGAGTCGTTTTGATTTGCATTTCCCGGATAATTAGGGATGTTGAGCAATTCCTTAAATGTCTTTCAGCCATTTGAACTTCCTCTGTGGAGAATTCTCTGTTTAGTTCTATAGCACATTTCTTAATTGGATTGTTGGGCATTTTGATGTTTAATTTCTTCAGTTCTTTATATATTCTGGATATCAGCCCTCTGTCAGATATGGGGTTGGTGAACACCTTTTCACATTCTGTAGGCTGTGGCTTTGTTATGTTGACCATGTCCTTTCTCTACAAAAGCTTCCCAGTTTCAATAGGTCCTATTGATTGATTGATTCTCTCAGTGTGTGTGCTACTGGTGTTATATTTAGAAAGTGATCTCTGGTGCCAATGGGTTCAAGACTACTTCCTACTTTCTCTTCTATCAGGTTCAGAGTAACTGGATTTACGTTAAGGTCTTTGATCCATTTGGACTTAAGTTTTGCGCATGATGACAGATATGGATCTATTTGCAGCCTTGTACACATTGACATCCAGTTATGCCAGCATGATTTGTTAAAGATGCTTTCTTTTTACCATTGTACATTTCTGGCTTCTTTGTCAAAAATTATATGTTCATAGGTATGCGGGTTAATGTCAGGGTCTTCATTTCGATTCCATTGGTCCATATGTCGGTTCTTATGTCACTACCAAGCTGTTTTTATTATGGTATCTCTATAGTAGAGCTTGAGGTCTGGGATTGTGATGCCTCCAGAGGTTGTTGTATAGTACAGGATTCTTTTGGCTATCCTGGGTTATTTGTTTTTTCCATATGAAGTTGAGTATTTTTCTTTCCAGATCTGTGAAGAATTGTGTTGGTAATTTGATGGGGATTGCATTCAATCTGTAGATTGCTTTTGGTAAGATCACCATTTTTACTATGTTAATCCTGCCTATCCATGAGCATGGGAGGTCTTTCTATTTTCTGACATCTTCTTCAATTTCTTTTTTCAGGGACTTAAAGTTCTTGTCATATAGGTCCTTCACCTGCTTAGTTAGAGTAACACCAAGGTATTTTATATCATTTGTGGCTATTGTATCTCTGATTTCCTTCTCAGCCTGTTTGTCTCTTGTATATAGGAGGGCTACTGATTTTTTTTAGTTGATCTTGTATCCTGCTATGTTGCTGAAGGTTTTTATTAGCTGTATCAGTTCCTTGGTTGAATTTTTCGGGTCACTCATGTATACTATCATGTCATCTGCAATTAGGGAAAGCGTGACTTCTTCCTTTCCAAGTTGTATCCCCTTAATCTCCTTATGTTGTCTTATAGCTCTGGCTAGAACTTCAAGTATTATATTGAATAAATATGGGGAGAGAGGACAGCCTTGCTTTGTTCTTGATTTTAGTGGTATTGCTTTGAGTTTCTCTCCATTTAATTTGATGTTGGCTATTGGCTTGCTGTAGATTGCCTTTATTATGTTTAGGAATGTCCCCTGTATTCCCGATCGCTCCAAGACCTTTATCAGGAAGGGGTGTTGGATTTTGTCAAATGCCTTTTTAGCATCTAGTGAGATGATCATGTGGTTTTTTTCTTTGAGTTTGTTTACATGGTGTATTACATTGATGGATTTTCATATGTTGAACCACCCTTGCATCCCTGGGATGAAACCTACTCGATCATGGTGGATAATTGTTTTGATGTGTTCTTGGAGTCTCTTGCCAGTATTTTATTGAGTATTTTGCATCAATGTTCATGAGGGAGATCGGTCTGTAGTTCTCTTTCTTTGTGACATCTTTGGTTTAGGAATCAGGGTAATTGTAGCCTCATAAAAGAATTTTGGTAATATTCTTTCTGCTTCTATTGTGTGGAACAATTTAAAGAGTATTGTATTAAGTCTTCTTTGAAGATCTGGTAGAATTCTGCAGTGAAACCATCAGGTCCAGGGCTTTTTTTGGTTGGGAGACTTTTAATTACCAATTCTATTTCCTTTGGGGTTATTGGACTATTTAAATGGTTTATCTGGTCTTGATTTAACTTAGATATGTGCTACCTATCCAGAAATTTATCCATTTCTTTTACATTTTCCAGTTTTGTGGAGTAGAGGTTTTTGAAGTATGACCTGGTGATTCTCTGGTTTTCCTCATTGTCTGTTGTTATGTCCCCCTTTTCATTTCTGATTTTGTTAATTTGGATGCTCTCTCTCTGTCTTTAGTTAGTTTGGATAAGGGCTTGTCTATCTTGTTGATCTTCTCAAAGAACCAACTCTTTGTTTCATTAATCCTTTGTATTGTTTTCTTTATTTCTATTTTATTGATTTCAGCTCTCAATTCGATAATTTCCTGGCATCTGTTCCACTGGGGAGACTTTCCTTCTTTCTCTTCAAGGGCTTTCATGTGTGCTGTCAAGTCACTAGAGTGAGATTTCTACAGTTTCTTTATGTGGGCATTCATGCTATGAATTTCCCTTTTAGCACTGTTTTCATAGTATCCCATAATTTTGGGTATGTGGTGTATTCATTTTCATTGATCTCTAGGAAGTCCTTAATTTCTTTCTTTCTTTCTTCCTTAACCCATTGGTGATTCATTTGAGCATTATTCAGTTTCCATGAGATTGTAGGATTTCTGTAGTTTTTTCTGTTGTTGAAATCTAATTTTAATCAATGGTGGTCTGAAAGAACATAGTAGGTTATTTCAATTGTTTTGTATCTGTTGAGATTTGCTTTGTGACCAAGTATGTGGTCAATTTTAGAGAAGGTTCCATGGGGTGCTGAGAAGAAGGTATATTCTTTTTTGTTCGGTTAGAATGTTCTGTAGATATCGATTAAGTCCATTTGAGCCATAACATCAGTTAAGTCCATTATGTCTCTGTTAAGTTTCAATTTTGCCGATCTCCCATAGGTGAAAGTGGGGTGTTGAAGTCTCCCACTATTAATGTGTGTGGTTTTATATGTGATTTAAGCTTTTGTAATGTTTCTTTGATGTATGTGGGTGCCCTTGTGTTTGGGGCATAAATGTTCAGAATTGAGACTTCATCTTGGTGGATCTTTACTGCAATGGGTAAGTAATGTCCTTCATCATCTCTTTTGATTGATTTTAGTTTGAAGTCTATTTTGCTGGATATTAGGATGGCTACGCCAGCTTGCTTCTTAAGACCATTTGACTGGAAATTCTTTCCCAGCCTTTTATTCTTAGGAGGTGTCTGTCTTTGAATTTGAGGTTTGTTTCTTTTATGCAGCAGAAAGATGGGTCCTGTTTTTGTATCCATTCTGTTAGTCTGTGTCTTTTTATAGGTTAATTTAGTCCATTGATATTAAGGGATATTAATGACCAGTGATTGTTCATTCCTGTTGTTATTTTTATTTTTTTGGTGGTAGTGTGTGTGTACTTCTGTTCTTTGGGCTTTACTGCTGTGGTGTTATCTATTGCCTGTGTTTTCATGGGTGTATCTGCCTTCCTTAGGTTGGAATTTTCCTTCTAGTGCTTTCTGTAGGACTGGGTTTGTGGATAAGTATTGTTTAAATCTGGTTTTGTCTTGGAAGGTCTTGTTCACTCCATCTATGATGATGGAAAGTTTTGCTGGGTATATTAGTCTAGGCTGGCATCCATGGTCTCTTAGTGTCTGCATTATGTCTGTCCAGGTCCTTTGGCTTTCAAAGTCTCCATGGAGAAATCGGGTGTTTTTCTGATGGGTTTGCCTTTATAAGTCATTTGGCTTTTTCCTTTGCTGCCCTTAATATTCTTTCTTTATTCTGTATGTATAGTTGTTTAATTATTATGTGGCGAGGAGACTTTTTGGGGGGCTCTAGTCTGTTTGGTGTTCTATAGGCTTCTTTTACCTTCATAGGCATTTCCTTCTTTAAGTTGGGAAAGTTTTCTTCTATGATCTTGTTAAATATATTTTCTGTGCCTTTGAGTTGGTATTCTTCTTCTTTCTCTATCCCTATTATTCGTAGGTTTGGTCTTTTCATGGTGTCCCAAATTTCTTGGACATTTTGGGTCAAGACTTTGTTGGTTTTAGTGTTTTCTTTCACTGATGAATCTATTTCTTCTAATGTATCTTCAACACCAGAGAGCCTCTTTTCCATCTCTTGCATTCTTTTGGTTATACTTGCCTCTGAAGTTCCTGTTTGTTTACTCAGATTTTCTATTTCCATCATTCCTTCTGCTAGTGTCTTCTTCTCTTTTTCTATTTCCCTCTTCTGGTCTTGGACTGTCTCTTTTGCTTTTTCATGATTTTCTTTCAAGGACTTAATTTTTTTCTTCTGCTTTAATTGTCCTTTCTTCTATTTTTTTATTGTGTTCTTCCTATTTTATGTTTGTCTGTTCCTCTACTTTATTTTTGATTTCTTCTATATGGCTCTAGCTTCCTCATGATGTTACTTATAAGGTTGCTTTCTTATTCTTCCATTCCATGATGTTCAGGTCTAGCTGTTGGAGAAGGGCTAGGTTCTGGTGATGCTGTATTGCTCTTTATTTTGTTGTATTTACTTCTGCCTTGATGTTTGTGTATCTCCTCATGGGTTCGTTCTTGGTCTTATCATTGTACTTGGTCCAGACAGAGCTGACAGATTTAGGGATCCTCTCTATGGTCCAGATGGTAGCTCTGGGCCAGATGGGAGCTCTTGTCCAGATGGGAGTTCCGGGGCAGGTTGGAATGCTGGACACTGGTCTCTAAGTCTTTGGAAGTGGCTGGGGTCTCAAGCAGATGGGTGTGGGGGCAAGTCATTGAGGTTGTAGCGTCCACTGGAGGGTCTCTCTGGTCCAGATGGGCGTTCCAGGGTGGATGGGAGCTGGGGGCTGGTCTCTGAGTCTCAGGAAGTGGCTGTGGTCTCAGGAAAATGGGTGTTGGGGCACAGTGTGGAGACTCCAGGATCTGTGTGCTGTCTTGGAAAAGGGGACCCTTACCATAGGGCCTGCAGATTGGCTGTAAACTGGGGCCAAGTTGGGCAGGTCCTCTCTGGATGGTGCCCAGGGGTCAGACCCAAGGACAGTTGCCTCTCTGACTATAACCCCAGGCACTCACCTCTGGTCCAGATGGGAGTTCTGGGGTGGATCGAATATTTCTTTAAACTGTGTAGAGACATGTAACTGTGACCGGTTTAATAAAAAGCTAAATGACCAACAGCTAGGCAAAATTTTTGAGACAGAGAGTACACTGGGAAGAAGAAGGCAGAGTCGCCATACTGATACAGAGAGGATGCAAGACATGCAGGAGGAGAATTAAAAGCCACAAGTCATGTGGCAGCATGTAGGTGAATCAAAATGGGTTAATTTAAGTTGTAAAAACTATTTAGAAACAAGCCTAAGCTATAGGCAGTGTTTTCACAATTAATAATAAGTCTCCATGTCATTACTGGGGAGCCAATGGTCCCAACAAAAACTCCACTTTCATAGTGAGAGAAATAATTGCACCCTTTGTTCTAAACTTTAGACTAAAATGAAAGTCTAATTTGGACTTAATCAATACAATAATACCCAAATATGATGTTTGACTTAAAACTTGAAGGTCAGGCTTTAGTCACCATGAGGGCTGTATGCATTACTGTAGTATATTGTGTTGAAAGTGCTTAAGAAAGATTTATGACACTCACTGGAGTTTTAGGATAGAAGGAAACCAAGGCCTAAGATTTTAAGGAGAAAAGCAGGCAGGAGAGGACTGAAGAAAGATCTAACACATATATGCCTGAGGAACCATCTTGAAACAAAGAAGGCAACTTGTCACTTCCCATTGGTTGGTAATCATTAGCAAATAGGAGAAGAGAGATGTGTTACTTAACAACTAAGAGACCTTTCATTGGCTCAACTCAGACCTATGCTTATTACAGCTGCGTGAAGTTAGAATAATTTGTCCATCTCGATTTGAGAATTCTCAGTTCACAGTCATTTTCTAATATTTTGCAACACCAAGGACTACACAAAGAAGGAAAAAACTATCAGGGCTATATCATATACGATTTCAGCAAGAAGGCTGTTTGGCATTGTTACATTCTTTTCGCTCAGGTGTTTTCTCCATATACCTAGCTGTAGCTGGACTAAGCTAATTGAGTCAATGAACATCGTAACTTACAAGCAACAGAGGTAATGTTTTGACTTGAGTTTCAACATACATTCTAACATTTTCTTTTCTTTTCTTTTTTTTTTGTTTTGTTTTTAGGAGAAGAAAATGCCCCTGTTAGCCAGAACTACTTACTTCAGAGTGACTGCTCAAAATTATCCTTCTGGGAGCGTTTGACATTGAATGCAACAAGGACTGATTCTGCAGTCTGTTATAAATATTAATAGGCTCACCATTCTTCTACATTAAATTCAGTCTTCAACTGAGGCATTCTTTAACATATTGTAGTTTTCTATTAAAAGTCTCTATCAGTGAACAAATCACTCAGTTAAACTGTTGACAGTTATGTTATTTTTAACTTGTCTGGTAACATAAGATAATAGGCTATTTTAAATAGGACAAATAGTGCAATTTTGTCTAGGACACAATAAAAGCAAGTTAATATGTTATAATTTGACAGTGTCTGAGAAGTACTATTCATTCTTTTTTCTTTCATATAGAATCTAATCCTATAAATAAGGTTTATTCTACTGAATAAATGAAGACATTGGTATAAAATAAGAAACATTTTAGCTATATTTTACCCAAATACAATTGTATTTAAAGGTTAGCATTTTTTCATTTTTCAAAAACATCTATAGGTTAACATCAGTGATTAAGTACATATATTTAAAATCAAGGTGACTATTAAATTTTTAATCTTTACTAATAAAATCCGACAAATACATACTTTATTCTATCTATCTATCTATCTATCTATCTATCTCTGTCTCTCTGTATCTCTCTATCTCTCTGTCTCTCTCTCTCTTTCTGTATGTATGTGTGTGTGTGTGTGTGTGTGTGTGTGTGTGTGTGTGTTCACCTGTGTCCCATTAGTTCTTTGCAGAGGTCAGAGAACATGTTAGGAAAGTAGTTTATTTCATTCCACAATGGGTCCCAAGGATGCCCTCAGATTTTTGGGATTGGTGGTAAGAAGTGACCTTTACCTAATAATTATATTACTGCCTCTTAATTATTTCTGAAATTTGTATTTTAAATGAATATGAGAAGACTTTAGTTAAAAAAATTAATAACTTTGTTTAAGGAAGTTAATGATATAACATTTAGTTTTGGCAAACAAAATATAACTTCAATATATACTGCCTAAACCTGATGAGATAAAGGTACTTACTGTAGAATAGATTACCCAGTTCCATACTTATAATGTGAGTATTTCCATTATATATTAATACTATGCTGGAGTGTCAGTCTGGGGCTGTTAATATTCATAACCTTAATGAGACAACATTTTATCTCCCTTTCATGTATAAGAAAATGAAAACTTATAGGACTAACTTGCTAAGATCATGTACATGAGCTTCATTTGTACAAATCTGAGATGAGATAAAAAAGACAAATTAAAATTCATTGACATGTTAAACAATAATTATAGAGTATATGCATATATGCAGATGATATGAATTTGAAATTAATTTACTTTTGATACTATCATGTAATATCTTCAGCTTTGTCCAACTTTATTTCTGCTCTTTATATTCTTGCACTTGAAATTGAGGTCTTTGACACCTCATTGCTAGATAAATCCTACCATTTGCCTTTAGTTGGGTCTTCTTTGTCATTTTACTATAGTCTTGACTATTATTTGCCTGTTGTATCATTCAATTTTCATTGCTGTAAATAAATTACAAAATTTGATAGTTAAATTAAAAGTAAATTTATTATTTTACATTTTATTAAAGTCTACCATGAGAGAACTAAAATGAAGTTTTAGCTCAATGCATCATTTATTTTCTGGATCAATGAGATGAGTTAAATTTATCAGATTATAGAATATTTTTGAATGAGTGATACAAAGGTGAATTTGCTTGTTTAGTACACTGAATTGCATTTTTAATTGAAATGAATTGAATATTAAATTTTGCCACTAATTTAGTAAATGCAAGGTAAAAAGTGCATGTTATTTTTAATGATAAACAGCCAGTTACTAACCATGTAATTCCCATGTAAATCCCATGGTCTGCTATAAAGGGCTTTAATAAAACATATTTATTTTATAAAGTGAATTAGTTCCATTACTAGTCTTTTTATTGTTTGGTAATTGCTTCATGCAAACATTGTGTTTTGATCAAGTCTATCCCCCATTTGTTTCCTCCTTTCTGGTTCCCTCAATTCCCTGTGTCAGTTAGAATGAGAAATATTCTTAAGAAGGTCATGTATTGGAACAGCTGATCGCTGCTTGATGTCGCTGTTTCAGAAGTAATCGGAGATTTAGGATATGATTATATGCTGCAAGAAGTATGCCACTGGTGGGCAGCCTTGGATGCTTATAGTATTCACCCACATCTAGTTTGCTCTCTGTTTTCTGTCTGTAGATGAGATACAATTTTGAAATTTCCTGTTCTTGTCACTCAACGCCATGGATTTCTTACCTTTGAAAATATAAACTAAAACAAAAGCTTTCCTCTACATGTTACTTTTGGACATGGTACTTTATAATAGCTACTGATAAGTAAATAATATATACAACACAACCACTACTTTTTTCAATTTATGCATTTTTTTTTTTTTAAGTATCCACTGAGCCAACTTAGCGATGCCTGTACGATCATGGGTACAGAATAATTTACTAGAGCATTGGTGACCTCTCAGGGGAAAACTGACTGTTCATTCCCAAGTGGCCATAATGCAAGTGCTTAGGAGTGAAACTTCACAAGCCCTTCTGACAACTTCTCTGATGACAGTTAATAGAAGCACTAATCTTAAGTACATACATGAACAATAGTAAGCACTAATAAAAGTGCTTTCTTGGTCCTAGATTTTCCTCAATTTCAACATCTTTCTCAAGTGAAAATGTAGAGGATACCAAAAACACAATACACCATATAACATACTGTGAAATATTGCTCAGTCACAGCCTGGAGAATGGAAGGCTAATTATCCCTACCTTGGTGGAAATAAATAATGAAAAAGCATACTATCTAAAGACAGTAGACATCTTTAAAACATTAATGAATGTGGGAGTTTGCAAATAGAACACTTCAATTTGGGTGAACCAACTACTTTGAAATCCCAAGTCTTTTTTATCCACGCATCAAATATATTACTTTAGGAGTTCCTTCCACTGTTGATATTTTGGGCCAGAGAGGAAAGCCTGAATTATTGATCAGATCCCCATGAAGCAGTCATTTACAATAGTGTCTACTACAGATAAACCACACTGTTGCAGCAGCAGAGCCTCACATCTCATCTTTAGTGCTATCAGAACAGAGTGCACTTCAGAATCACACTATATTCAACTCAAAAATTTATGAGCTTCCAACCCAAATGCAGCATTGTATATCCAGTGTCATGGGAAATGACTCAGGCACTCAACATCATTTATTTGCCCTGGCATTGGCATTGATCCAGAGGTGAGTAATAGTTGCCCCAAAGGTTAAGACATAGTATGAAGCACACATTTTTTCAGTTTAAAAGTGTGAGCATTAGTCTAACACCTGGAAAGCAAAAAGGACAAGTGTTAAACAGCTTTCCAACTCTTTAAAATGAACAAATACAACGTTCATCTGAAGATCTCTGTATAATTCCCACATATCCATGATAGCTAATGTCCATTTTGCATTCAGTATTTTATTTCTATTTTTCTTCTGAAAATAATTTTTCTTATTTTGTTCTTTTATTCCTTTAGATACAAGTAAGTTAAAAGAAAGATGACCAATGTGAGTACAAATTCTGTTATTAACCCTAGTAAAGAATAACTTTCGGTTTTATATTGAAAAAAATCATTATGCAAAATTAAACTGCAAGAATATTATTTTTAAGAAATCAATAAGTTAACATGAATTGAGTGCTATCTAATATTAAAAACAATTAGTGTTAATGTTCATTTCTTTGACTTCTCTTTATGTCCTTTTAATACTAATCAAGAAGTTAAAATTAATACTAAATTGAGAAAAGGTTTACAATATTGAAAAAAATCACCTATTAACTAGCACATATAAACAATAGATTGTACTTTTAAAATTCAAGTTAGTGTAACTAAGTGCAGTTATTCATTTAAAATGTAGAATACTAGTCAAAAAAGTTAGTAATAGGAGAGGTATTATTGGCTGTCAACACCTTCTCCAGTACTTTTATTTTTGTAAATGTTTTTTTTTTCTGATATGAATGACACAGTAAAGTAATAAAACATAAACATAAGAAGTGTGAATCTGTAATTATATAGTATTGAATTTAAAAGTGCTTTTGTTGACAAATAAAAATATCATTTTCTTGTTTCAAAGTTCCCAAATGAAAAGTTTGTTTTGTAAAATACAGTGCCAATACAAACACAAGCACATATATCTACATTCCTTTGATGCACTAAATTTTATTGATGGAACTTGACAAAGTAAGGCTTTGTCACTCAAACCGTCTTTTCTCCTTCTCTTCCTCCTCCTCCTCCTCCTCCTCCTCCTCCTCCTCCTCCTCCTCCTCCTCCTCCCTTTTCTCCTTTGGAATGTCCAGAAAAGACACCTTGTGGATTAAATATACTCTCTACAGTGGGTACTGAGTTGGATTGCAAGTTCAATCTATAATTCTTTTTGCTGTTTTTAGGACTGGAAATCCAAAGGCTCTGACTCCATAGAGTACATGCTGGCAATAGGAGTCACCCATGTTACTAATATAATATTATTGTCATAATATTCAATGAGTTTGACAGAATTCCTAATAAAAGCAATGTTATCAAAAGTGGGAAGATGGACATTACTATTAATTAAAAAGTTACAATAAGTGCCTCTTGCCATGGTGTAGCTCAAGAGTCTTCTCAGGAGGTCATGTGGTATACAATTAATCAATTCTTCATGTCAAAATATTCAGTTAGAATTTCCAAAGAGAAAGTCAGATCCCAACTTTTGTACATCCTGTGCACAGTTGTCGAATGGTCATGCAAGAAGCATCCATTCAGTTTTGGGATTACTTTGCTCATGTCCTTGTCAAATGAGTAGATACAGACAATTTTGCTGGGTAACCTAAAAGCTACAAACAAAACAAAACAAAACAAAACAAAACAAAAAACTTCTTTACTATTATTCCAGAGAAAATATTTGTTGTCTTCCAAATGAAAATGACAATATAGATGGTAGTCATGAGTCACTCACTTTTGCCAAAGTTATTACGTATTATTTTGGCCATGAGGTAAGCTATTGGTAATACAGGAGCCATTTCTGAGACCTTTAACTTACCATGTATGCTCATTTTCTTATTTTGTTTTTACATTTGATTATAATGTTTTGTTTTCTTTTTTGAGACAGGGTCTCTCTATGTAGTTTTGGCTGTCCTGGAGCTTTTGCTGTAGGTCAGGCTCATTTTGAACTCACAAAGATCTGTTGTGTGATATTTTGATCGTGCTCTGGCAAATAAAGTTTGCTTGGAGTCAGAGGGCAGAATTAGCCACTAGGTGACCATAGAGGTTTGGAGGACTGTAGAAAGGACACAGGAAGTATTCAGGTGGGGCTGAAAGAGAATCTCAGCTCTTTTGGATGCAGGAATGGAAGAGATAGGAAGGAACTGGTGGCTGTGGTGATATTTTATTTTTGCTCTAACAAAGAAAACTTATGTGGAGATCAGAGGACAGAGCCAGCCACTAGATTAGACATAGAGGCCAGACAGTGGTGGCACACACCCTTAATCCTATCACTAGGAAGGCAGAGTTCTATCTGGATCTCTGTGAATTCAAGACCATACTGGAAACAGAACCAGGCATTGGTGGCACACATCTTTAATCCCAGGACTTGAGATTTCATGTCTTTGCTTGGGAAGGACACATGTCTTTAATCTCAGGAAGTGATGGCAGGAAGCAGAAAGGTATATGAGGCATGAGGACAAGGAACTAGAAGCCTTTTGAGCAGTTCAACTGAGACCCTCAGGGATGATGACTCAGACGCTTTCAGTCTGAATATTCCTGGAAACAGGATTGGATAAGGAGTTGGAAAGGTGTGTCTTGTTCTGTCTCTGTCATCTTTCTGCTTTAATCTGAATATCTGGCTCTGGATTTTTCCATTAACAAGACTTTCTAAGATTTGTGTTACAGGTAGCTACTCCATGATCTCTGATCTTTCAGGTTCTTACCCTAATATTTGACTCCCAAAGTTTTATTGATAAAGACTCATTAGATTAACACTTCAAAGATCCATATGCCTCTGCCATAAATTCTGGGATTAAAGGTGTGTTTTCACCAACACACCTATCATCTATGCACATCTTAAAAATGTGGTTATCTTCAAGACAGATATGGTAGTGATGATCCTTTGGTTGCAACCCTTAGCTTAACCGAGCTATTTCTATGGTTGTCAAAACAAAAGCACAGTCTTCAGATACCCAGCACCAGGTTCACACTATCTGATGTGAGCAAGGCCTAATTATTGCAAGATAAAAGAAGACTTATAAAGAGACTTTGCAATGATGAAAGGCTTTCTGCATTGAAATTTTGCTTTGCTATTGAACTTCACCGTCTCATAAATATACTTGCACATATAGACTACTGTGTTGATGTTAATAAAGGTGATAGAAACCCCATTCCTCTTGCCACTTTTGAAAGTAGCTTTGTCTCAGTATAAATCTAACAAAGGAAATGATATAATTGTGTGATGAAATTTAAAGAAGAAGCTGGACATGATACTAGAAGATGGAAATAACTCTCATGCACATGCAATGGTTGAAAATGACAATCTTACTGAAAGAAATCTACAGAATTAAGGTAATTATCATTTATCATAAATTCAACACAATTATTATTATTATTATTATTATTATTATTATTATTATTATTTGGTTTTTCAAGACAGGGTTTCTCTATGTAGCATTGTGCCTTTCCTGGAATTCACTTTGTAGACCACACTGGCCTTGAACTCACAGAAATCTGTCTGCCTCTGCCTCCCGAGTGCTGGGATTAAAGGCGTGTGCCACCAAAGCCCAGCTCAACACAATTCTTAACAGACATAAGAAAATAATAATAATAATCTTACATTTCATCTGAAACTACAAAAGCAATCTTAACCAATCAAAATCTGCTGGAGTTCCAAACTTCAAGTTATACTACAGAGCTATAGTATTAAAAACAAACATGGAATTGGCATAAAATTAGACACAATGATCAATGGAATAGAATTGATTTACATATAAGCCCTTACTCCTACAGCCACTTGATTTTTGATAATGATGCAAAATGTATATATTGTTGAAAACACGGTATCCTCCACTGAAGCACAAATCTTAAAATTTCTAATTAATAAAAACAAACTTCAAGCCAGTTATTGGGGTGAATGCTGGAAGATCAGAGAAGCAGAGCAAGCCACAGCTTCCTCACCTCAACAGTTCCTCATCTGATCCTGTTTCCTTAGGCTAGAAGTCTCTGAGTCCTCTTTCAGAATGAATCTCAGCTGAACTGCTGCTAGAAGCCTAAAAGCTTAACTAGGCTCTAGTTCCTTGTCCTCAGGCCTTAAATACCTTTCTGCTTCCTGCCGTCACTTCCTGGGATTAAATGCTCTTGTTACCATGCCTAGCTGTTTTCAGTGTGGCTTTGAATGCACAGAGATCCAGGCAGATCTCTGCCTCTGGAATGCAAGGATTAAAAGCCTGTGTGCCACCATTTTCTGGCCACTATATCTAGTGGCTGTTCTGTTCTCTGACCCCAGATAAGTTTATTAGGGTCCACAATATTTTGGGGAACACAATATCACCACACTTCACAATTGGTGGTGATCAAACAGGATAGCTCTAAAATAACACTCCATATCTTGAATGTGATAGAAATCAATGTAGATAATATGCTTGAATTTCCTAGCACAGGAGAGTCTTTCTGAAAAGAACTCTGAGAATTGGTTTGACTTAAGCTTGTATAGAGCGTGTACATGTTATAACCACTGAGTTACACATAAGGGCATCTACCCTGCTGTAGGCAGAGGACAATTTTTTTCATGTAAGTCACTTACTTCTTCAATTTGGAGTCCTACAAAGTATTTTAATGAAGAGTCTGTAGAAAAATCTGATGCTTTAACAATTGTCTTGGTTAGTTTTATATAAACTTGGCACAAGCTAGAGTCATTTGGGTAGATAAATTCTAAAAAAAAAAAAAAAAAAAGAAGAAGAAACCCTGTAAGATAGGTCTGTGAGCAAGCCTGTGGGGCATTTTCTGATTAATGATTGATATTGGAGGATCTAACCCACTGTGAGTGGTTCCAGCTCTGAGCAGGAGCCCTGTGTCATCACCTCCTGTCTGTCTGTACAGACCTCCAGAACTTTATGGTTGACAAATTCAGAGAAAAAATTCCATTATCTATCCTAGTTTTCTGAGTCCAAAATGTACTTAATTCATTTTCTATCCTAACTTGTATTATGATCCAAAAACTATCTTTTGATGTCTTTCCAACATATACACTTTACACCTTTCAGTGACTTTCTCTTCCAAATTTCTTAACAAGGAAAACTGTAACTATAACTATCTAATCTTCAACTCCCTCAGAGACCCGAGAAGGAAATATTATTTCCTAGTTAAACAGGAAGTGTAAACAAGTGACTTCCAAAAAAAATGTGTTATGACAGAAACATCCAGCTGCCTGGACAGTCACCCAACATTTCTCTGCACATTGGGATATCATCTTTGGCCTCTAGGCTTAGCGTATCTGACAGACACATCTGTGAATAGCAGGATTTTCTAAAGAGCTTCCCTACCTTGTTGTGGCAAAGATTGGCAGTCCATTGTTTTGTGTCCTGCTCATCCAGTCTATATAGCATACTGTCAAGTAGTCCAGACAAGAGAAGTTCTTTGTCCCAAGCCATTTTGTGGCAAGAAGAAGAGAAGCTGCATTTGGAGTGTCTTTGATGCCCATCTTCCTATTTGAAGTAAAGCAGTGCTGTCAAGAACAGATGTGTCTCACTATCCAGAAAGTCTGAGTTTTTAAAACATTTTAAATGCTGTATTTTGTAAGTCTTTGAAGTGTTTGAAGTTTACCTACCTAATTGAAAAATATCTTCATATACCTAAAAAACTTTACTGATATGACTATAAGTTTGATTATCCTAAATGACTATTAATCTGTATTTCTTAATTATATATTACAATTTTAAATGAACTACATAAACATAATACCTTAAACAAGAGTAGAAATATACATGTAGTATAACAAAATTAACATTAATATTCATAGCAATAAACTAAAATCTATAGCAATGTAAAACATTTTAAACAAGTTGTTGCTCTTTAAAAGTAGATTCAATAATCTACCCTTTTATCCTATAATATCTATAATATCTCCTTTTCTTCTGTAGAAAAAGATTGCATTTATAATCAACCCCATTTAAATAAAAATAAACATTGATAAACAATAATTTGAGAATTTTGGTATAGCTTCTCATACTACTTCCTGCTGATTGGGGGCACTGGCAATCTTATGGGGATCCTGAGATAATCTGAAATAATGGTCAAGTCCTAGGAAGACTGATATAACCTTTGTGAATAGGTACCATCTGTTCAGGTTCAGGAAATCTTGTTTGATAATATCTGATCCAGTTTAGCCTGAAACAAATCCATAGCCTCTTGCTTCATGTGGAAATAAAATTATAGTCTCCTTTCCAAAGAAACACAACATTATTTCTAAGTTTTGAAGTCAAGATATCTTTAAAATATATATATTGGTTTAACTTATTAGCCTTTACACTTAAATGTCTTTCTGCCATTAAAAATCCCAAAGATTACAAAATCCCGACTCTGTGTAATATCCATCTTTACCTGGCTTACTTTTTTATTTAATTTATATTGAATAATATATATAATATATATTTATAACTATATAAAATATCTGTTTGTATATAATATAAATGGGTTAATTTAAGATGAAAGAGCTAGCTAGGAAGAAGCCTGCCATAGGCCATACAGTTTGTAAGTAATCTTATGCCTCTGTGTGTTTACTTGGGACCAAGTGGCCACTATAAGCAAGTGGGAGAGATTTGTCCAGATCATGGGTTCTGGAATGTCCAGAGAAACTTCTGGCGACAGGCCTCTCATTTTTGCAGAGAAGGATCCACAAATATCTCTTTGAAATGGACCTTTGACAGCACACACACACACGCACACACACACACACACACACACACACACACATTTTGTTGCAATGTGAATAGCTTCTGAACTTAGTGGCCTGGTTAAGAAGCCTCCACATTTTCTAAGACCACTAACACATGTCTCTAATACATGATTCAACTGTGTCATCCATTTCTTGAGTACTTCAAGTTGCAGAGTAAACTATTCTAGAGCCCAAATTTCCTGATTTATATATTGGAAATGAATAGTTAAATGTGATTCCAGCCAGGCATCTCTAGTGAGGATAATTAGCAGGAAGTGGTGAATAAGAGCCCGGGGAACATTTTATTTTCTATAGTTTCTAAAATTAGAGAAACTGGTCATCAGGAGGGATTGTACAAGGCTATGGTTTCAGAAAGACCACACCACCAGCAATTAGCATATCACTGTGCACAGGAAGTATTCTAAAATCAAGGTCATGAACTTGTGCTGAGAGTTCAGTCAGACTATCTGTGATTCACATTCTAAAGGCAGATTCTTTTAAAGCTCTATACTCCCAATGTGTAATGTCAGGTTTACTGTAGAAAACCACAGTTTACTTAAAACACTTATGTTTGTTCATAAAATTATACGGTACCCTATGCTCGCTGGGTGTGGAAGCATCTTTTGGCTACATTTGTTAATAGTTGATAGACTCTATTTCTCTCTCAGATAATATGTATGCAAATGTAAATAATGTTTGCTTTTTAAATTGATTATATTCACAACTTCAATTACAGTTAGAAACCAAGTGACTTAGCAATAATAGATCCTGTGAAACCATAATAAAAAAGTGTTCCCTCCAATTCCTTCAGCGTGTAAATCTAAATTTAATAGTATAGGCAATGAAGATTGAATAATAAAATGTTTAACCAAATGTAGAAACTCAGGGAATACATATTAATTTAAAGTTAAGATTTATGTTACATGCAGCAAAAAGTAAAATAATTCTTTATAAAGTACACAATAATATAATACCAGACTGGAAAAGTTACATACTTGTTATTATGTAAATATTTTGACATGTGAAATAAAATATGTATTAAGTCATAAGATACAGAAAAATTAGCATAAAACTCATCTTGTTGTTAAACTAAGTATTCCTTAAGATTCAAAAATCCAAGCAGTAAAACATTAGGTTCATAGTTAAATATATATGTAGATATACATCTAAAATCTATCTAATAACCTATCTACTACTTATCCATGTATTTCTACCATCTAGCTATCTGTGATCTATCCCAATTAAATTCACATTCTCACTAAGTTTATAAGTGATGAAATGAAGGTGAAGTTGAATTTTAAAATCTCTTATGTCTTTATTGGAATTGTATAAAAATCTGTAATACTCTTCATGCTATACATACTTATACTTGTGTTCCATGATGGTCAACAATAAGTCTTGTAACAACCACTTGAACATAAAACAAAATTTATCAGATGAATTAATTATATAAGTATTATAAATATGTATAATTATTAAATATGTATAATTATTATAGTGTTTTCCTTTTGCCAAAAATTCATACTATGTGAGTTAGTCATGCTGCATTATGAGAAAATACAACTTCGCACAACTAGGCAAATAAATTAATAATCATTATACAAAGACAAGTTAAAATTGAGATTCAATGATAGCATTAGTTCTGTTCTCAGATTTGTGGGTCTTTCAGCATCTTACATTGAAAAAAATTAACTAAGTTTTAAAGTTTTGTTTGAAGGTAAATTCTGATTATTGAAACCCTTACATTTTTGCCTGTACTCAAACTGAATCTAAAGGTAATTGAAATATATTTCAATGTTAATGACATCCTCACTGTGTGTTTGAATGTCATGTAAAAAAAAAAAAGTAGCAGCATGGTCATAGTTGTCCAAGAGTTTCACAAAACATTACAGGATCTATCTATTGTCTTTTGCTGTCACCTACAGGTAGGAGAAAAGTGCCTTTTGCTGACATGATGCACCTCAGACACAGGCACAATGTCCCCTAATTTGGACCTGATTTTAAAGCCTCTTTCATGAGGACTAGCTTTCCTGGTACCAGGAGGTGGCAAGCAAGCTTCTGAAGGATGGAATCTACCAGTAGTTCTATCCAGGAATGACATTTAACAACAACAAAAATAAATAAATGAAATTAGTACATAGATGATGATGATAAATAGATAGATAGGTAGATAGATAGATAGATAAGTAGAAATGCCTAGCATGGCATGATAATCTTCAGGATCCAGTAGTGGCACAAATAAATTGACAGTAACCATCAGCTTTCTCTTTGAACTTAAGACCCATTCAATAAAAAGAAAACTATGCCTGGTCTTTAAAAATCTAACCAATTACCCAGGGCTAGTGAATTCATGAATCTTGGAGAAGCTACAACCACAATTTTATCAAAACAGCATAACCCTTAAGACCATCCTCACTATTTATCCTTATCCCTAGTACAGATGGAGACCATTACAGAAAATCATAACCATTCAAGATGCACATCTGTGGAGCCCAGCCCCAACTGATACATCTACAAAACAACCCTTACACCTAAGACTCAGGGATCATGTGGAAGAAAGGATGGAAAGATGGTAAGAGCCTGAGGAAAAAGGATTGGATGAGAGATTATTTCCCCTAGGAATGTCACAAACTACATCCATAAGTTCTTACCAACATGACTGCCTTAACATGAACCGAAGAAGAAAACATCAATGCTAGTGTAGATGGATTAAAGCTTAGCAAACCTCATTCCTATACAAAGAATCATGGGAAACTAAGGAATATTGAGATTGAAACAAATAATCTTCCCCAGTGAAGAACAGACCATTTGGTTATCTCATACCAAATTGTAAATCCTGAGAATATGTATGTGTGCGTGTGTAATATGATACAGACTAAGCAGGTTGTACTTATGTATTTAGAAACATACAAAAACACCCCCACATACACAAACACACAAATGCCATACAACTGAAAACAGTAATAAAAAAAGATCCATGAAATTGAAATTGAAGGGAGGGAGGAAAGAGAAGGTGTAAAGAGTATATTTAAATATCAAAAAAAAGAAAAGGTAAAAAAGGAAGTTACAGGAGAGTAAGTGACTTACAGTCTGTCTCTCTGTCTCTGTCTCTGTCTCTCTCTTTCTGTGTGTGTGTTGCCCATTTTATCCTTGGTGCATGCTGATCCCACTGAAGCTTCTGAGGCACATTTACCGTTTATCTCTGGAGCTCATTTCTATTCCTTTAGAATGTGAACTGGTAGATGACTGTTTGGACAGTTAGGATGGGTGTAGCAGGGCCATGTCCATGCCTACCATATATCAGGGCTTCCATTCCTTACCTGGGAAAATTAGTTGTTCTGTATAAAGCCTGAGGATATGAGGAAGATGGGTATGGCTCTCAACAGGCTTGAGAAAGGGCCTTAATTGAGTACAAAAATCTTATAGTCTGGTAGGATCCTTGTATAAAAATGATGTCACAATTTCTTTCCCCTCCAAGTCCTCCTACCAGTTGGACACTATCTATAACCTAATCTTACTTAACCTATAACCATCACAACTTGATCCAGAAAATCTTCACATCTAAAGAAAAACAATTAGGTTTGAGAAATTAGTTAAAATTATGAAAGTTTTTTTTTTTTTTACATAGTAGCTGATTATTGAAATATTCTTCAAGTATTGTATGGTAGAAACTGAATTTTATAACAAAGTTTTGTTCAAGTAAATGTCAGCAATATTATAAGACAAGTAACATTATTTAATAGTACAAACTTACACAATCAAGGAATACTAAAATAGTTCACAAGATTAGAGCAATTTCTAATCCAACTCTGGTACCTATAAATGCTTTGGTTTAGCTACAGCAAGCTTTTGGTGTAAAGAGGGAATCCTTACTCTTCAACAAAGTACACTTTTAAATCTTACATAAAGGATTTTTCTAGCAGTTTATTTTGGTGACTCATAAAGCACTTTCTCCAAAAAGAAAGCATGGGACAGAAGTCCATCTAATTATAAAATAGTTCTTCTACATTGCACCAAGAGATTTTCATCTTACTGAGAGAAAAGAATAAATATTGTAAAAAAAAATCAAAGCAAATTATATGATATAAGGTATATTAGAACTAAGAATTGTTGTTGTTTTTATTTAAAATATATCTCACTGTCTTGCTCCATAGCCTTCACCTCCAATGTATAAAAACTAGTACTCCTTAAATTGGAGTTAAAAGCCTTTTCTAGTAGATGTGTTTCAAAGTGAAAGCATCATTTTTGCTTTCATGATAAATGGTTTCTTGAACCAAAGAGACATACTTTTGTTGACTATTATAAAACTCAACTTGAGTCATTTTTTCTGCATTTCAGTCTTTCACAGGAATCATAGGGCAGAATTGCTCATGACGTCAAGGGCTGAGAGGCCCAAGTTAGTGTCTCAATCAAGCATCCAGCCATGTGGCTTTCAAAAGGTCATTTAGATTTTCTCCTTTGTAAAAGTCTTTCTTCATTCTGTGTAAAAAAGATGAATGGAGAAAGAAAGAAAAAAGAAAAGACAGAAAATTTTAATTGAATTCTTGTTAAGTTTAGGTATTTGACATAATGTCATTACTCAGCAAATGTTAACTATCCTGAACATTAGGATTACATTCAAATTTTTTCCATCCCCCAAATATACTTTTTCATAAAATGAATATGGTTAGTACCCTTACCTTTTCAATGTTGGAACACGTCATTATTAATATAGTTAATGGATATACATCTAAACTTTTTCCCATTTTCTAATATATGTACTGTATCACTTTAAAGATGATTTTTTAAAGATGAGTTATGCTAATGTAAATTTTATGTCAAATATCATAAGAAAAGATTCAAGAATTTTCATATTTGTGAAAATTGTGCTTTCTAAAATACTCAAATTATTTGTATTCCCTTCATTCATTGTGAGTTTGTGTTTTCCAAAACAATGTATATGACTAGATAAAATCTTCCTGTCTGTTATTTGAATAAAAATCATAATTTTGACATCCTATGTTGGATATTAGAAATTGAAATTTGTTATGCATACATATGATGCATAAATATTGTATACTTGAATAGCTTAGTCTTTGAATTAAAAAGACTACACATGATCTCTCCACTTAGCTACATCACAATTGCAAATACATTTATGCATTGCTTTTCTTGTTGATATCACCAATGCTTAACCAAAAGCAATGTTAAGGAGGCCTTGTTTATTGTGGATCACAGTACAGTCCATGACAAGAGTGCTTGGTGATATGGGTTCTCACCAGGTGTGGAAGAATCACAACATTTGTTACAGACTGTGCCAGGATGTAGAGAAAGTGGTCAGCATTCTGCTGGCTTTCTTTCTTTCTCTTTAACTTTCTCTTTTGTGTTGAACCTATGTTCATGTCACCATGCTGCAAAGCATCAGGACAGGTATTCCTTCATCACTTAAACTTCCCAATAAAGGCCATGACCGACATTCCTAAAGATATGCCATCCCTGGCAAAGTCGCTGAAGACACACCCAGTCAAGGAATTAATATTAAAAGACATCAAATTAGTCATTAGTCGTCACAGGTTAATCATTTGTCAACTTAATGAACACATTATTTTGCACTGTAACATTCCACCTAACAACCATAACTTTCATGTCCTTGTAATGCAAAATATGTTGAGGCCTCATAGATTTTCCAAGAGTATCCATGCAATCTCAGCATTATTCAGTACTCAAAGGTCTATTCTGAGATTGAAATCAATCTCTTAACTGTGAAATCCTGTAAACTCTAAAAGAAAATGTGCTAGATAGGTCCAATACACAATAACAAAGAATTCATAGTTCTGTTCTGTAGTCATTAATGTTGTCAACTTGACAACATCTGGAATCACACGGGAGACTAATAGGATATCTGTGACAGAGTTTCTAGATTAGGTTATTCGAGGTAGGGTGGAGGGGACAGTACTATTTATTCCATGAGGTGGAATGAAATGAAAAGGGAGTTGAACATGCACCAGCATTCATCTCTACTCTTCATGAGAGTGGATCCAATGTAACCAGCTGCATCACTCTCCTGCCTCCATGCCTGTCCACCATGACTGACTGCATCTTCCAAGTATCAGCCAAAATAACCTGTTCTTTTCTTAAATTGCTTTAGACAAGAATTTTGTCACAGCAAACTGAAAATAACAGATTTGGGAAGGGAGTTATGGGAAGTTAATAAATTCATATCCAGCCAAAACAAAAGTACAGTCAGAAAGAAAATCACCAAGGAGTATTTTGTTGAAAGAATGGGATATTTTAATAAGTTTTACAAGAGGTGGGATTGTTGTTATATTCAGAATAATCTTGGGCAGGGGTGGGAAAGAAACTAAATATGGAAACAGGGAAACAAAAGACAAATGTTTTGGATTAATCAGGATTATGAGAGAAGAAAATCATTGATTTTTTTTTTAATATTTTGATGCTTAACTAATGCATGCAATTTGATAATTGCCTGTAGAGCTCATGAAGATAAATTTGAATGATGGAAAAATCACTGAGTTAGTCAAGAATTCTAAAAACAAGTGAGATAGAAGGTAAACTATGAAATAAGCTTTTGTTGTTTTATTAATTTGCTTGATAATATGCTCCTGGTATGGGCATCAGACTTGTCTTGGATTTCTAATCATCCTGTTTTAACTTCTAAAGTGCTAGAATTGCAGGATTGTAGCACCACACTGTGTTAAGAACATTGAGGAGTCAAGACAATGAAAAGTTAATGAGGATAGTGTTTAATGAGTATACTAGATGTCCAAGTGGACATAGTAAAGAGATAATTGTATATAAAACATTGTTATATTTAAGAGAATAGGAAGCCATTACTGCTAGGTGTTGGTTGTATACATGGCATTGATTATATGCAATAATTTGATGTAATTACTTAAAATGACTTTCTGAGAACCATAATAAAAGAAGGGTGTTTATCTAGAATATGTGTGTACTAAGGTATTTCAGTAAATGATATTGATCCTAACTGTGTTGTTTTGTAGTACCAGAGATGGTATAATTATGATCTTTCAGAATCTTATGACCCTTCTATCAAAGTAGACCTGCTTGTAATATTTGTCAAAAGCCCAAAACCTGTAAGTAATCTTAAACCCCCCAAATTTGAAACAAATAGTAGAAATGCACATATTGTTGTAGAAAACACACACACACACACACACACACACACACACACACACATACTCACACACACGGAAAGAGAGAGAGAGAGAGAGAGAGAGAGAGAGAGAGAGAGAGAGAGAGAGAGAGAGATTGACAGAAAGAGAAAACAGAAAAGAAACTGGTCACCCTGGCGGTAGTGGCGCATGCCTTTAATCCTAGCACTTAGGAGGCAGAGGCAGGTGGACCTCTGTGAGTTCAAGGCCAGCCTGGGCTACCAAGTAAGTTCCAAGAAAGGCGCAAAGCTACACAGAGAAACTCTGTCTCAAAAAAACAAAAAAAAAAAAAAAAAAAAGAAAGAAAGAAATTGGTCATATTAATCTACTCACATGAAAAAAAAAAGACATAGTTATTTGACCAATTTCTGTAACTGGTAAGTTCTAATGAAGAAATTATTGGATGTTTAGTTCATAGCCAAGAGTACTACCTTAAATATATAAGCCCCAAACTCAGGTGAACCCAGTTTCATTTAAAAATGTGGTACTTTATGTAGATTTAAAGACACAGATTAGCATCAGTTCATTAATAGTATGATTTCAATACCTAACTTCTCAAATAGATAGGTCATCTGGATGAAAAAAAAAATACAGAAGCATAAACTATGCTTTTAGTGGTGACAAGGTTTTTGGTTTGGTTTGTTTTAAATTACAGGCTTGGAAAAATTCCACAGAAAGAAAGAACTCTTTTGTCCACAAATACATTCAGTTACATTAATCACATTGTCTTTTGGAAGTATGCCTATTATACAATGATATTGTGTCCATAGAAGATACCAGAGCATAATGTTAACCTATATGAAATTCATTTAAGGTAGTGACTTACTACAATAATTGGAAGAATGCCAGTATTTTCATCCCAATGTACTAGCTAAATAGACTTAACATTATAATTACTGAATAAAAGGGTAGACAATGTAGTTATTAATTAAATTACTATATTTTTATTGATAATGACCAGTGTTGGTATTATTATCATTGCCCCACATAGTACATCATTCCTAAAACTTCCAATATGATGGTTTGTCTTCTCAGTTTCTGATAAATCTACCTCAATCCTTTACAGATTATTTCTATATGATTGCTAGGACTCTTCCAAATAAAGATTGGGTACACTTAACAACAAATGATTTTGTGGGACTTGTTCATTTAATCTTTAAATTATAGCAATACATGCACCAGAGCAGAAGTGGAAGGTGAAGCTATTTCCATAATGAAATCACCCACCTGTTCCTCTCTCCTACTCTGAGTTGAAGCTTTCTACCTGACAATTAGAGTGAATAACAACATGTTAACCTTTAGAACAGTAATAAATATTAGCAATTCATATACCTAATAAGGAGTTACTCTCGTAAGGGACTCACATGAATCAGTAGCAAAAGTTATATGAACTTGAATCATATGAGTAAATTAGTTCTCCACAGAAGACTCAGATGAAGACAAAAGTATGTAAAAAGTCATCAACCTCACTATCCTCAGAGCACAGCAAATCAGACATAATGAAGTGTTACAGCATATCTAATAATATAGCTACTATAAAAAAGAAGAAATAAATAATAGGCAGTGCATGTGGACAAAAAGGCTTATAAATTCTTGTGGTATGAACTTTTTTTGACTCCTTGTGATATATAGTACAGCTTTTCCTCAGATAATTAACATGGCTGATTCTGGGAATTGAGGCCAGAAATTCTAAGTATTCAGGAGATCCAAAGGAGGCAGATCATAAATTCAAGTCCTCCTTAGACCACAGCACAAGGTCAAGAGTTCAAGACAAGCTTTAGAAGTTTAGAGCAACCATGCCTTAGAATGAAATATATGAAAATATTTGGGAAAGGGGCTGGAAAGATGGTTCAGTGGTTAATAGCACTAGCTTCTCTTGTAGAAGACTTGAGTTTATCCCCAGCCAATCATAAAGTAAATGCTGTGTTTTCTCTTATGATGAATCTCAAATAATCAGTTTCAAGGCTAAGAATAGACAAATGGTTTCTTGAAAGGAAAAGCATAGTAAAGTTTGTCACAGGGTAGAAAATTCAGTTTCAAGTTTGAATGTCTTCTGAGAAGTCAGTATTCAAATTGAGTGGTGACAAGTATGCTGCATATTTGGATTATGGTAATCATCTTACCATATATGAATATGAATGTCATATAGTCATGTGCACTCACCCCAAACACACACACACACACTCACACCATAAGAAAGTATCACCTGTTCTGTGTTCCATAAGATCATGGAAATAGCTATATCAGGCTATATTTAGTTCTGAGCTTGAAAATATACTTAGAAAATAAACAAGATATAACTTTGATTTTGTTTCTGTGTCTTAGTTATTATAAACCCTGGCATTCCCTTAAAGCAAAGTGTTTCTATTGAATTTCTATCTTTAAATCTGTGAGCTTTTGGCAGATGGGTTCCAGACAATATCTATTATGCCCTCAAAGCATCTTTCTTATTATCCCTCTCAAAGTATTTAGCTTATTTCAAGTGAAGCTAATGTTTATTTAATGTGTATGTGTGTTTTGTCCGCATGTATGTCTGTCTGTACACAGCACGAGTGCAGTTTCTGTGGAGGCCTGAATAGGGCATTAAATGGCCTGAAGCTAGAGTTACAGATGGCTGTATGATACCATGTGAGTGATGGAGTCCAATTCAGGTCTGCTGAAAGAGCAGCCAGTCCTTTTAATCACTGAACCTCCCCACCCCAAGCGATGGCAACACACTTTTCTTGTCTCCAACTTCACAGGTACATCTTTTCTAACCAAACTGCAAGTATTTCAAAGCCACTTAATCTGTTTGGACTCATAATTTTCACTGTAAATCTACCGAAAACGTTCAGAAATACTCGTACTATAGCCTGGATACTGTGTTTTTCAGTTGAAATTTCATACACTTGATAAAATTATCTGTCATCTCAATATTCAGCCCTAGGGACATAGGGACAAAGATCCAGGGGATATAAAATATAGGCAAATAATCAATCTCACAAGATGAGTAGCCTCTAGTTCAATTCCATCTGCATCCTCACGTGCACTCTACACAGCATATATTTCTATCAGCCCTCTGATCATTCAAGTTAATATCAGAAATACCCCTAATCTCCTGTACAATAATATCCTAGGGCATCTTGAAGCCTGTATCTCCAAACATTTCCAAACTCCTCTTCCATTTCAAAAGCTTGTGAACCTAAGGGCCACCCAAGTAGATCTGCAGCAAGACTCTATGTTTACAAATTTCTGCCATGGTAGTCAAAGCTAAAAAAAGAAAGAAAGAAAAGAAAAAAAGCAAAACAGCAAATATATAAGAACTATAGATATAGAGTTTAAAGAAGAAAAAAATTATATTGGCTCATGGGATTACAGTCTGCAGTCAATGGTCATTTGGCTCCTCTGTTTGGGGGCTTGCTGCAGAGCAGAGATGCCATGACAGAAGTCAGAAGTTTGTAGGGTCACCACATGATGGCTGACAGAAAGTGGCCTAGAATTTCCCAGGAAGTCTTACCTCCAGTGAAATTTTCCTTGAAATATATCCCATCTCTATTACTCTAATTAGCATACAGATTAATCCACTTGATGAATGAAGGTAACACTCTTCAGCATCAAAAATCTCTCAACAGTACTATACCAGGTACAGAGAAGGAATCAGCTCATGTGACTATGGTACAGTTCTTCAAAGCATGATATTAAAATGAAATTGCTGCCACACATCTTTAGTCTTCATATTTTGATGGCCCTTGTTTTGAAAGATAGCTATAACATTTCAAAATCCTAAAGGCTTCACACTGTACATATATTATCCAATATGTGTTTTTGAACTATTTTCAAATAGTCATTTCAGAGTGTTAAGGATATACAAAGGTATTTATAGCTAGTGTAAACCTAACATATAGTTATATATACAAATAAATATGCATATATACAATTTGGTAATAGTTACATCTATGTTGTATATATACCTCTATTATTATAATATTTTTCCTTTAATAAAATCCTAGAGTTTGGCATTTCCTCCATGATTTATCCTAATTTAATTTGGAGCAATATTAATTCTTTGTAGCCACTAGACACAAATGAATAAATTCATTAACCTCTCTTTTCATTTTTCTACTATGCTAAACATACAAATTCACTTTATTAGATGATATGCTGTGAGTCAATACAGTTCATTCCCAGGTATGGAATAGCTCAAAGAGATGGTAATTTTATGTTTACTTTTTGACAAACATTTTCACCAGTTTCTCTGTCAGTACACAAGGTCACATTTTTGTGTTTGGTAGTGGAATGACTGTTGATGATTTTGTTTTTCATAACAGCTATTCTGACTAGGGTAAATAGTGACTTTAAGGTTTGTGTACAGCCAGTCCAAAATCAGAATTTCTTTGTGCAGTTTCTATTTTTGCCACCTTAATATTTGATGTATTTCCCTTTTCTTTTGTATACCTCCTAATTTATTCTAGGGTGGAATACCATGGGTACCCTTGAAATAAATGTCTCCACCATCTTTAAATTTGATCTTGTTGATGTTTTTTGTTTGTTTTCTCACGGCTTTCTAACACTATTCAGTACAGCTCAAATTCTTTACTTAATACAAGCAAGCAAGTCATTGTTTCCCTAGTTAGCAGTTGACTTGATGGCACTTAATTTTATGTTTCTGAAACTACTATCCCCAAATATGGAGAGTGAATGTACATACTGGCATAGAATGTTAATGCTAAGCACTAGTTAGCGAGGTCTGCTTAGCTTTTCCCGTCTGCTTGTATGATAATGAAAGCTAGTTAGATGTGATGTTTACGGTCTGTTCTTTTCTTTCTTTCTTTTTTTTTTTCAAGTAAACTATTGGTATCGTTTTTATTAACATTTGGCATTTTTAATTGTTATTGGTTAAATTTAGTCTTGAATGTTTTCATACATGTATACAAGACATACTGATTCCCCTTAGCCCAGATCTCCCTTCCAGCCCTGAGTCCCCTCCCTTCTTCTCACAGTTGTCATGTCTGTCTGCCTTGTTTTGTGACCCGCTGAACCTGACAGTTGCCTGTGACCATGGGTCTAGCCATTGGGGCCTGGCAGGCTCAGCACCATGTCCAAGCCCTGCCTTTGCCTCAGTTTTCTCATCAATTACCCATAGGCCTGGACTCCACAGTCTGCAGGCTTACTTCCAGCCTACAGAACTGTAACTTTGTGGGTGGCAATTGCACTGTCCTGAAATGTCTGCTTCAGTGGTCACAGCATCCAGGTGGCTTTGTTTTGTTTGCAGTTTTGGTGACTGGAACCCAGGGCTCTGCACATGCTAGGCAAGTGCTGTGCATTGAGCTGCATTCCCCAACTCCTGCTTAATGTTTGCTACTGAACGTGTTGCTTTTGTTTTCTTTTTTCTTTATTATTATGTGTTTTAAATTTTATACATCAGCCATGGGTTCCCCTGTCCTCCCCCCTCCCGCCCCCACCCTCCCCTTCCCCCCAGCCCCTCCCCTCCATTCCCATGTCCTCCAGGATCAAGGCACCCCTGGGGATTCATTTAAACCTGGTGGATTCAGTACAGGCAGGTCCTGTTGCCTCCTTCCAGACTGAGCAAAGTGTCCCTGTGTAAGCCCAAGGTTTCGTTTTTTTGTTGCCTGTGTTTACATATGCATGGGCATGTTCATAGCGTAAGTGTAATTGTAGTGCTTCAGAGTTCAAAGAATATCAGCACACTTTGAAGTCTTTTATGACAATCTTCCTCACCAGATTTTCTCTTTAAGTATTTTCCTTAGCCTTTTATCGTCTCCAATAACTATTTCCCTCTTCAGGTAGTCCCAATGTTAAACTTCTGCATGCGATTTTCCTTGAAAATGTACTCAGAAAGAAATATATTCAATCCAGGAAAACTCCCAGTAATACGTGTTAGAGATTAATTTTGCAAATGGGGCTGTGCAATCACCAGGCATGTCTAACAGTGAGAGTTCTCTGGGAAAAGGTGTTTCAATAAGCTTCAATCTTATTCTTCTCCTTGAAAGGCTGCCATGCTGTAGCTTACAGGCATTTGGATTTTGAGAACATTGTGGAGAGAAAGAGAAATAGGAATGCAATCAGTTAAAACATCACCAAGTTGGCTGTTACTAAAATGATTCCTGCAATTCTTTTGAGTAAGGGCTCTCTGAATTGTTGAAGGCTTTGGCTAATGTCTGAACTTGAAAAATTCATTTTGTGTGTGTGTGTGTGTGTGTGTGTGTGTGTGTGTGTGTGTGTGAGAGAGAGAGAGAGAGAGAGAGAGAGAGAGAGAGAGAGAGAGAGAGAGAGACAGACAGACAGAGACAGACAGAGACAGAGACAGAGACAGACAGACAGAGACAGAGACAGACAGACAGACAGAGACAGAGAGAGAGAATGAGACAGAGAACACAGAGAGAGACAAAGAGAGTGACAGAGGCAGACAGAGACAGACAGATAGAGACAGGCAGAGAGATGGAGAGAGACTGAGAGACAGACAGGGCAGGGAGAGGGATAGGGAAGAGATCCTTGATTTGCATTTGCTTACATCATCTGTCTTAGAAGCTTTTAAAAGTTTTATTGGCTTGGCATTGATACTTCCGTTGCTACTTGTGTGCTCAAGTACCCGCTAAGGTTAAACAGTTGGAGCTAAAGAGAACAACTTATTTACAGAACCTTTAAAGCTTCTCTATCGAGTCCCAAGCATAGTTCTCATCTTCCATTGCAAATTCACTTTCCTCTTTATCTCACAGTAGTGACCTCTTGTCTTCTTTTCCTCAAGTCTGAAAACTGTGGTTTGAGCTTTGATTTTGGAATGCTACAGTTTTCTATAGAGCTGGACTGATAAGCTACAGAAAGAAAAATTCACCAAGAGCCCATATTTCTGGAAATGACATTACTGGCCTCATGTTGTAATATACCAACTTTCCTTCAAAGTAATCAGAATCAGTTACCTTTGTGTCATTCGTCCAAGGCTTCATATCACCCATTATATTTCTTTTTAACACCTTGTTCACCCACTTGCAATACCAACCCCTGGCTATATACCAATATCCAATCTTCCAAGCAAGTTTTGAGCTACACAATATGAAGTACTAGCAAGGGCACAGAGGTCTCTGCCCTTTTGTAAATCTGCAATTCACCTGTCTTAAGGGATATCTTACATAGGGCTATGAGACATTAGAGCTTCTCACATAGAGCACATAATATACATAATTTGAGTGTACATAAGCCACCCACTGACTAGTCACATGAATATATATACCATACATGTTCAAATACATGGTACCTTACATTATGGTAATGAAATACAAAAGTAAATTGTTAAGACTTTAGCTCCTGGATTGTGCATGCTCAGCCTTAGCAAAGTCTTCGTAGACTATAGAAGTTCACATCATGAAGGCCATGAAGCAGTAAGACAGTACTTCTGCTGTTTTCCTCTTTTTCCTTCACAGGTTTTATTTCACTGGTACCCTAATCTATGAATGGTGGTAACCACGTCCAGGATGCAACTTTCCCCTCAGTTTACCCTCTTTAAAAACATCCTCAGATTCATACCTACAAGCCTCATCATCTCCTAGGTGATTCTAAATCTACTCAAGTTGATGATGGTGGTTACTCATCACAGCCAAGAAAAAAACTGTACTATTTTCATTAAATTTCCTGTTTTCTTCTATGGTCTAATTAAGGATTATTCTATTGGAAAGAGAAGTAGTGTGCTCCTTCCAAAGCAAGGTTGTTGTAAGAAAATATGGTAGTTCAAATTCCTATATTGTTCTCTCAACATTTTACCCTCTCCATCTTAAATTTCAGAAATCTTCTCTTGACTATTTGATATTCATTCTGTAACCTGAGAAACACATTAAAACCAAATGCTACTGATGATGAAATATTACAACCCATAGAAATAGACTTGACTCAGTTAAGTCTACCAGGAAGACAAAGAAACTTAAGGTAAAATGTTAAAATCTGAGAAATGAGATTGAATATTGCTAGCAGTGTTTTGTTTTTTAATTCATTTTAGGTATCTGGTTAGTAACAAATTTTAACTACAGATTAATTCCTTTGGAAAATTGTTACCACATCTAAATAAGGAACACTGTTGAAATGAAAACATTGATTAAACATCCTTTTTGTTTCTGTTTGGCAATAACCAATTTACAGAAGTATAATTTAGTGAGAATAAACTTTAAGAGATTTTATATTTATAAATATATATATATATATATATATATATATACATATTTACATTTATGATATTTATAGTGCTGGTGGAAATCCAAGTTCTCCTGTGTGTTAGGTATGCTAGCTTTCCCACCTAGCAATGAGTCTAACCCAAAACTCCATAGTTTAAGAATTTCCATCTCTTTGTCATCACCATTACAATGATGATGAAGATTTTTATGACCTTTCAAATTTGTTCATGATTGTTGTATTATACCTAACTGCTAATCCTGCTCCAGGCAAACCTCATTTTACTTTTTCTTCCATGAATGCATTTGAATTCTCCAGCACTTTGCAAATATCATCAAATATTATATGTACTCTTTTAGTTTCCTTAATTTATCATAATTGTTTGAAAATTCATCAATGATGCTAAAAACTACAGAGATTTGTTTCAATTTAATGCTGATCACCAACTCCAGTTTTTTTTACACAATACTGTATCCACTCACTCACTGATAAATGCTGTTTATTTTTGTTTTGCTCTTTGGTGACATTCTGAATCATGTATCAGTAAATACACATTTCAAGACTCAAGTATACATATTACAGTAAAATATCTTTTAATGTGGTTATAATACATTAAAATGTTTTAGCAGAGGCTGTATCATATTATATTTTCACTCTTGGAACAAGTGCTATTTTTATTCTATCCTTCGAAAGCACCACCATATATTGTTATCAGACATTCAGATGAGTGCTCATTCCATCACACTGTGGTTTGATTAGCAAATTTGATAATGAAACTGCTTTTCGCTTTAACGTGTACTTACTTATCACATATATGTTTTGTATATTCTTTCATCTTACTGCTTAACTTTTTATGACCTTAATATTGTGATACAAACAGATATATTAATCTGTTTATCAGAGCATATTGTTACATGTAAATTTATTCAACTATTATTTTTCTCATTAAAATGGTATACACCAGATTTAATATTTCTTCTGTTAAAGGCTGGTATTTATATGCTATTTCTCAATGTTATTGTGTGTCTCACATACCTTTACAATGGGCTGCCTATTCCTAAATGTGTAAGCAGATCTGTATTAATGGTACTTCCTATACTGAACTTGTTTTATTGCCTTTCCATCCTATAAGACAGCCATGTGCAAATACCTGATATCTTGTTATTATTATACCCATATGTAATGGTTTTTTTTTCTAAGTAATCCTGATGTTTATGGCCATGTTTACAAGTTTTGAGGTTCCATTTTTTAAGTCATGCATTCCATTACACAGGAACACATGTATGATAACATTATCATTTATAATCAAATAATGTGGGTTAAGATTTGGACTTCAAGGCTATAATAATTTGCACGTAGAAACATGTTACTATATACATTTTAAAGATGCTGTGAAAATATCACCGTATATCATCACACACTTCTTTTATTAAGAAGCCAGGATTGAGGGATGTTGCTATAGCTCAGCAGAGTACTTGGTATGGATGTATCAAGCCTAATATGAGCGAGAGATGTTGAGACCATGGTTGGAGGAAGCACAGGGACAAATAGCCAAACTAGTGGAAATGCATGAACTGTGAACCAATGGTGGAGGAACTGGACCAGGCCTTCTGGATAAGTGAGACAGTTAATCAGCTTGAACTGTTTGGAAGGCCCCCAGGCAATGGGACCAGGACCTGTCCTTGGTGCATGGGCTGGCTTTTTGGAGCCTGAGGCCTATGCTGGGACACTTTGCTCAGCCTTGGTATAGGGAGGAGGGGACTGTACCTACCTTGGCTGAGTCTGCCTGGCTGGGCTGACTCCCCAGGGGAGATCTTGCCTTGGAGGAAGTGGGAGTGGGGGTGGTTTGGGGGGGAGGGCTGGGGGATGGGAGGAAGAAGGATGGGGTATCTGTGGCTGATATGACAAATTAAGTTAATTATAAAATAAAAATACTATAAAAATACACATTAAGCATCCATTGTCTCAGATATTTGAATGCTATGTATATGTTTTATTTTCCAAAAATGTGCTTAATAGTTTTAATTTTGGTAATATATAAGAGAATTTTTGTGATACATGAAAAATTCTTTTCACAGAGGCTATCATCACAGCAAAAGAAAGATTTATAAATAGAAAGGAGTCGGTAGCTGAAGAAAACAAGGAAGAATTAGTTGTTCTATTTTCCTCTCCCTTGGCAAGCTGATTTGCAGAAAACTATCAAAAAGAGCACTCTGGCCTCAAGCAAACCAACCCCACTTGTAAGGGAAAGTAATTTCAGTTATTTATGGCTTTCTAGAAAAACCTTCTGATTCCAATACTGTCTTGCTTATCTCTGGGCAATGATGCTGTTTTTCCATCTCCTGATGTCTTTACCTTACTTAAGCCAGAATTGCAACATTTCCTTCTCTATGATCCCTTGGTATGTCTGTATTTGATTCCTCCACCACTGGTGTATTAATTTTAGGAATGAGCTATGAATTTTCAAACTTATTACACCAGACATTATTGTTGAAAACTGAAACTGAGAAAATTCTCTTGGTGTATTTGTTGTCAAAAAGAGACAAGCTGATTTTGACATTCAAATGTAAAAATCTAAAGACTTTCACAGAAGACATTTCTATGTTTGAATTATTTTTGCTCAATAATTATTTTTTATTTCTGTCTCATTTTTTCTTCTCTTACTGTTTATACATATGGGTTATTATCACAGTCTTGACTGAAAACATTGATACGTATTTTTTTTTCTGGTAACTGATAACTACATTATTTTATCATTGTTATTGTTGCTGTTGATATATTTTCTCAATGTTGCTTGCTATTAAGTACAGTAAACCACTCTGTAAGAATCTTGGCATAATATACAAAATTCAGAACATCAGACCCAATAAAATAAATATGCCTCTAAGTTTAACTCCACTTTTAAATTAAAACACATATGTCCCTGAAGTAGACGACCATGGTAAGTATTAAACTGCACATTGTTCTTTTGAAATTAAGCTGATAATAGTATACTCTTTTAGTAAATATCTGAGAATTCCATAACTGTTCTTAGTGCTATCCAATTGATACCACTCGATCTAAGCTAAAGCTTCTATTAAAATTTCACTAACTTACTTTGAAATTCTAATGGCAATGAAAATTCATAATTCATCCCCAAAGCACACAATTTGCTTTGGAAAATGAGAAGAACTTGGCAAAATGTTTTAAAACTCTTTTCATGAATAAGTCAGGGCCACTTTTATTCAAGAATAACACTTTTTACAGTGTCTATCAGAGCTTTATTTTTCTTGCATGCTTCTGTATTAGCTTTTTCTTTGTTTCTTCTTCCCAATATACAAAACAGTAACTAAGTAAACATGTGAAAGGATCCTTTCGTTGTCAGAATAATACCATTTGGGTTTTAGATTTATCTTTTCAAAGTACAACTCTCATGGTATTTAATGGACTTCACTTTGAGCTCCACTTCTTTTGAGGGTTGAAAGAAGGACTTCTCGGGACCCTGCATGGGACTGGACTAGGCCCTTTGCATAATGAGACAGCTGTGTAGCTTGATTTCCTTAAAGCTCTCCCTGGCAGTAGAATCAGAATCCATCCCTGGTGCATGAGAAGGCTTTATGGAGCCCACTACCTATGATGGGACATCTTCCACAGCCTTGAGGCAGGGGGAAGTAACTTGGATCTGCCTCTACTAAATGTACCTCCCTATGGGAGGCCTTACCTTCTTGTAGGAGGGAATGGGGGATGGGTTGGGACTAGGAGGCTGGAGGTACAGGAGGAAGGAAGAGGGAGATCTATGGTACATAAAAATGAATAAAAGAATTTTCTTAGTAAAAAAAGGAATGCATGATTATTCTGCAATTTTTCTGTGACTTTATTTTTATACTCATAAATTAGTATTATCAGCTTCAGATTTATGATCAGTGAATGTTAATAATACCATTACCAGTTTCCACTTTTAAAAGATATACTACTAATGGGAGTTGGTTTATTCATTATATATAACTATAAACTACAATTGGAAATTTGATCATTTCCTATCCTAGTAATATATGGGATGATATTGTCTCAAGGTGTTGGCAGCAATTGTTTAAATAGAACATGAAAGAAAAAACAAAAAACAAAACATCTGAAAATAGCCTTTATTGTCTTTAAGAGGAAGATATTGTAATTTCATATTGATAACAATTGTAAATATACATAATATAATTTTGAAACTTCTTTTTTCTAATATTCTGTGATTATATATGACTACAACCTCATTCCCAACATTCCAGTTAGCCATACTTCCTAAATCTAGCAATTCTCTTAACATTAAATAATTTACATGTACTAGATTGATCTCATGAATACATAGGGGATAGTTAGTTCTTGTACTTTTCTGACAATTAGTGTCAATTTTAATGAAGATCTTTGTTTAAGATGTCTCATCTCACCCAAGAAAATGGCACATGATGGGTGAGATCTTATATATCTTAGGTATTCCTTGCTCATGTTTTGACTGTACTACACTTGATGCAAATCTTTACAGAGTCAGTGTGTTGGCTATTAGGATATGTCAGCTTTTTCCATCTTTAGAGTCTCATAAAGTCTATAAAGTATATAAACTAGCAGTTAAATTTTATCAAACTTTATCTATCCCCAAAGTTTCCATATTTACATCCAGTGAGCCTATATTGATACCTAACCAGGTTTGTGAAGGGCAACCAGTGGATTTCTCATTCATAAACACTTTTACTCAGTTTATCTTTATCTCCCTTGTCAATGAAAACAGTATTTCTTAGTTTCATACACCTTAATGTATTCTATATGTGCTTTGCTCTCAGACTAATTCTGCTCAATATTCAGTGTTAGCAACATTTTTCCTGACAGCACTTCCAAGAGTGGAAACATCAGTGTTTCTCTGTGTTGTAACAAGACTTTCCCTACTCACACCAAATGTATACTTCAAAGAGTTACTAGTTTTGTCTCTCAACAAAATCTTCAGTTCTGTGGCTCTGCATTATTTTTTTTTCATAAAAATATCTTAAAATACTAACCATTATTTCTATCTGTTCTGACCCCTCATTTTCTAGGAGATCCTATTTTCAAACTCTAAGACTTGGTTTCTACCCAGTCCTTTCAACATTTATGAAAGGCAGTGTACTACAAGGCAAGCCAGGCTTTAGAGTCAAGTTTATCTTAGCTAATTTTGAAATTATTTATTGTATTATATTTAATTCTTAAAATTTTATGTCAGTAGTTAAAATTCCCTCTTCTTTCAGAAAACATTGTGAAGACCAGATCCTTAAATTTCTAAAAAGACTTCATTCTCACTTGATTAGTATATAGTAATCTATCCATTATATGCTATAACCATTTATGGTCATATTCTAGCCTTCATTTTTAAATATATCAAACCTTTTCTCATGCATGTTGTTAGTGTTCCATTGATCTTCGCCAATCTGACTGGGGTAAGATAAAATTTCAAAGATATTTTAATGGGTCATGTTGTCCTGTATGTTGTGAATATGTGTTGCTCTGATTGGTTGGTAAATAAAGCCATTTTGCCAATGTTGAGGCAGAATAAGGTTAGGCAGGACATTCCAGCTAGAGAGAGAGGAAGGAGACACTGCCAGAAGAAGCAAGATGTAAACGTACTGGTAAGCCATGAGCCACCCGACAAAGCATAGAGTTATAGAAATGGATAAATTTAAGATGTAAGAGCTAGCTAGTGAGAAGCCTGAGCCATACGGTTCATAATAAACATAAGCCTCTGCATGTTCATTTGGGTCATAGCAGCTGTGGGACCATGAAGCTGTGGTAGCTGAGTGGGACCAGAAAAAATTTACAGCTACAGTATTTGTACTTGCATTTCCCTAGCTGCTAGGAACAACAAATGCATTTTGAAATATTCATTAGCCATTCTTTTTTCTTCTTTTGAAAACTCTCTGTTTAGGAACGAGAGACATTTCTCAAATTGGTCATTTTTGACACTTTTTTTAAGGGGGGGACATTCTTTATATTTTCTATATATTAATATTTTGTCAGATGTACAGCTACAAATATTCTTCTTTGTTATTTGGGTTTCATCTTCACTCAGATGGTTATTTCTTTAGCAATGAAGAAACTTTTTAGTTCCATGAAGTCTCAGATATCAAGATTATTAGTCTTAATTCTTAGGTAAATGGAGTCCTATTCAGAAAGTCCTGTCCTACACCTATAATATGTAGGATAGTGGGTATTGTCTATGACTCTTCTATGTGTTTCAGTATTTCAGGTTTAAGGTTTAGGATTTTGATCTATTTGAAATGAGTTTTGTTCACAGTAATAGATATGGATCTAACTCCATTCTTCTGAACGTGGACATCCGAATTTCTGATTCTCATTTCTTAAGAACACTGTCATTCCTCTGGCTTAACTTCCTGCCATCTTTGCCAAATACCAAGTGACTGAGGCTACATAGATTCATGTTTCCTTCTTATTTTTTCCCCATTGGTCTACATGTCTGTTTTTGTACCAGTACAACACGTTTTTTTTTTTTATTATTATTATTTTTAAATTACTATGGCTCTGTGATTAATCTTAAGATATGCATTTTTTTTCCTTGTAGCGTTCTTCTTCCTCAGCACTGTTTTCACTACCCAGGGTCTCTTTGGGGATTTCAAGTTGGTGTAGCTATTATGCAAATCAGTGTCGAGAAGTCTCAAAAAATAAAGATAAATCTACCGTATGTGCCAGCTATATTACTTTTTGTCATATGCCCCAAGGAGTTGCCTTCCTACTCAACAGCCATGTTTATTGCTGCTCTATTCATGATTGTTAGGCAACAGAAACAATCTAACTGTTCTTCAGTCAGTACACAGATAATTAAAATGTGATACATAGACACTATGGAATGTTGTTCAGCTACAAAGAAAAATTAGCTCATGTGCTCTAAAGGTAAATGGATGGAACTAGAAGTGATAACACTTATAGAGGTGATCCAACCCCATAAAGGCAAAGGCCACATGTTCTCTCACATGAGGCTCCTATCTCTGAAACTTCAGATGTAAGTATATAGCCAATACATCAGGAAAGTAAGCAGAACAGGATCATTGTCAGTAAAGGATGTTTGGAAAGCATTATAGAAGGAACATTAGTATACAAACAATATGATAAGGGAAATGGGAATGGGTGGGCCTTAGGGAGGGAAGTGAATTCAGAAGAAGAATAGGCAAGAGTAACTGGGAAGATAAGGGTCCCATTGACTTGAGAGGAGAAATGGAAAAGGGAATGGCTCTTTAGGTATGGGGTGAGGGGAAATACAGAAGTAGAAAGGAGGAGGGTAAAATAACAATAAGGATATCTGGGGGAAAATCATAAAGAATTACAATATTAAATATTTAACTCACAAGCCTATGATGGATGTAACTGGATAAATATACAAAAATATGTTTAGTGACTTTTTTCACCTAGGCTGAAAATACTTTCTCTGAGAGTCAAAGACTGCCTAACAAAAATTCTAATACAAGTCATGAGAACCCACTTCTTTGAGTTGTTGGTCAGAGTTGCCCAAGAGAATTCCAAACTAACATCCTATCACTATTGCCATTGGTTGCCACCTTGATGAAGATGCCATACACATCAGTAACAGGGCTCAAAGACCTTTGAACAGGAACTGATCTGAATGCCTTCTCCATGAAGACTAACTTTCATGATAACAAGAGACACCATGCATTCTTCCAAAGCAGGGAGACAACCACAAATTCCACTTAGCTATGATGTCTAAGAACCACATTAGTGACCAGTGTGGCACTATAAAACTAAGTATGGTATAATGGATTGTGTCTTAAGATATGATCAACCAGGTATTCATACCTGACACTGGAAAACTATCTAATCAGTGCTAGTGAAGTTGTGGGTAATGGAGGAGAATCTATAACCAATTCTGTCTCCTAGTAATGTCAGAAGCTAGACTTACAAGTCTCACCAAAATGACTGTCCAAATACAAACTGAACAGTGATGACACCAATAGAGATTCCAAAGTGGATGAGGAAAAGCTCAGAAGGCCTCAACCCTACATAATTGACTACAGTCAACTAAAGAACACTGAGAGTAGGAAAAATAGACTTCCACAGGGAAAAGAACAGTTGTCGTCCCAGTACCAAAAGGTAATCCAGAAAACATACATGAAAATAACATCATAAAGCTTAAGCAGATTCATGTGTATTTATGAAAACAAGTCATGAATTTGAAAGAGAAGGTTTGTTATGAAAAAAGGAAAAGGAAGAAATTAATTAATTTTTATTAAGGAATTTTTAATTTTTTTTTACATACCAATCACAGATCCCTCTCTCCTCCTACTCCTTCTTTCCCCCACAAACCCAACACCTATTCTCTCCTAGAAGAAGGCAAGGCCTCCCCTGGGGAGTTAGCAGAACCTAGTACATTAAGTAGAGGCAGGTCCAATCCGCGTCCCCTGGCCCAAGGCTGTGCAAGTTGTTCCACCATAGGTAGCAGGCTCCAAAAAGCCAGTTCATGCATAAGGGATGGATCCTGATCCTACTGCCAGGGGGCCCCTTAAGCAGATCAAGCTATACAACTGCCTCACACATGCAGAGGGTCTAGTCCAGTCCCACAGAGGATCCACAATTGTTGATCTCAAGTTCGTGAGTTCCCACTAGTTTGGTTTGGTTGTCTCTGTAGTTTTCTCCATCATAATCTTGATGGCTCTTGCTCATAGAATCCCTCTTCTCTTTCTTTAACTTGACTCCTGGAGCTCGGCCTGATGCTTGGCTGTGGATCTCTGCATCTGCTTCCATTACATACTAGAGAAAGGCTCTATGATGACAGTTAGGGTACTCACCGATCTCATTACTAAGCCAGTTCAGGCACCCTCTCCACTATTGCTAGTAGTCGAATCTAGGGTTATGGGAAACTCCCCAGCACCTACCTGTCCTCTTCCCATTCCCAAGACATCTCCCTTCATCATGGTATCTCCTTCATATTTCCCCTACTTCATCCCTGCTCCAGCTCAACCATCCTGTTCCCTCAAGTTCTCATCTCTCACTCCCCACCCTCCATTGTCCCCATTCATCCCCAATTTTCTCATGGAGATTTCCTCTGTTTCCCCTTCCCAGACCTGGAAAGAACAATACTCAAGTTCATATGGAAAAGCAAAATACCCAGGATAGCTAACACAATCCTATGCAATAAAACAACATCTGGAGGCATGATTCCTGGCCTCAAGCTCTACTATAGAATTATAGTAATAAAAACAGCTTGATACTGACATAAAAACTAACATGTGGACCAATGGAATAGAATTAAAGACCCTGATTTTAATCAACAGACCTAGAAACATCTGATTTTTGACAAAGAAGACAAAATTGTAAAATGGGAAAAAGAAAGCATCTTCAACAAATGGTGCTGGCATAACTGGATGTCAACATGTAGAAGATTCCAAATAGATCCATATCTATCTCTATACACAAAACTCAAGTCCAAGTGGATCAAGGAAATTATTTTATAATCTCAAATAAATATGCCAAAACTCCATTTACTACTCTTTATTTTGAATTTCTGTGTTATTCTTCATTAAAATGACTTAATCTAATAGATAATTTTCACAATATAACCATATTAAATTCTCCAAAATTTTACTGTAGCATTTTCAATTGTTCTTAAGTCAGTTTAATCTGTGCAGCAGTTGCAATGAGCAGCAAAATCCAAAATGAAACGTAACATGAATCAGTGCTTCTAAGACAAACAGCAACGATAGAAATATGATTCCATGGTTCACAGGAGAGGCATTGCTTCAGGTCTACTTTACTCCTGACATTTAAACTGGCATTTTTATGAACAAAGGTGATAGATTTCCTTGTCGTAAGATGTAAATTTTCAATAGCATTCAAATAAATCATTCTGATTATTGTGGATATGTAAATAGATAGGCATAAATATTGAGTTCAGATCATTTTCTTCAGGTTTGATTCAAATATTACTTTGCAGAAACAAATGCCAGTCTCTAGTGCTTGCTGCCATCCATAAAATTAAGCTTTAACAATTTGGCATTGTGCATACTGATTGCAAGTGACATTCAATTATCTATTTTCTCTAGTAAAAGCTGTTGAACAATAGCTCATAACATTAGGAGGCATGTTCTTTTCTTTTAATCTGCTGACATTTCTAACTCTCACACTAATTACTTTTAAAAAGAGCAATTACATAGTCTAATAGTAAACAAACAAAAAATCTAAACAACTTAATAGTTTGTGATTAAATGATAGCTTTTCAAATTCAAAAATAAACCAAACTGTATTTTTCATTTAAATATATGCTAAAATTTCTTATAATATATACTATACCATACTACACATATATACTACTATACTACACTATATATACTACACATACACTATAGCAATAGAGGTCCTGGGATCATATTATTTTGATTTCTCATTTCATATTATTTATTTTGCCAAAGGAATATAAAAGAAAGAAGAAAAAAGGTTTTCAACTGTTTTTAAATAGGTAGGTATCTTTCTATATATACAAAAAATAACATTAAAAACAGAAAAAGTGGTTATATTGACTTTAAGTGTGTATTCATATAATGGCCCCCATAAATGTTTTTACAAAAATATTTGGCCTTTAATTTATTCAGTGAATAGTTGTCATGTATATATGGTTTGATATAAATACTATATAAATTAAGCTATTTACAGCTATATATAGACATATATAAGATTAACTATATACCATTTAGTAGAGATAATAATATTAACTACATACATTTTATTTATTAATTTTTGTATTGCTGGTATCAAACCCAGGACCTTGTGTATAGTATGCTAAGCAAGTGCTCTACCACTGAGTCATATAAACTGCATAACTACCTTTGTACTTCCTTCCCCCTCCTTCCTCTCCCTCTTCCCACCTCTTTTTCTGGTTGCTTTTGACATCTGGTCTGACCTTGTAGCTCTGGCTGCTTCCAGTCCTTCTATCTCAGCTTACGAAATTCTGTGAAATGGAAGGTAGCTTCACTTTTGTCACATTGTACCCTTTCTGGACGATCTACAACCTGAAATCCTGGTGAGTTCCCTCTTCCTTTTCCTCTATTGCCTGATCTATTACTAAATTAAAATCTTTAGTAACAAACTGAAATCCTAAAAGAGAAAAATGAAATTCTCAGATCATATATTTTCTTCCTCATGCCTGGTCAATTAGTAAGTACTACAGTATCTTTTGATTCTTCATTCTCTCTATCTCCTCTTCTCTATTCTCAGCCTTTGGCCAGTACATCCACCTGTTTAGATGGAATCTGCAACTTCTCTTTGCTCATTCCAGTACATTCTTTACCCCCAAATCCTCCTTTCCCCATGCCTTCCATACACTAAATATCCTTTGACCTCTGAGTTCTAATGTGATTAAATAGCCATTGTTGACCTCCACAAACTGTGTTAAACTGTTTGTCTCATTAACTGCAAGGTCTCTTTGACCAGGGTAAAGGGAATATGATTAAAAAGTTGACCACAGTACACATGAATACTTCGAAAGTATATGAGAGTATATAGTTGGCTCAGGAGCTGTTTCCTAGATTGTGGCAGTACAAAATATTTTTAAGATGCTAAAATAACATTAGTTTTGATTTTTGCAAGTATTTTAGGAGTTCATATTATTAATTAGAAATTGAAAAACATTTTAGACTCTAATATTTTATTACCATTTTAAACTCTTTGTAGAGCTATACATCCTTGCTATTTCTCTTTGAACAATTTATCAAATAAGAATAAATTGTCAGTGCAAATAGATTGGAGGTAGATATATACTTCTGCTTTAAAATAGCCTTTATTTACTTGAATTTATGGATTTATCCTCTAGCAGAAAAGGAGCTAATCCAGGTTCAAGAAGCACTTTAAGGTTCTAAGAATGACTTAATCTGTGTAATACAATATTGAAAATTTGTGAATATTTTTTATCCAAATGTTGTACACTACTAAAAGAGTTATATAAATGTTTGTAATTATTTATAAGAAACATTACTCTGAGCATACAGCCATTTCACACGGTGGACTGCTCTGAAGGGAAAAGGAAAGCAATCAGCTTTGCTTATATCCAACTAAGTGGGAGAGAAACTAGATTTTATTATTCAAAATTATATTAGTTTTCTATTGCTGTGCAGCAAATTATCACAAATTTACAGGCATAAAAGTACACTGACATAACATTTCACATTATTCAGAAGTCTGGGTGGACAACAACAGGATATTTCCCTTTAAGGTCACACAAATTGAACGTTACAGCGGGAAGATCTACATCCAAGTTAATGTCACTTAACAGCCAAATTCTGCTCTTGTAGATGGTCAGCTAATGTCGCTGTCCCTTATTTTGTCCTCTCGGCCATTGGCAGTGGTGCACTTCTTCTTGCAGATTATACCAGCATTTCCGTATTGCATAGTGGCCCTCATTCTCACTCCAGGCACAGAGATCATCTCAGACCTCACAAACTTTAAATATCTGAATTTCTGATGTGCCAACAGATAGGACAAACTCTGTTGCTGTCAACGCTTTCAGAACTAGATCAATACCACATAAATTCCAGCCCCAGCTACAGCCCCACAGACATCGTTATTTTATTTTATTTTAAAGCCATTTACATCAACAATATTCACATTGGTTTTGACTTAAAAATGCTGAGTGAAGAATTAATGCTCAATTTCAAACGCTTCCTAACACTGATATTAACTATTTAAAGGCTACTAAATATATATATCAACAATTTTAAAGAAAGACCTTGGTAAAGCCACTCTTATTATTCCCTTTATTAGAGGAAAAAATTGAGATTTATGAAATATTATAACATTAATTGCTAAACGGTCTTATTAAGAGAAAATGCAGAGTCAGATATTGGGGTGAAAGCTGAAAGATCAGAGGAATAGAACAAGTCACTGCTAACCTCACCTTGCCAACTTCTCAGCCAATCTTGTTTCCAAGAATCCTCAGGCTGACAGCCTCTGAGTCCTCACCTCTGAGGGTCTCAGTTGAACTGCTGAGATCCAGCCAGATCTCAGTCTCACAAGTAATAGAATTACAGGGTGTGTGCCATTACTGTCTGGTATTTCTGTCTAATATAGTGGCTGGCTCTGTCCTCTGATCCTCAAATAAGTTTTATTGGGATACATACTATATCACCACAGAATACTCCTTCCCCTCACTGAGTACATTTAGCTCAATTTGAATGAATCCCAAAGAGGGTTTTTAAATTCAAATGTCATCATAAAACTTGAAGGAAAGTAACATTTGGAAATTGACATGTTTGAGAGGTTTGAGTTATCTTCATAGATCTTAATGAAAATGGTCAATTATAAGACATTTTTTTCCTTATAGAAAAGTAAGAAACTGAAGACCTAAAGGATCTGTGGTGTTTGGGTCTTTCCCTATTCTGTCCAGTGCTGCTATCTGGTAGCTCTTAGAAAAATGCTTAAGCCTCTTTTAACTCTGTCCCTTTCTTTCTTAATGTAGGCTTTTCTCCATGGATTTTATGTAAAAACAGGAGTAGTTTCAGGTTACTGGTTTCAGCATTATCAGATGCAAGTACTGGTTCAGTTTTGAAGGATTGGAAAGTTAAATTCTTAATGTGTTTCCGTGCAAAGCTTCCCTTTGTGGGATGCTGAGGAAACTAATTGGAGTTGGTTTTGAATTCATGATCGTTAATGTGTTTTTAGCTTTACTTGCATGTTCTTTGAAATAATTGTTGGAGACTGAGACAAAATATAATGATCACCTGTAAAATCTTGTTACTTGATCCTCTTTTTTTTTACTATCACACATTTTAGTGACTTTGATTGGCTTTATCAGATTCTTGAAATTGACAAAAATAGAATACATTTCAAATAAAAATTAATGCAGATGCATAAAGCAAAAGGAGAGAAAACTATATCCCCTTACTTTCTGTGTCTAATATACTTATTAAAGCAAAAGGAGAGAAAACTATATCGCCTTACTTTCTGTGTCTAATATACTTATTAAAGCAAAAGGAGAGAAAACTATATCCCCTTACTTTCTGAGTCTAATATACTTATTAAACTTAGAGTTTAATTCCTCTAATTTGATATAAATTTGAATTTCTTACGTATCATAGACATTCCTTTTTACTTTTCTTGTATGTAAACATTTATCTTTTTCATATTTAGATGTCTCTGAATGGGAGAATTGCTTTCAGTGATAATTACCGATATTAACATATGATTCAATGATGGTTACAATAGCACATGAGCACATAAATATTTTATTTAAGATTATGATATGCATCTTGATGTTAGATGAATTTGTTCATTTTTTTGGTTCTTTTAATTATTATTATATTTGTGTTTTAATTTTACAAATCAGCCAGGGGTTCCCCTGTCCTCCCCCCTCCGGCCCCCGGCCCCACCTTCCCCCCATCCCCTCCCCTCCATTCCCATTAAGGTGGTGACATCACAACTAGATTAGAAAAAGCATGTATCACAGCTTCACATTCTATGACCAGTGGAATTATATCATTGTACCATCTTCATCATAATATGATCTTATAATATTTTCTCTAAATCCAATAGAGCAAAAATTGTGCTTGTGATCAGTATTGCCTCCCACATCAATTGCAGTGCAAACAAATATTTTATGCATGTAACATATACAAACCAATTTTCTCTTCTAGGAATTTTAATCAATGGGATAAAGTAGCATAAAATATCTTTAAGTTATACCTTCAATATAACATATAATTTTTGTGACTTACATTATCAGGTACCATAATAGTTTTTTTTCTCTGTATTGATATATAATATATAGTATTTGATAAGTCATATTTTGTTGAACTCATTGATGTTCACTTACATGTCATCAGTATATGACTCTTAAGTACAATGTTCCTAGAAAAATTTGGTACAAATATTTTCATATTTATAGATTATATATTAGTTTTAGAGGATGCCAAGGTATAGAATCTCAAATTGCATGTAAATATATAACTGTTTAAGAAATTACCTTTATTCACAGGGCTGAAATATTTGAAATCTGTTCTAGCATTTCATGAGTGTCAAAGTCACCAACACTTAATATTAACATCATTTTTTATAGGTTTTTTTTGTTTTTGTTGTTTATCGAGACAGGGTTTCTCTGTAGTTTGGTGCCTGTTCAAGATCTTGCCAGGCTGGACTCAAACTCACAGAGATCTGCCTGGCTCTGCCTCCTGAGTGCTGGGATTAAAGGCGTGTGATCTGCCTACCAGCTCTTAGAGTTTTTATTGTCTGTGTTATTTTGTTTTCATGTTAATTTTAAGGCCTCTCTTGACTAATGATATTGAATATTTTGTGTGTTTTTGGAGAGTTGCATATCTTCAATGAAATACCTATGCAAATATTTATTCATTTTAAATTTGATTTGTCCTATTTTTGACCACTAGGGTCATTTTCAAAGGAAAGTAAGAGATTGACAGTTAAAGAAAAATATAAGATTAAGGAAGCAGAAGTCTAAATTCTTTCCTTGCAGGGCTGTGTAGTAGGAATCTTAAATGATCTTATTAATTAAATCAAACCTGAGGCCAGTTATTGGGGTGAATGCTAGAAGATCAGAGACACAGAACAAGCCACAGCTTTCTCACCTTGCTAGTTCCTCAGGTGATCCTGTTTCCTCAGGCTGGAAGCTTCTGAGTCCTCATCCCAATGGCTCTCAGCTGAACTGTGCTGCTCCAAAGCCTGAACGCTAAACCAACCAAATGCTCAACTAACTAAATGCTTAACTAACTCTGGTGCCTGGTTTTCACGTCTTATATATCTTTCTACTATCTGTATCACTCCCTGGTATTAAAGGCTGGGTTTCTGGGATTAAAGGCATGGGTCACCATGCTTAGCAGTTTCTAAAGATCACCAAAATCACCTTAACATAAGTGGAGGCCAAATGCATATTTTTCACCAGTGCATTAAAATTTCAAAATCCCCATTATGTTCTAATGTACATTTAAATTTTGATATACTGCCAAAAGATAGCATTGACATGCTGAAGCCAATGCAAAGTCTACTTCTGCTATACTATCAGTGATCATCAGAGACTTCAATAATGACTCTTATTTTTTAAATCTATTTTTTAATCTATTTTCTCAAATCTTGGTAATTTAACCAGCATGGGTTTATTTATTCTTATTTGTTTTGGGTTTTTTGATGAACTGAATTCTTCATCCAATGCCATCTTTTGAGCTATTTCAGCATAGGCTTTCCTTAGACTTCAAATAGAATTATATGTAATAGTATCATTTTAGGTAGATTGACAGGGGATTGTCCCTCCCTAGTTGGCTCGAACTTTAACCCTGTAGTCCTATTCTGATCTTACAAACTTTGAATTTTTGTTAGTGCATAGAAAGATTTGAAATGTGATCTTTGCCATTGAATTATTAACATCTCCTGGATATGAGTCATATCTTCAGGCTCCATGCAGATTTTCAAATATGGAACAGTGGAAGTGTGCCCTGCAATTACATTTTCATAGTTCTTTAAATGTAGCTCTTCCATATTCCTATATGAGAATAACTGCTGTTCATTGTTGCACGACACTGTGAACCCCAAGATTGGGTTGAACTCAGAGTGGAAACTGGTACATGTGTTGCGCTAGGGAAGAGGTGTTGCCTTTGTTTCCACAGGAGAAAAAAAAAAAGTTGTGGATAACATCAAGATTGATAAAGATTAGACAGGAAGACAAGAGACCTTCTGAATAAGGAGAGGAAATAGTTCATTAGACAGCTTGGGTCATTCAATCCAAACTAACTGATAAGGGCTAGGAAATTCCTTTCATTTGTTCAGTCATGAAAACAAGTAATATTTTCAATTGATAATTTATCAGAAGCACTCTGCCTTACTTCCATGAAATGACAAATGGGCTTGCATAAACCACGTTTCTTAATTTTATGTTAGAAAGATGGATTGTCAGGTGGTGGTGGTGCATGCCTTTTATCCTAGTACTCAACAGGCAAATCCAGGCAGATTTCTGTGAGTTCAAGGCCAGCCTGGTCAATAGAGTGAGATACAGGACAGGCACCAAAACTACACACAGAAACCCTGTCTCAAAAAAAACCAAAAAACAAAGAAAAAAAGAAAAGAAAAGAAAGAAAGTTAGAATGTGGCCCATGTCAACTTGGAAATCAACTTTTGAGTTTTCTTCTTAGATAAAAAGTATATTTTTGTTGTTTGGTATTAAAAACACAGCTAAGTCCTTTAAAATGTTTAAAGTAAATTTAAAGGGTTGCAGCAATTCAAACTTGTTTTGTAAATCTCTAGGAGTTGGAGTGATTTGGAGCTAAGATAAAATATCTGAGCAGGGCAGTGGTAGCCTATGCCTTTCATTCCAGCATAGACAAATGGAACTCTCTATGTCATTTTCTATATTCTATAGTTACAGTGAACAGGTGGCTGTGGCACATGCCTTTAATCCCACCACCAGCAACAATAATCAGATACAGTTTTAAATTGGTATTTTTGCACACTAGAGAAATCACATACCATATTTACAGATTATTCTAAAAACCCCTTACAGCGTTACTAGAAAGGCAGCTAATTTCCAATTGTACTTTTGAAACTGCTGGTGAGTTCTTCTCTGTGCATGCAATCCTGACCAATATTGAAGCAGATGATACCCTAATTATGGATATCATAGTTTTTGGTGAATTGGCAACTGAGAATGCTTCATAAAGCAAAAAGGGGTCCATCAATATTTGTCTGTTGGCTTCTATTCCAATGCTTTCCATAGATGGAGGACAAAATTTCTTTTTCTGAGAAACAAATCTGAAAAATGTACAAGTCATAGAGAACCTTATACTCAGTCATTGCCAACCCCTTATATTGATGGTTTGGATCTGTTCAAAGACAGAGTTCTTCACAAGCTTATCCATGGAAGTAAAGGTATTATACTGGAAATGGTACCTATCAGAACTTCTTTCTGGGCAGGATGTGGTAGCAAAAGTGTTTGTGCCTTCCTGCACAAAGGGAATACAAAGGGAATGTCTCAACTGCCTATAATCCTCATCCCTAAACCACTCACCCCTCCCCCAAAAGAGCCATCAATTGAACTGTAGGGACCAACAGAATAGTTACAACATTTGGCTAAAGCAGGCTTTACTGATGGTTCATCAATCACTAATACAACCAAAACCAAATGGAAAGCAGCAGTCTATAGACAGGAGGATGGAATGGCTGTTACTGAGAAAAGAACTACCAAATCAGCAGAACACACTGAAGTCACACCAGCACTGTCCACTATAAGGCAAATATAAGGAAGGCAAAAGGAAAATCTATATCTTCTCCAATCTATGGTATGTGCGCCATTGTATAGCTATATTGTCATAAAAAATGGAAAATCACTAGCTGGCAGATATCTGGTCCTAGGAGGAATGAATAGAAATGGGAAAACCAAGTAAAACTAAGCAAAGACATCAACTTTTGTGTAGTTTATACACATAAGATAGACAAAATATCTGAAAAATAAGAAAATAATGAACAAATTAGCATCATGTTTAATTAATACCAGAATATTAAGATTTCTTGGGGGAACAAATTCAGAATAAATCAGTAAGAATGACAGATTACACATCTGAAAAACTTAAAAGTTTACCCCAACACTAAAAAATAAGGGGAAATGGAAAACCAAATTAAATAAAGACAATCCTATGAGAATAACTATTTTAAGAAAGCCATAGAGGCAGGTTGTGGTTCACTTCTTTAATCTTAGCACTTAAGAGGCACACACCTTTAATCCCAACACTTGGAAGGCAGAGGCAGGCACATAAGAATTACAGTGATTTAAATTTAAATGCTGTTTGCAATAGGCAGGCTGAAACTCAAAGTGAATGTCTTTTGTGATTTAAAAATAAATACATTTAAACCTTGAAATTATATATGAAGAGGAGGAGGAATATAGGTATATTTATCCATACATGCTATGGTATATTTAGTTTCAAATTTTGAAAAGATTTTCACAATTGAAAGATATTACTTTTGAAACATAATACTTTTTCAGTTGTCAAAGAATATTTTACCCTACAAATGATATAACCTGCTTGCCCCACAAAAAGGAACCTCCAAAGTTAAGGCTGGGGCATGGTTTTGCTTTTAACATTACAGGAGAATAAAAGCATCCACTAAGGAAACTGGAGCCCCATGGACTAGTGTATCGTCTGAAGAAAACTGACAACTCATTAGAAGAAAATGTCTCATGAAAAAGAGTAAACTGGCCAAGGGGGATCGCCCACTTCCAGCTGGCCTGCCTGAAATCCTAGCTCTATGCCTCAAACTAGAGTGAGCATACATGCCACCATCTTTCCTGAGTGTCTGCCTCTTCCCAGAAAAATTCATCCAAAGTGATCTACACACTGCTCAGGACCTTTAAATTGCTCAGTTCATATGAGACAGACACAAACATTTTACAGAACTTTGAACTAAAAAATACTTAAACCTAAGGCTGCCAAATACAACCGACCTGGACATTGTGGAAAAAAATGGCAGAAATAGCTTCATTATTGTAAATAGTTTTACTGTGTTTGGTTGAGTTAAATAAGATCTTTCCTTTTCATTTAGTGAAATGTTGCAGGATATTTGATCAAACTGCAAAAAAACAAGATTGTTTTATTTATTAGAAAAATGTGTCTCTAGCAGTGATGTGGCTCAGCCCTACCACACACCTTTAATCCAAGAGCTTTCTGCTGGAATATTGTAAACAGTATTAAATAAAGTCACACATAGGTCCAGAGGCAGAGCAAGCAAACAGTTGACAGGAAACAACCATACAGAGTAAGAGGGAATCGTAAGAATGGAAACCAAGACACACAAGTAGTAGAAGGGAGGTATTGGTAGCTGAAGTACCAGCCTCCAGCTACCTAGGATAGGCAAAAATCCACGAATGCAACCAAAGCTTAGAAAAACTCTCCTCTGAGGGCTAGACTTTTTCTGTCTAAGGGGAAAAATAAGGAAACACGCACTCTTTCTGAGGGCAACTTTCTTTTACTTCATCTCAAAAATTCTTTCTCTGAGGATCTCTCTGCAAACAGCTACATCTCTTCACATACATCTCTCTTTATATACATACACCTCAGAACCTCTTTCTGAAAAATCTCTCCTGCTCTCTCTCCTGCCTAGTTACTCATTGTCTTTCCTCAGCTCCCTCTGCACACCCACACACACAGTCACACACTCTTTCACTAGTCTTTCTCCCTCTCACTGCCAAACTCTAGACAATTATTTGTTACATTTTCAGGGTCTCACCTCTTCTTATAATGCAAGATAAATTATAAATTTTTCTCAGGCTATGAAGGTTGCACTGACCAAATAGTGAGTAACACTTGGCCAAGCACATGGCCTGAGTGGTTAGCATTCCCAGAAAGAGAATGGCATTGAAATTCAGGACTTAACAATAACAATAGTTGGCTAAACCGCCAATGATTGGGGTTCAAGCAGAAACAGAATTACTGCATAGAGTTAAGTCTACCAGAGTTGTTTCAGTTCTGACCTTGATTCAGCAATAAACACCTGGAGCTTATCTTTGTGTGTTCTCTGCAGGAGCAGCTAGTCTGTTTTGAATTTGTTCTGAAAACTAAAGTTAAGCTGTCTTTGTGACTGAGAATACTATTACTTTCCTGTATCAGTTATGAAAAATATTCTAGCATTGTTTCTCATCATCAGAATTATACAGCTTAAAGAGAAATCGTCTTCCTGACCATCCACAGCTATATGTGTTTCCAAAGACGGAATAGTTTTTACTAAATAAGCACACAAGAGGTGGGGAAAATACCCAGAGCTATTATTAGGGAAGAAATGAAGTGGCATATGAGAAAAATTACAGACAGAAATAACCAGTCATTTACAGCCAATGACTCCATGGCTTTGGGGTGGGTCTCCCCATCAGGTGGGTATGGTGAGTTGACCTATTGCCACCTGCTATATATTCTCATGGCCTCCTGAAGGGAGGGACAGTCAGTCTGAGGAGATTAGCTTGAGACAGCATAGGAGAAAGATCTCTTTCTGGAGTGTCCATGGTTGAGGAAGGTCAGTCAGCCAGGTGCTTTCTCTGCCTCTCTGAGCTAGCAGGATTTCACTCCAACATCTGGCCCCCTAGTTTATTGGTAAATATCAAATGATTGAGATTTAGATAAAACCAACAAAACAGAAAAACATCATGGCCATACCAAAAGAGAATCTTATTGATATTTTTGAAATTAAATTGCTTAAATATTTAAAATATGAAAAATATATTTTATTAAAAGACCTGTTCTTTTATTTTTTGTTTATTTCCCTTCTTTATTATAAAAAATGCAGTATAAAAAAAAACTCTGACCTGTAAATATTTGACTTACAGTTTTGTAAATTTATGGTGATATGAAAGCATACTTAAAATTTGAATTTCAGTCATTGTGCAATTTAGAGATACCTGATACAATACTCTATTGCCATGCTTGGTAGTGGTAGCCAAATGAAATGCCCAAGCATCTACTCACATAACCATGAAAGAAAGCTACCAACGTTCTACAATATACTTTGCTGCGTGCAAATGTTTTCATATTTGTCTTGAGTTTTTGCAATACTTCATGCCTACAATGAGTCCATCTGTATATACATTAAATATATATTTTATTATACAACTGCTTTGTATTAGATAATTTTAAGCAACTGTATATTAATGCATATATTCTAAATCTGAGTCTGAGGTGTAGCAATGATGTTCCCTCAGGCTTATGTATTTCCTTCATATTTCTATTTTAAATGTGTTAAATGTATGAGTGTGTTATATCACAATTAATGAATTTCTACAAAATATAGTGTAAATAATCTGATATTCAGAATTTCATGAAGAAGAAAAAAACTTTGAAGTATATCTTCACAGAAGACATTGTTTCAAATTAGTAAAAATGTTAACAATCAGTTCTATGCATCAACATACAACGTATTCCTTTCAGCCAAAGTTGCAGATGATGAAACTGTTCAAGACTTTTAGCAGGGTTTCAGCTGTATTCTCAAAAGAATCAAGCATGGGTTTTTTGCTTTGTAATCTGTGTGGGTGCTTTTTGGATGGAATGTTCATAAGGATGAATAAACACAGAATTTATGATACTGTGGTCATATGTCAAGACCCCATTAGTTGGTAGTATGATGGAAACATTTATTCAATTTGTCAAGTCAATGTCCTGATGTTTAAAATTCATTAATGAGTATAATGAGTAAGCAGAACATAATGTATCTAGTTCTATATCCATTACAGCCATAATTATAGGAAGAAGTGTTTGTCCCACAAACCACTCCCAAGTAGCCAACACTGAAGCTTATATTAAATTTAAATGTTTGGCCAATAACCCAGGGTTATTACTAATTAGCTCTTACATTTTAAGTTAACCCATATTCTTTATTTATGCTGTGCCAAGTGGTGGTATCTTTATTAACAAAAAATGTTCATTTTCTGTTCTTTCTGCATCTGGCTGGCAACTCCAGACTGCCACTACTTCTTCTCAGCATTCACTTAGTCTGGCTCTCCTGCCTAACCTTATTCTGTTCAGCTATTGGCCAATCAGCTTCTTTATTAAACCAATCACAACAACATGACATATATTCACACAGTGTAAAGGAATATTCCACAGCAAATAATCATGAAAATGACCATAACGTTAAAAATGTAGAGTTACCTGTGTTGCAGAGAAACCTGGAAGTGCATTAGAAGGAAGTTTGGAGATCTTGTTTACATAATTCAATTTTGCAGTTTCCATTGTAGGTTCTTTTAGAACTGATGGATGATTAACCTTTGTGTACTTGTTCAAGCTATCAGGAGGAAAAAGAAATGAAGAAAGGATACATTTTATTCAATATTTCTCCTAACAATCACATGAGATAACCAAATTACATAATTAAGATACCTTATAGAATGTGTACTCTTCTCTGAATGTGTAGCTATTTATACACACACACACACACACACACACACACACACACACACACACACAATGGAAGATCAATTATAGGAAATCAGAAGAGCTATTCAGACATAACAATAACTCCTATATATGTGCACTCTAAATTTTTTTACTATTTAAATTCTTTCCTTCATTGACATTGGCTTGATCAAAACTCAGATATAATCATAAGTTTAATTTCTGTAAAGATATCAGCATGTGTGTCACATTTATTAGTTTTAATAATATGTGGGTTCATTTATTATTTTTTTATTTAGGATACTATCTTGTATTTTTCATGTTTAATATTTAACATACATATAAACACACACCCTTTTAAAAAAACTTGAGGAAGAGTAAATTAGTTCCATTTCAACCTTCATTGCTAACCCAGTCAGATAAAATATTTTAAAAATACCAATTACCTTCTGAAAGTAGTAGTTACTTCCCAGTAGTTATGGTAAGTTATCTTTTCAAAATCAGGAGAGTTTGCATTCTTTGAATTAAAATTACCCCTTCAGCCTGTGTGCTCCAGAACTCCTAAGGCAGTCATCTTCAAAGCAGTTTCTCTGCTGGGTGGTTGTCTGCACAGCATTTTATACAGCCCATGTTCATTCATTTTACACGGACCTAACAGAGTTCTCTCTGCAATTACTAGGTCTGTAGCCCAAGGATTTCTATTTTAAACTCCCTGAAAGTTACATTTCCATTTAACAAAGCATCATGCATTTGAAACTTAATTTGAAAACTATAACATTAGAATTCTCCCCAAAATCACAAGTCACCTGATAGATTTTAACACAAATTTTGTATTTCTTATAGTGATATAAGCAAGAATCATAATATATCCCTCCAGTGAAACAACCATAATAACATGTGAATCACAGTTTTTCTAAGACACTTCTAAAATGACTTGTAATTTTGATAAATCTTTTAAAGTGACCTACTGTACTTCAGAGTTAAAGGAGGAATTTTCATTCATTAATACAAAGAATTCCTTATGATGAAAACACATTAAACTATGTAACTGTATCCAGTAGAAGTGATAATGTAAATAAAAAACTGTATAGAATTCTTACACTAAAGAAACAGATACAAAGGTGCTGGAAATGTTGATGGGAACAAGTCAATAAGAGGAGCTCCAGACTTCATCTCAGGACTTGTGGGGTTTTTGTTGTTGTTTTGGTTTGGTTTGGTTTGAATCAGTTGTAATCACTTTTTGCAGTCCACTAAAGAAACAAATCTACAGCAAAAGAAAAATCCACCTGGGATGTAGACTGTAGTGTGGTAGAAATATTATTTTAAGGTGAGTTACTTTTGTTTGTGTTGTATTTGTTTAACTGTGTGAAGCTCTGTTACTGTGCCTGTCTAAAATACTTGATCGTCTACTAAAGAACTGAATGGACAATGGCAAGGCAGGGGAAAGCATAGGTGGGGCTGGCAGACAAAAAGAATATATAGAGGGAGAAAATTGAGAGAGAACTAGTAGCCAGAGAAAGAGGAGGACTCCAGGGGCCAGTGACCCAGCTACACAGCAAACCATGGAGTAAGAGTAAGATTTACAGAAGTAAGAGAATGGGAAAAGCCCAGAAACCAAAGAATAATTTAAGCTAAGTAATGCTAGTGACAAGTCAAGCTAAAGCAGGGCGTTCACAATTAAGAACAAGCCTCCATGTGTGATTTATTTGGGAGCTGGGTGGCAGGCCTCGCAAAAAAATAAACAATATTCTGGAGTACTAACTTAGGGCTTAAATATCCATCTAGAGCCTCAGAAAGCTGAACAACAACAACAAAAGGATATGGCTCCTTTACTGGAAAAAGCACAGGTACAAATAGCAAACTAGTGAAAGCACATGAATTATGAACCAATAGCTGAGGAGCCCCCAGTGGGATCAGGCCCTCTGGATAAGTGACACAATTGAATAGCTTGAGCTGTTCGGGAGGCATCCAGGCAGTGAGACAGGCACCTGTCCTTAGTGCATGAGCTGGCTCTTTGGAGCCTGGGGCCTATGCTGGGACACAGTGCTCAGCCTTGGTTTAGGGAGGAGAGACTGGACCTGCTGGCTGAATCTACCAGGCTGAGCTGAATCCCCAGGGGAGTCCTTGCCCTGGAGGAGATGGGAATGGGGGGTGGATTGGGGAGGTGGGCAGAAGGAGGGAGGACAGGGAAATCCATGGCTGATATGTAAAAAATAATAATGAGAAAAAAAAAAAGAGTTTTGGCTAGACAGTGTCTGCCAGTCAGTGAGCCTTGAGCAGCTAGTACATTAAGTAGGAAATAAATAAATAAATAAACAAACAAACAAACAAACAAAAAAACCAAAAAACAAACTAAGCAAAACTGCCACAGTGCAAGGTGCAAGCATTGGGATTCTAAAGCTTTAGGGAGGCTGAACGCAGTTCCTGGTCAGACAAAACTACAAATGTCAGCAAGTTCCATGCTTTGATTTCATAACCTGAGATGATAGGGAGCCGCCTAAGAGCTGCACATGGAGGATCCAGGTGTGCCTTAGCAGTCCCATCTTAACCTTAAAAAAGAAGTAAAAAACCATGTGTTCAACTGGAAATCAAAACCTATTTGGAGTTTTGTTCCCACAAGAGATGAAAGGTTAGGGATTCCTGCTATGGGATGTTTTGTATGTCAAATGTGTTGATCTGATTGGTTAAAATAAATAAAGTGGTGATTAGCCAGTAGCCAGGCAGGAAGGATAGGGTAGGTGGAATAAGGAAGAGGAGGATTCTGGAAAGTGAAGGGTGGAGCAGGGAGACTGCCAGCTGCTGCCATGACAAGAAAGAGATAAGGTAATGGTAAGCCACGAGCCACGTGGCAAAGTATAGGTTAATAGAAATGGGCTAAATATAAGAGTAAGAGCTAGACAATGGTAGGCCTGAGCTAATGGCCAAGCAGTTTAAATAATATGAATGTCTGTATGTTTATTTTATAAGTGGGTTGTTGGACAAACAGGGCTTGGTGGGGCCTGGAGAGAAGCTCTCCAACTATAGATTCCTTCAGGGTTAACTGGATCAGGTTTGATCAGGAAGGCCCTCCTGAAACATGACAGGTGATATCTATCAGCAATGGTTACTGCTGGTCTTCCCAGAACTTGGTCATTGTCTCAAAATTTTCTCTCTGGGACCCTAAAGATATTTCATCCACAGACAGCAGGAAGAAGTATGGGGAAAACTACACCAACATTCCAAGAGTTGGTGAGTGTGGGTGGTTTTCAGTTACTTTGGTGGGTTATGGATATTTGTTATCATTTAGGAGAATATAGAATAGTGATAAAAATTTAAGGTTACTTTTGTTACACTATATGTATGTTTAGAGGACTTTTGTATATTGATAAACATTTCAGGTACAGCATACTGTATCTATGTTTTTACTGTTGTTTAAGGTATTGCACCTATGTAGTTTATTTTAAAATGTAAGGTAAAGTTCTAGTCCTTGAAAGCTGTTATTATAAACTATATAGGATAATCAGGAAACACAGTTTAATAACTAGTCATTTATAGCAATCAAATGTGTAGATATGTTAGGTATGCTTTCCATATCATATAGAGATATACTTTCGATAGATATATGGTCTTCAAGACTTTCAGAGATGTACAGAATACGGTATTTAAAATGTTTTGTTAACTTAAATTTTTTTTTTTCATGACAGTGAGACACATCTGTTCCTGGCAGCACTCATTTACTTCAGAGAAGATGATGGGCATTGAAGAAAATCCTTATGGATATTTATTTCACTGTGGCAAGCTTAACCACTGGGGAAAGAAACTGTTCTTACCTTAGACTGTTGACAATGTGCTGTACAGACTGGACATGCAGAACACAGAGGAAAGGGTTGAGCTTTGCCAAAATGAGGCAGAGCAGTCCTTCAAAATTCCTGTTTCACAGAAGAGTGTAGATGAATTGCTAGACAGTCTTAAAAATGGAATACATAGAGCAAGTAAGTTTGTATTAAATTCTGAAAAATCAGAGAGACAGAATAAGCCACAGTTAACCTCACTTCACCAACTTCTCAGCCAATCCTGTTTCCTAAAATAGGAAGCTTCTGAGTCCCTCATCTGAATGGATCTCAACTGAACTGCTCAAGGTCTAAAAGTTTAGAACCCTCTAGTTTCTAGTCCTCATGCCTTATTACCTTTCTGCTTCCTGCCATCACTTCCTGGGATTAAAGTTATGTGTCATCATGCCTGGCTGTTTCCATTGTGGCCTTGAACTCACAGAGATCCAAATGGATCTCTGCCTCCCAAGTGATAGGATTAAAGGTGAGTGTGCCACCATTTTCTGGCCTCTATGTCTGTTTAGTGGTTGTTCTATTCTCTGATCCAAGATAAGTTTATTAGGGTGCACAATACATTAGGGGACAGAATATAACCACAGAAGAGTCTGCCACATATTCTGCAGGACACAAAGGAAAACATTGCCATACAAAGCAAGAGAGTCCAAATTTCCTGTTTCATAGAAAGATGTGCCAGATACTCTCGGCCTGTAGGCTAAAGATGAATGCCCCAACATTGCAGAGGAATGTTGGGTGACTGTCCAGACAGCCAAAAGTCTCTGTTGTTGGGTAATATTACATTCTTCTGGGTCTTTGATGGAGTTGGAGACTATATATTTGCAGTTTTTGTTAGCTATAATAGAAAGTAAATTAGGTATAAAACTTTGGATTTGATAAGGTAAAGTAGATAATGCATTATATTCTTTGAATATGATAAGTACAAATGAATTGAATATTATAAATTAATTCTTACTTAATAACTATTTTGTTGTATGTAGTTATACTATGTTAAATTTAAAACCTTTCATTTTTGTTTAGACAAAAACAGAAAATGTAGTAGAATAATATTTTAAGGTGTGTTACTTTTCTTTATGTTGCATTTATTTAACTCTGTGAATCTGTGTTACTGTGCCTGTCTAAAACACCTGATGGTCTAATAAGAATTGACCAATAGCTTGACAGGGGAAAGAATAGGGGGTGTTGGCAGGCCAAGAGAATATACAGAGGGAGAAATCTGAAGGAGAGGGCTAGCAGCCAGAGAAGGAGGAGGATTCCAGGGGCTAGCCACTCATCTACACAGCAAGCCATGGAGTAAGAGTAAGATTTACAGAAGTAAGAGAATGGGAAAAGCCCAGAGGCTAAAAGAAGACAGGATAATTTAAGTAATGCTAACAACAAGTCAAGCTAAGGCTGGGCCAATTCATAATTAAGAATAAGCCTCCGTGTGTGGTTTATTTGGGAACTTGGTGGCTGGTCTTACTGAAAGAACCAGAAAACCAACAACAACACTGTGGGAAGAAAAGAATGAAGAGATTGAAGGGATTTTTCATAGATAATCATCCACACTAGATTGCTGAATTGCTCTTTGGATTGTTCTGGGCATCTAAGTTACTAAGTTACTTTATATACATAAAGAAGGACTGGACTATGACAACGATTAAAGAAGTCATCATGGGTAAAACACCACCAGTACCAGAAGAGCAAAGGTTTATTGTGGGGTGTAAAATAAACTTCAGAAAATGAAATTATGAACTGTGAATTCAAATTAGTATAAGAGATTTTTGTTTGTTTGTTTGTTTTTGAGACAGGGTTTCTCTGTGTAGCTTTGCACCTTTCCTGGAACTCACTCTGTATCCCAGACTGGCCTCGAACTCACAGAGATCTGCCTGGCTCTGCCTCCAGAGTGCTAGGATTACAGGTGTGGGCCACCACCACCTGGCAAGTACAAGAGATTGTAAGATAAATCTCTACACATCACTGAGGAAAGAAATCTTATTGTGGGAATATGTACCCCACTTGTTTGAAGAGAAAATCCCCAAAGTAAATGATGGGTGAGAAAGCACTCACAAGGTAAATTGCCTTACAGTGAATTGAAAGTGGAGAAAGAAATGGTGGGTGGGGGGAAAGGCTGAGGGGTGGGATGAGATAGAAGGGGGGATTTGTGGTTCTTATGTGAATTGAATAGAAAATTACTTAATAATAACATAAAAAAGAAATATAAGTAAAAAATCTTTAGAAATTAGGAAATGATATTCTGGAACTATAAACTTGTTTGTATTGCTGAAAACAGTACTCTCAACCCACACTGACTCACTACTGACAGAGACAACCTGTACTGTAATGTGTAATCTCATGTAATGTGTACATGTAATCTCAGGACTACATCTCAATCTTGTGGGTGTTTATTCTGCATACTGTCTAAATGACAACTCCTCATTCAGGTGCATTATCTATTTGATATCTATAAGGCTAGCTTGCACAGAGTTTGATGAGTAAATGTGAAGGAAAAGAAACATTGCACAAATCAGGAAATACAGCCCCGGAGAAGTGTTTACATTCATAGCTCAGGCTGACATAAGAAAACAGGTACATCTCCCCAGCTCTAAGGTGATTTAATGCTTCACAGTATCTTTAGATTAAGACCAAATGTCTTGCTAGTGGATTTTAAAATATGCATTCCCAGAAGCAGAAAAATAGCAGTTTAGTTCACAAGGACATACTGAGCTATCTAGCTAGGTTATAAATACAAAAAAGAAGAAAAAAATAATAGCCCAATTATTGCTATCTGGCAAATGATTTCGTCCTTGTACCCTTCCTGACCTCAATTTGTGAAAGTATATTCTGACTAGTCAAAGCTACAGAAAAAATATTTAACTCTGTAGCCCCTAATAAAGACCTGAAGACTGCAGGTGTTCTTAGACAACCAGAAGTTACACACAGGATAGGAAAATATATTTTAAAATTTAAGAACCATTTATTGTCACTGTGCCTTGGAAAATGCCATAATGGGCTCATATCAGGAAATTTAAGGTAAACCTAAATTTCAACCAAATCATTTATGACACAGCTCCTTTTCTGTAAACACTTCTAGAAAGCCCAGCATTTCTGTTAATCACAAAATGTTAGATAATAGAATGACTGATTCTTTATCTGCAGCTGCAGCTGCACTTTACAGCTAATTAGGAAGCTGAGAAATTTTATTTGTATGTGCTGGGATGGCTCTGTTTCTTATCATTTACTGAAATGTGACCTTAAAATGTAGCTCTATATTCAGCAAGAACGAGGCGATTGAGTATAAATATAGCTGTAAGAGCATAGAAAAAGGAGAGCCAACATGGAAAAATAGGCAGGAAAGCCTACATGAGAAAGAGAGAACATGAGAGGATAAAGAAATTTACCAACAGAATGCGTATGTTCCTTTCCTAAAGACCTTGAGATTAAAACAAAACAAAACCAAAAAAAAAAAAAAAAAAAAAAACCGATTCCTGAAACCCTTGCTATTCTGCAGCATTCTTTTCATAACTCTGGAATGCCTTGAAAGCTGGTCTGTTAGGCTGCATTGGCAATCATTAACTGTAATAAGAAAACTGTAATTTAAATAAAGATGTGATTTTGTTTCTCCTGTCTAAAACAAAGACTGCAATTATGATGTATATTATAATGCAAGTTAATCATTGAGAAAACTCAAAATCTTTTCATCTACAGTAGATATGAAATAGTTAATGGTTTTGCTTTCTGGTTGGGGACTTGTACTGTCATTGTGTACTATTTGTTGAGTGCATAAGTGTCGATTTGAAACACAGGGAAATACATGGAAATTTTTAAATTGTATTTTGAAATTGCAAAAGCTGAAAAGACACTTGGCTAATCATTTATATAAACATCCATTTCAGTATAGGCAGGTCCAGTCCCCTCCTTCCAGGCAGAGCAAAGTGTCCCTGTGTAAGCCCAAGGTTCCAAACAGCCAGCTCATGAATCCACCAGGTTTAAATGAATCCCCAGGGGAGTCTTGGCCCTGGAGGGGATGGGATTGGGGGAAAGTGGGGGCAGGGGGGCAGGAGGAGGGAGGACAGGGGAACCCATGGCTGATGTGTAAAATTAAAACACAAATATAATAAAAAAAATAAAAATAATATTAATAATAAAAATAAAAATATAAAAAAAAAAACACCCATTTCAGAGTAAAACGTTGATACATATTGAGAAGCGTGCTCACTGTGTACAAGTTGCTAACTATAGCCTGGTGAGCAAATACCATCATGAACAAGCTACTCAAAGCAGCTCTTTTTTTATTTATATATAGCACACGAGACAGCAGGAGGCCAGGATGAGCTGTGAGCTGTGCCCTCTGGCAAGGTCCAAAAAGCTGCTAAGTGTCAGAGCATGTTTCTGACTTGCATTGCTGATGAGAAACAGGAAAGGCAGCCCCATTTAAGTAAACTTTGTGTTACATGTTTCATTGGACCCCACTGTATAAGCAGAGGCAGAGTTTTTTTGTCCCTACTGCCCAGTCCCAAATAAACATACAGAAGCTTGTATTAATTACAAAATGCTCAATTGATATCTCACACTTATTCCTGACTATCTCTTACAGCTTAACCCATTTTTATTAATCCCTGTAATACCCTGAGGCTTGTGGCCTTTACTGCTGTTCCATTTTGTGTGTCCGACACATTCTCCACCTGGCTGATGACCCCGCTGACTCTTCCTTTCTTCATCCCATAATTCTCAGTTTGGCTTTCTCTCCTAACTTTGTCTTGTTCAGCTATTGGCCAGTCAGCTTGTTTATTAAACCACTCACAGCAACAAATCTTCAAAGAAAGCATACAATAGTGGTCCATGGCACCACTATTGAAATATGATTACACATCTTAAGAACAGTATCACTGCTGAGTGTGGTGTTCCATATCTGTTATCCAAGCACTACAGGATAAGGGAGAAGACAGCCTGAGTTACATAAGAAGTTCAAGGCTAACCTGGGCTATAAAGGAGCACAGTCTCAAAAACTTTTAGCATCAAAACAAAACAAAATGATAACACTACTTTTCTTTATTAGAATACAAAATACATTTTTAATAAAATAATTATTTTCATAGTACTATTAGATATAAAACCATTTACATTTCTAAGCATTACTAGTTTATAATAAATAATTTTTAGCTAGTACAGCGATGGTAAGATGGTTGTAGATTTATGGTCATCAGTGTTAAGAATACTTACTTATAATGCTCTAATCTGAATTATCTCTCCATTTTACCATGACTTAAAATATTGTTTATATGCCATGTACTAACTGATGAATACTGGAACCTATTAAAGTAATAACTGCGTGATTAGGGGTAGCAAAGACTGAATTATATGTAGCTGATTTAATCTCTTTTACATATCCAATTTCCAGTAACTGCCCTTATGCAATATCTCTAAGATTAAAAAAGTAATTAAAATCAATCAAAATATATTTTCATTAATAATTATAGGAAGACCTTTAAATTCATAATTAAAAATTAAATATTATCTTCTAAAAGTGTGCTCATAATGAGTAAATTGCAGACTCTTTTGTAATTCCATGAAGATCTATTAGTTTTATGTTTATCTAAAGTAGTAACATGTGTTAGCATAATTTTTTCCTCAATGATAGAAATGATAACCATAAACACCACAGTTAGGAAACTACAGGAAATAGTAACAGTTATAGAGTCCAAAGGAGACAAATATTGCATCATTATTATTATTTTTTTTTTCTGTGAAGACTATAGAAAAAAATCATCCTCCTTCCTAGTTCCAAACTTCAGGGACAGACGAAGTATATTCCTGCCCATAATGATGAATTTGAGTTTCCAAAACTGAAGTTCATATAATGAAATTGCTTATTTAATTATCTTGTAAGTGGTATGGATCATTAGTTTCTGCATAGAAAGCAAGTGGGGACACTTTAGGGTTGCATTGTGAGCACAATATCTAAGCTAATCTGCAAGTGAACTGGAAATACATGATTTTTAAGCTAATCAGTTATAAGTCGAACACGGCTTCCTCAGAATCTGGAGCCTTTTCTAACACTGCACTTGCTTTCAGATACTGTGCATTCTTTGCAAAAACACAAAGCATCTCAAATGCACGTTTGCAAACCTTCAAACAATGGACGGTCTGAGGCTACGATTTTAGGAGCTTTTCCCTGGATGATTTCTCCCACTGGCAGCATGCCTTAGTTTCCTAGCGTTTTGTGTAGGGTGAAGGAGGCCTCATGAGTCTCACTCTTCCGTGGTAGCATATCTATGGGTTCTGTTTCCCTTGTTCGGGCCACAGTCAGTCATTTTGATGACTTCATGGGCGCAACTTCTCTGACATTTCTAGAAGAGAAAAATCTCACAACAAAATCCGTGTTCCAGGGTTTCTTATCATCTTTCCATCCCCCACTTCTGCAATGATCTCTGAGCTTGAGGTGCAAGATTTTTGCTATAGATGCATCTCCTGAGGCTAGTTACCACAAGGTCATTCCTTCTATGTGTTTTGATACGTTGTGGTTTTCTGTGATATTCTCTGTCTATTGCAAGGAGACAGTTTTTATCTTGCCTGTCAAAAATATAATATGCCCTTTCATAGGGCTATTAGTTTATAAAATCAACTTGATTTTCGTTTTGTGTTGAAATCACTGCTCTCCATTAGGCGTACACAGATACTGGACACTTGATGAGAGACAGAAGTGCTACAAGGAGCATAGACTTTCGTCTTTTCTGTTTTGCAGTAGTCCACTTCCAATAGGCACATGCTGCTAGTGTTACAATAGACAGCACAGATCTAATATTACAAAGCACAAGCATTACCTTGGACTGCCACTTTATCTGGAATTCCATGGCAGATGCTGCCAGTGCCCAGCCACATCCTTGTGCTCTTACATGCTTCCTGTACCCTCAAAATGAGCTCTACACAGACTTATGTCAGAAGTAAAAGGAAACTAAGTTTTTGGAGAATACTTCTTAATTACAAATGTGGGAGAAAGACGAAGTTGTCTTACTACTCTAGTGACTGAACTCTGAGATCAATACCGTAGCCAGTTTTAAAGGTAAGCAAAAGCACTGAACTCTAGTTGCTCACTGTGAGAATTTATTTCTAAACAAGCCTTATTCATGTTCTTCTTTTATCAATCAGCTCACCACCACTCTACAGTATCTCTGGAGTCACTTTTCAGTTATGCTCCTTTGTCTTTATCTTAGTTTTCTTGTTTGTTTAAGATGACAAAATCTCTTCCTCCTTTGAGTGTCTCCACATCTGTGATCTTTCATTTGCTTCACTAATCACTATGCGGGACTGTCAGCACACTTTTCAGTATTGTATCCTCACACGTGGGGATATTACATGAAAACTAATATCAACTAATAAATATTTTATTTGTATTTGAATGAGTAAGGAAATAAGTGCATATGTGATCAATAAAAAATAAGGCATGAAATCCCAGATAACACAGTGGTGATTATCTATGTTCCAACTGCCTCTGGGCTGATGGAAGCTCTGCCTTGTTCTTATGTTCATCTGTTAATTTCATTTTAAATTTCATATTGTTGGTTTTGATGTGAATTTTCTTTCTCTTCTTTTTTCATATTTCCCCTCAAGGATCTGTTCACAGATTGGCTTTGTTAGATTGCAATTTTTGTTTGGGTGTTTTTTATTTTTCCTCAATATTTTTTTTCCTCAAAAACTTTCCTCCATGTATAGACATTTAATTTTTATTTTACACTGGATTCCTGGATACTCATATACTATACAAACCATGTATTTAACACTCTTCTTTACAACCCCACAATTTTATTCATGGCAAGTAGACAACAAAGAAGAATGAGTATCTTATTATGAAATACCAACTAAAGGCAAAATAAAAGAATGTATAATCTTTTAACTATAATACAATAATCTCCATATATGTAAATCCAAAAAGGAAAAAAAAATAACATGTTCTAACTTGATTTGTATGTGAAAGGTGAACTTGTAGAGATGATGCAATTACAAAGGGGGTTCACTGTAAAGTACTTAAGCAATAGCATAACCCATACCAAACAGAAGTCACTATAGTGTCCCTATGCTCAAAGAGTCAAATGTAGAATAGATGATCTGAACTTGAGGGAGAGACTATTTGTTGTACCTAAAGCATCACGTGGAGGAGCAGAGAAGTGTATTAAAACAACATGGATTTTTTTTAGTTTTCCACATATAAAAGCAAGGGAATATAATACTTCACATGTTTGGACGTCTTCTGTTGATGTTGTATGACTGACTGGCCAAATGTATAAGGAGCCTCTTGGAACTCAGGCATCCTATTTGTCATTCTTCTATGACTTTTTCAGCAAAATCTTCAATGTGACATAATCAAAATAGATTCCTTATTCACATAATTAAAAAGACTTTTAAAGCAAAACTGAATTAACAAGTCAAGTAAACCCCTTGTATTTAAAGAAGAGAATTTATTTGTTTTAAGTTATTGTTACACAGGAACGGGAAGTTCTGGTGAGCTATTTCGTAGCACATAGACTGGAAATGGTAATGTTTCTGGTACTATTCAAAAGTGTTTAACAAATGGTTTTGAAGGTTCATCATACTAATAAACGTTATTCTGTGTCACAGACCTTTAAAACCATTTCACAATGTTCACATACCTATAAACATCCAATTGCTGAAGTCATAACATTTACATTTTAACTGTTAATAATAAAATACATTAATTACAAAACGTTACCCTGAAATCAATAACATTGTGTGACTGTTTCATAGGAGCTGTGAAGAAATGTGAAGAAAATTTCTCTAGTCAAGCTAGGGAAATGATGACAGAGCATACAAAGTAAGCAATGATTATAGTTTTTACTTAGTCTGACTTCAGCGAAAATTTGATAGGCGCTGCAATGCATCGCAGGAAACATTATTCTAATGTTTTCCTCACTTTAATGAGAAGACATAAGAATGGTCTAGCTATTAAGTCCTACAATCTTGTTCCTCCAAAAATGAAATGTAATGTTCTATTCATTAGACTATTTTTTTGGAAATATAATTATGGAAATGGCATAAAGCCTGAATTGGTGTCTTTATTTGTACAGTTAAACAGAAATAAAATAATTCTCAAGGAAGCTTAAGGAAGTTACAACATTTTGAAAAAAGGATTACCCATTTGAATAACTCAGTACCAAATCATGTACCGTAAAGGAATCAAGGCCAGGAAATTTAAAGAGTAAATATTTCAGTTTTTTCATACAACTTTCCTCCTCTGAATGGATTGAATGTACTTGCTCTTCATTGTATCATTATAGAATATAACCACAGAAAAGCCAAATACTCAATTTTCCAAATTTCCAAATGATATACAAGTCTATTTGTACTAAAATGACTGTGTTTTTTTTTTATTATTATATCAAAGATAAAGTGTGTTGTCATTTTACTATTGGTAGACTCATGATTTCATCACCAAAAGTGTTTTTAATATCTTCTATAGAAGAGATGTAATTGTGTGATAATAAGACAAAAATTGTAGAGATTGGCCTGGCAGTTGTGGCCCAGCCTTTAATCCCAGCACTTGGGAGGCAGAGACAGGCAGATCACTGTGAGTTTGTGGCCACCCTGGGCTACAGAGTGAGTTCCAGGAAAGGCACAAAGCTACACAGAGAAACCCTGTCTCGAAAAACAACAACAACAACAAAAATGCAGAGATCTAAAACAATATAAGATAGATAGCTGACATTTAAAAGCTCCCCCACTTATGTTATTCCCACACTTCTTATGGTGAAAGATACATACTCCTTTGTTTTCTTTTCTATAAAACAGGATTTTTACCCTCAATAAATCTATACTGATTACATTTTTCCTCTCTCTCTCTCTATTCCTCACAGTTCCTCGCCACCTCCCCTTCTATCTGGATCTACCCCCTTTCTATCTCTCATTAGAAAGCAGTAAAAAAAACAGACAGAAAAGAGCCCAATAAAGCCACAAGAGACAGAGATGCAGAAACCCACTTATTCTCACACTCAGGAATTCCCTAAAACAATGAATTGGAATATATATATATATATATATATATATATATATGAAAGAGGAATGTATATACATGCATATGCATATACATAGATACAGATATAATAAGAATATCATAAAATTAAAAACAAAACCTGACATACCATTATGAGACAAACATACTCCAAAAATGCAGGGGTTTTGTTTGTTTGTTTGTTTTTAATTGCCTATCTACTGCTGGGTATGCTATCAACCCTGAAAAGAAGTTTATTTCTACAATGAGATTCCCTTGGAGAAAACTAAATTTTCATTTGCAAGTTGTTATCAATTGACAATAGCCTCTGGGTTAAGGATGAGGAGATATGTCAACTTCTCTAAGCTCTGGGACCCCATTGGGTACAGTCCAGTGCAGGCTCTGTGCATGCCCTATGCATGATGAATCAGACTCTATGAATTCATGTGAGCTTTGCTTGTATTGGTTTAGTAGGCCTTGTTTTCTGGTGACTTTCATCCCCTCTGGCTTTTACACTCTTTCTGCATCCTCTTCCTCATGGTTCCTTGAGACCTCAGGGGAAGAATTTACAGGAAACATTTGGTTTGGGCTGAGAATTTAAGGTGTTTCACTTTTTGCTGTGGCCTCTTTGTTTTGTTTCCATCTAATGCAGGAAGAAGCTTCTCTGATGATGGCTGAGTTAGCTCTGCTCTATCAGTGCAGCAGAATCTCATTAGGAGTCATTTTATTACTATGTTTATTCAGTAGACCTGTAGTATTGGGTTTTATTCTTGATCCGTGGGCTATCTACTCTCAGGTTCTTGGTCTCCCAAGCAGAGTCACATGGATTCTATCTTGTGGAAGGGTATAAACTCTAATCAGATATTGGTTGTTTACTCTAAGCTTTGTGCTTCCATTGGATTAGCATATCTTATATACAGGACATTGTTGTCTTTCATTGTATTTATATCTGGGTGGGTATTTACGTTTCTCCTTTGGTTGCATGGAGAGAACTTCCCTGTACAAAATGATAGCACTTAGGGGTGAAGGCTCTGGGTAGACACCAGCTCTGATTTTGCAGTTCGAGTTGTAGATGTGTTGTCTTCAGCAAGAGGTCCTTGCCATAAGTTTGTGAAGAGCAACATAGAGTTGTGGCAATAGACTAGATTGTGTGGGCATTCACATGTGACTCCCTTTAGCCAAGGACTCACTTGATTGTCACCTAATCCCAGTACTGGAATCCTCATTTGGTGACAAGATATATCCAGCTGGGCCTCTGTCTCCCCCATTATTAGGCGATTTAATTTTGATTCCCTTCATTTTTGGCCTATTTTTGGGGAAGCTTCTACTGTATTAGGTTCCCTTGTACTGTCCATCCACCCATAGCAATCTATTCAATGTCCCTGTTCTTGGGAGATCTATCTGCCCTCCCTAGTCTGGGAAAGGTTAGAGGGAAAAGTGAGAAGGAGGAAATTATGCAATTATAACTGAATTGAAATGCAGTAATTTTAGTATGGAGAGGTGAGACAAAGGACATGGAAAAAGGAAATAACGTATTTATAATTTAATTAAAATATAATACTTTTTAAAAGCCTTTGCAAACACCTTTCATTATTTCACTGATGCTCGTATCTTTGTTCCTCCTGTAGGAAACTTAGAAAGGAGCCAGAGATGAATAAGTAAGAGCTGTTTTATGCTCTCAACCATTCTCGCTCATACAATCCCTCCTCTTTCTTGCCAATTGGACTCCCAGAGCTCCACCTGAGCCTGGCCGTGGATCTCTATGTCCTCTTCCATCAGTCATTGGAAGAGAATTCTAGCATGACAGTTAGGGTATTTGGCCATCCGATCACCAGAGTAGGTCAGTTCAGGCTTTCTCTCAATCATTGCCAGTAGTCTACTGTGGAGGTATCTTTGTGGATTTCTGGGGATCTCTAGCACTTTGCTTCTTCCTATTCCCATGCTGTCTTCATTTATCATGGTCTCTTTTTCCTTGTTCTCTCTCTCTCTGTTCTTGATCCAGTGGGGATCTCCTGCTCCCCTAAACTCTCTTTCCCTCGATCATTGTCCTTCATCCCCAACACCCCCCCCATATACAGTTTGCTCATGTAGATCTCATCCATTTCTCTGTAGTTGGACAATCCCTGTGTCTTTCGTAGGGTCCTGTTTTCTAGGTAGCCTCCCTGAAGTTGTGAGTAGCAGTCTAGTCATCCTTTGTTTTACATCTAGTATCCTCCTATGTTTGAGTATATACCATGTTTGTCTTTCTGACAAGAACAGGGACAAATAGCCAAACTAGAGGAAATACATGAACTATGAACCAATAGCTGAGGAGCCCCCAACTTATCAGGCCCTCTGGATACGTGAGACAATTGATTAGCTTGAACTGTTTGGGAGGCACCCAGGCAGTGGAACCGGGTGTGGTAATATTGTGTTCCCCAAAATAATGTGCACCTTAATAAATTTATCTGGGGTCAGAGAATGGAAGAGCCACTAGACAGACATAGAAAATGGCAGCACTCACACCTTTAATCCTAGCATTCTAGAGGCAGGAATCCCTCTGGATCTCTGAGTTCAAAGCCACATTAGAAACAGACAGGCTTGGTGACACACACCTTTAATCCCAATAAGTGAGCCTTTAATCCCAGGGAGTGAAGGCAGATAGCAGAAGGTAAATAAAGCTTGAGGACCAGAAACTAGAAGCATTTGGCTGGTTAAGCTTTTAGGCTTTAGAGCAGCAGTTCAGCTGAGACCCATTTAGATAAGGACACAGACTCTTCCAGTCTGAGGAAACAGGATCAGCTGAGAAGTTGGCCAGGTGAGGTAGCTATGGCCCATTCTGTCTCTCTGATCTTCCAGCATTCACCCCAATAACTGGCCTTGGGTTTGTTCTTATTAATAAGACCTTTTAAGATTCATGCTACAACCAGGACCTGTCTTTAGTGCATGAGCTGGCTGTTTGGAACCTGGGGCCTATGCAGGGACACTTTGCTCAGCCTGGGTGAAGGGAGGAGGGGACTGGACCTGCCTTGACTGAATCTACCAGGCTGAGCTAAATCCCCAGGGAAGTCCTTGCCCTGGAGAATATGGGGTGGGAGAAGGGAGGACAGGGGAATCCCTGGCTGATATGGAAAATTAAATTAAATTATAAAATAAAATAAAAATGCAAAGAGCTGTTTTATGTATTTGCAAAGCAAATGCCACAGAAGAAGTGCCTTAGGTTCTATATCATATCATGGAAATACTAATATTCCTCACAAAATCGTATATATATCGTATAAAGGGATCACATGCCTTTAATCGTACATCAGACCATTTGGCTTAGCAAAACATACACCATAACTGAGTAGGTTATACTATAGTTCTGAATCTGAGAAGGCTGTCTTCAAGATACTGATCAACCCCTTCTCTGCTGAGGACCCAATTCCTGGTATATAGAAAATGGATTCTAGCTGTGGGCTCAGAGTAGAAGACAAGAACTATGTACTCTTCAAAATCTGACAAGAATATTTATTGTATTTACATGTTGTCTCAGGTGACAACCTAGTCAACTAAAGAGGTTACACCACCTAATTCTCTCAGAAGGATGGCTAGGTTTCAGTAAGAATTTTGACATGATTCACTCATTTCACAGAAGTTATTTTACATTATAGATGGGCTAAAACAAGGGCTACATTGCTGTCATTTGCTTTTAAGTTAATTACTAGACTATTTTATTTAAGATTAGAATCTACTTTGTATCCCTAGCCAACTCACTATGTAGCCCAGGTTGGTCATAATGGCACAAAGATATCCCAGTCTTCATTGTGGGTGTATATGTTAAATGTGTTCTCCACAGCACCTGCCCCTAAATCATGATTTTAAAAGTATTAAAATATTTATCTGTAAAACAAGAGTCTATAAGAAAATATTCAATATATGTTACATTTATGAATAACTAGGTAAACATGTAGCAAAATTATTTCATGATATACAGACAATAAAAATGAAGTTCATATACTATATACAAATAATACATAAGTTCATCTACTATAATACAAATAATACAAAATGAAGTTCATATAAATGTTTCATATAAGAAAAATTAATTAAGAAAGGAAAAAATCCATAGAATACATTTATTGTGGCATTCTTCAAATATTAATCCTTCCTTATTCAATTGCAAGCTACGCATTTTACTGTTTTATGAAAATAGGAATTGAAATTTAAAAACAAGACGTAATTATATGAAGCAAAGCCTTTGATTGTTCTGATTTTTCCTACTCTTAGCTTTAATGCTTCTATCATGCTTGTAATTAAATTTCATATATAATGTTCTGTTTGCTTTAATCTTCATTTTCTGTTTCCCAGAAGGTACATTTTGTTAATATTTTTCTACAGTTACAATCAGTGTTCTCTACATTCATGTTGTCCCTTTTCCTTTAATATTTCCCTTCAGTTACCATGAGTGTACTCTACATTCATGTTGTCCCCTTTTCTTTAATATCTTCCTACAGTTCAAATCAGTGTACTATACATCCATATTGTCCCCTTTCCTTTGTACCCACTTCATTTATTTGCCCAAATATTTAATTGTCCGAAGGTCAATCAATACAATGTCATTTTCAAACCCTTCCATAATTAAATGGTACTTTCATCCACAATATGTATGCTCAGCCTCTTAATTTCAATATTGATTTTTTCAAAGTTCAGCATTTTCATTCAGAGTAAAATTTGCTTTTCTGATTATTTGTTTAGAGAAAGAATCTCCCCTCCACACAGCCAGGAGGCTCTGCTGTTCATTATGGAGATTTTTGTCTTCAAATCATTCCTCAATTCTATGCCTCAGCCTCTTGAATATATAATTTTTCACAACCTTTCAGTTGTATACATAATCTAATAATGTACTTCATATTTAGAATTGTTAACATAAAATTTGAAAACAATAAAGTGAAGCTAAAGTAAAATTTTCTCTCCTTGTTTGAGGATGAATCATTTAACAGGATTAATAATAATCTTTGCACCTACAGATAAGTCCTAAAACTTCAGTACAAAAGTTTGAAGAAAAATTAATTATTTATACTTTAAATAAATTAAATTATCTATAAATAAGAAATTGAGTTTCATATAACTTTCTTCTTTTATCTCTCTGTTAGGGTTTTTCCATGGAGTCCTGTGAAGAAAACCTATTTCTTCATTGTTACCATATTGGGTTAGTCAAAGTTTATGTCTTAATAGTAAAATAATTGTTTTAAATTATTAACAAGAGTTCAAGCTCTTTTTTTATTCATTAGCTTAGTATTTTTCATACCTTTTACCCAAAATGTATGGGATTAAGTTCTTATCAAATAGACAAGTCTCAATGACATATTATGGCTGGGATGAATATATAGCCTGGAACAATAAAATCAAAGGCAAATCAATATGCAGAAGAAGCACAATTTCCTGAGAAATATAGATGGATTCTTAAGAGGAAACTTTTGTATCAATTGTATATTTTGTGAATAGTATAATATAAAAAAATCAACAGGTAAAATGAAAACCAAATAAATGAATTTCATAGTGAATTATTTAAATCTCCGAATAATTTAAAACTTCATTGATGCTGCATAAAAACACATATACCCACTGAAGAAAGAGTTTCAAAGTTTAAAGATGATGCTGATGGATAACTGGAAACTAATTCAATTCGATTGAATGAAACACCATCTCCAAAGGACCACATTAAAAGTAAGCAGAAGTATCAAGGTTGAGAACCAAATCAACCCAAAACAATAAACAACCAAGAACACTGGAGTATGTAACTGGATTCTCAGACAAGAAATGATATGAGATTAAGAGAAGCAAATATTTTACATTACGTTTTGAAATTTAGTTGCTTCAAAAGTTTTATATGCACAACCAGTTCAACTCTTGCTCTTTACAAAGGATAAATACAAACGAACACAATAGGTCACTTTAGAACAGTGTCATAGCACCTTTTAATATCTGTAACTAAAAGTTACCTAAATGTTTCACAATGAAAGAATAAGTATTTTCATTCATTGAAATACTCCCTGTGGTCTACAAAAATCAACTGCCTATTTCATTCCCTGTCTTTCCATCTTAACTGAATATTTCCTTAGGGTAGATACCCTTGTACAAAGGACACATGTAGTCTGTATTGCACTGAGGTTGTGATTTGACACAGAGCTGGTTCCTCTGCATGTAGCTTCCCTTTGCCTATTTTGTCTATTTTGTCAATATACTTCACTGGCAGAGGAGTTCATTTGGGCTTACTGTTCCTGAAGAACACTTCAAAGTGGCTGGAGAGGCAGGGTAGCAGGTGGCCAAAATAGAAAGCTGAGATATCACACCACACTTTCAACCAGAGTACAGTGCAGACCAACAACAACAACAACAACAATAAAAAAAGACATGGGATAAAGCTACAGATTTTCTGTCCCTGCTTCTGCAACACGAAACTTAAATAGTCTTATTAATAAAAACCCAGGAGCCAGATATTGGGGTGAAAACTGAGAGATCAGAGAAGCAGAACAAGCCACAGCCAACCTCACTTCTGTAAGTCATAAGGTTTCACACCTCACCAACTCCTCAGTTGTTCCGTTTTCCATGAACCCTCAGACTGAAAGCCTCTGAGTCCTCACCCTTGAAGGTCTGAGTTGAACTGCTGCTTAAAAACCTCTAGTTCCTGGTCCTTGTGCCTTGTATAACTTTCTGCTTTCTTCCATCAATTTCTGGGATTTAAGGGGTGTGTGCTCCCAAGCAAAGACATGAGCTCTCAAATGCTAAGATTAAAGGTATGTGTCACCACTGCCTGGCCTCTGTGTTTAATGTAGTGGCTGTTCTGTTCTCTGATCCTCATAGAAGTTTATTAGGATACACAATATATTGGGTGCACGATATATCATCACATGCCCCCATTGATATATGATCTCTAAAAGCACTCCAGATCTCAAAAGCTTCATAAACTTCCCAGAGAGTGAAGCCAGCTGATGAACTATCTGAGCAAATGGGATACTTTTTCAATTCCAATCACAATAGGATCAAACGGATATTCCACCATAAACTCCCTATTTCATGATTTAACTTTCTCTTGATTCTTTTTGGATTTCACATCATGCATCTCAATATTACTCATGTCCCCATCCCTTGGCATCTGCCCTCTGCTCTTGTACCAGCCCCTGATAAAACAAAAGAAAATTTAAAAGAAAATTTAAAAAATAAATATCTCATTGTGGAAGCTGTAGTGTGTCACACTGAGTCATTATCTACACTGGGCTCTCGCTGGGTCTCCTCTTAGATATCCTGTTGCTGTCCTTTGTTGTGGATATCCTGAAAATGTGGTGCTTCGGGACTGCCCCTTCATGTGGTCCAGCAGATCATAGATAGGATGGATATTGGAATGGGCTAACTCTTGGCCCTGGTTCTGGGTCAGGGAGGTTGCTGGGTTGTTCAGCCTGTCCTCTCTCTCATCCTCAACACCAGGGTGAGCTCTCAAGCACTGCAGGCTAGCTCATCGTATACAGTAAGCAGCTAGGAGTAGGTCTGCTATCTCCCACTACACTCTAGGGGCCTGCCCATCTACACGTATACCACCAAGGACCACTCCATTGTGGTATTTGGGGCGGTTCAAGGGCCACTGTGCAGTGCTGTACTGGGTGAGAGACAGGAACAGCTCTCCCACTTGCCACAGGTGGTTGGGGGGGGGGGGGCGGGCATCTCCCCCTCACTAATGCCACCACATAGCCGAGGAGGGGAGGGATCAGATCTCTTATGTTCACATTCTACTACCAGTTTCACCCTCTTCTTCCCCATCCACAGGGTCAGCTCTACTTTGCTACAGGTGAGATGCCTGCTTTCCTGAGTGCTGCAGCTGGTGAGGTGCCAGGCCAGCTCACCAGTTCTCATGACCTTGGTGCCAGCTTTCCAAAACAGAAAAGAGGAAGTGTTGTGGATATCCCTCTGTATAAATAAACCGCTGATTGGCCAGTAGTCAGGCAGGAAGTATAGGCAGGACAAGCAAAAAGGAGAATTCTGAGAACAGAAAGGCTGAGTCAGGAGACGTTGCCAGCCACCGCCATGACAAGCAACATGTAAAGATACCGGTAAGCCACAAGTCACGGGGCAAAATATAGGTTAATAAAAATGGGTTAATTTAAGGTAGAAGAAGTAGGTAACAAGAAGCCTGCCACTGGCATACAGTTTGTAAGCAATAAAAGTCTCTGTGTGTTTACTCAGTTGTGTCTTAGAGGCTGTGGGACTAGTGGGTAAGAAAGATTTGTCCTGACCATGGGCCAGGCAGGACTGGAGAAAACTTCAGTTACACTTTCTCACCTACCATAGGTAGTGAGGGGTAGCAGGAGGGAGTGGAAGGTATCTCCATCTTGCTCACTCCACCATATGGTAGACAAGGAGTAGGGCTGGATCTCCCATGCACACATTCTTGGGGCCAGCTCACACTTGCCCCTGTTGAAAGGGTAGGGTCCACTGTGCTGCCCAAGAGATGTACAAGGCCTGGTCTCCCTAGTACGCCAGCTGATGAGGGTCAGTTTTCCTGCCTGCTGTAGTTGGTGAAGAATAAGGGAGGTAGGCATCTTTCCCTAGCTCAAGCCACCACATGGCAGACAAGAAAGATGGAACCCCACTCTCACAACCTCAGGGCCAGCTGGCCCTCCCATCTGACATCAGGGTTAGCACTGCCCTGTTGCCCATGTTAGGTTCAGAACCTGCTCTCTCTTGTGTCGTGGCCTGTGAGGTGCAGGGTCAATTCTCCCTAGTGTTGCAGCTATTGAGGGGCAGTGTCTTCAGTGGTAACAGGAGCCAGGGACATTGGCACAGAGCACAGATGAGGCAGGGCCACAGACACAGACATGGCCCTTGGCAGCACCTGAGGTCTACTAAGACCATGGCCCCAGGTGGTAAGCAGGCCATCAGCTCACTTCTCAGTACTGTCACCTCTTTGTATATGCCTCTCTCTACAGGATAGAAACCATTTCTCTTTCTCTCTCTCTCTCTCTCTCTCTCTCTCTCTCTCTCTCTCTCTGTCTCTCTCTTTTCTATATCCCACCCTACATTTGTTCACAAAAACAGAGACTGCCCAGCATGTGGATCTTTTATGCTTAATCACACATTTCTGGGAAAAAATTAAGTCATTGCATTAAAATTGTTTGAGTGTGGATACAACTAAATTCATTGTTGTTTTATATATAAATCAAAAACAGATGTGACCCTTCTGTTATCCCAATTTCATTCATTTTTCATCTTAGGACTGTTGTTTGAATCTTAGATGGTCTTCTAATAAAAATCCCAGAGCCAGATATTGAGGTGAAAGCTGAAAGATCAGAGATGAACATCCAGCCTCTAGTTCTTATCTCAACGAAATCCTCAGTCTAAAGAGAGTTAATTCCTGTTTCCTTGTGCCTTATATACCTTTCTCTGTCCAGACATCACTTCCTGGGATTAAAATCGTGTGTGCTTCCCAGTACTGGGATGAAAGGTATGTGCCACCACTGTCTGGCTCTGTTTTCAGTGTGGCCTTGAACTCACAGAGACGCAGATGGATCTCTGCCTCCCAAGTAATAGGATTGAGGGTATGTGCCACCACTGCCTGGCTTCTGTGTATAATCTAGTGGCTGGCTCTGTCCTCTGATCCTTAGGCAAGTTTATTAGGGTACACAATATATCATCACATATGAACTTCAAAATATTTTGAAAATAAACACACATTTGCGATTTATCCTGATTATGCTCTTCTGACACAGACACACAATGTATTGAGTGATAATATATACACAAGCTACATTTTGAAATGGGTTGTAATTTGTCAGGTAGCACCAATTCCCTTGTTGGTAAACATTGTTCCCTTCATTCTAACATATATTACTCTTTTCACAGTATTACCTCTCTTCACCTATCTCATGTAAAGTCTAACTAAACAAAATATGGATATACGCAGGTTACATAATTTTTACCAGTGAGTTGAGGCCTCAGCAAATTATGAAGTATTCCATCAGGATTGGTAGCAGACACATTGCTGGTAAAGGTGAGGAACATTGGTGGGAGTTAGATGATGGATTCTCAGTGTCTGAGATGAATTGATCACCATGGCTGTATCAAATGATCCATGAGTTCTGCAGGATGAGAGATCCAGATACCAGAACAGAGAGACAGGTAAAAAGCATTTCAGGTAGACGGTATCAGCAGTGGAGATCAAGGTAACTGAAAGCCTTTTGGAAAATAAGGAATTCTTTTTAACTCACTCAATGAAGACACTAGCTATTGCAATGATAAGTGTCTTTCTCTTTATGAGATCCAAGTGAGGTTGTGTTTACATTATATTTCTGGTATATTTATATTTTCAAGCATATTTTTCCTGATATGATTTTAAAACAATTTGTTTTTAAATAATCCCATGTAACCATATTGGCAGAAATGAAGAAATCCTCATGTAATGATTGTATCCCTCATTTTGGCTCTCAAGTATTGAGAAAATACCTTTCCGACTGGAATTTTGAATGTCCCCCCCCCCAAAAAAAAATACTCAGGTTGGAGAAAGAAAAGACTTGCATTCTGGTGTCACCCAGGGCAAAATTTGTCTCCTACAAAGGTGTTACAGAGTATGGCACCTTATTAGAACATCTTACAAGAGAGATCTGTGCCAAGACCCTGGAAGGTGTATTTTACTTTTTCCTGAGGTACTTAATTATACTGACTAACCCCCCCCTCTCTCTCCATATATATAACAAATTATGTATATAATTTGTTAGTTTACTTTGCTAATTGTGGATGAGTAGATGAACTTCACTCTACCAAGTGCTTCCATGGCCGAGTTTGGACCAGGGAACTGATGCCAGTAACACCTAATTGTTTTAATTAGGATATAACCTTCTTAACTTTAAGTAGCAAGTTGTTCATCACTTTGTGCATTGTGACTCTTGCCAACCAGTGATTTCATATGCACAATGAAGTGTAGGGTGAAGTGTACTGCGCTCAAAATGAAGACCAATTCTGCTTGCAGAATGGAGTCTTTCATAGTGAGGAACATCCAGGAAAAGCTGTTATTTAGGACACTATAGTTTAATCTGGAACAGGAGAAAGCACATATTGACATGTTTGAAAGTCTGTCATTTATCTTTATTTCTGCCGAGTGGTGCAAGGCCCTCTGAACTTTTCCTGACCCTTTGTTATATATTACACTAGTTATTTATGATCATACAGCAAAGGAAGAAGGGCAAATAAGTAAAAATTCAATTTATAAAATGCTAACTTTAAATGAAAAAATAATTGGGAATGCATACCACATAGACATTTTTTATACAAGGAGTAAATATCACTGAATATACTCACAATGATCGCATCTTAGTTGTTACTAGATCATTCTAAGCATAGAACCCTGTATCATACAATAGTGGGAAAGAGTTTTTAAAATATCGTAGCTTACAGCATTTTTAACACGCGGGTCATTTGCAGCATGGCCTGGGCCCTGTGTTGCAGTTGTGGTTATCCTCACACGAATTTTTGAGCTCCAGTCACCAAACTCTGTGTGCTAACGGGGTCTTGGTGGCCATAGCTATAAAATTCTTCATTTTGGTAACATCACACATGCACTTTAGAGGACTAACATAGGCATATTTATTAGGAGGATACAACCAAAAAACAAACAAAAAGAAAGAAAGAAAGAAAAGAAAAGAAAAGAAATAGAGCACATCCTGACATTCAGCAATTTTTCAAGCCTCTTCATATACTGGCCTGTCAGGCTTCTCAGTAAAACAAGTTGCATCACATGACAAGGTCGAGGGCACGCTTAAAGACAAAGTCTATTGCAATGTGCAGGTGACCTTGTCATTGGGGTAGCCTGAACTGCTAGCTTAAAATTATTTTATATAGTGTAATAAAAATAATTTTATCACTTACATATCCAAAGAAACTTATAGTTCCTGAACTTATTTTCTTTCCGTGAAGACACCTAAATTGCTTCGGTTTATAGCTACCTACTTGAAACTTTATTACTTCATTTTAAGCTAACCAACAGAGTCTATCGACATTTTGAAAAGTCAAGCTGTCACTTATTAAAATAAAATATTTGTAATAATAAGAGAATCACTACAGGAGAGATTCTCAAGAAAGTAGGGAGAAACTGGTAACCATGGATACACAATATATGTGCATGAAGGAATAGACTAAGGATACTATACTTTAGGCTCATCAAGTCCTTTCTCTAAACATCCTCAAACAATAATTCTGAGTGTGAATATTACTTATAACAATTACTTGTCCAACATCTTCAAACTTATTCATCTGTGAAAACTTTATGGAGAAAACAGTTGAGTAGCATTGATTCAACTAAGACTGGCTTCCTATTTTCTTAACAAACAACATACTCATATAAGGCTTCATGCACTATATTCTGAGAGGAAGGAGGGAAAAACTAGTTATGAATTACAAATAACTCAAAGCTAAATAAATGGAGAGGGTGGAGCTATGAGTTAGGAAACTGTGGAATACATGGGTAATGGTAATGGTGCGTGAGGCCTATAAAGCTATTGGCTTGAGCTAGAAAGGGGTTTGTTCCAACTTGCAAAAAATTCTCATTTGTTCATCACCCATTTAGACCAAAATGTTTTTCTCATTATAAATTCCTAAATTTGAGGGGATAGTTACATATATGTGAAATGACTGGTACATATGTGTGAAATTAATTTGTAGGGATAATTTTTAACTTATTTTTCATGATGCTAAGATTAAGTCCAGTAGATCTACATGTTTTATATAATTAATGACAGAAGCCATCAATATTTAAAATATGACAATTATTAAATGCAAATAATTTAGAATATTGTTCAAAAAGACATGTTCAATGTTTGGACTTTCTAACTCTTTGTTTTTACTCAATTACTGTGAAAACAGTCAGTTTGTTTCTCTGGAAATAAAATCTCAAATAAATCCTAGAACAAATACAGCAGAAGCTTTAGTTAGCAATCATAACATCCTGTATTTGATAAAAGAAGAATGATTCCTCTTTTTTTTTTTTTTGCTTTGTAGTTAAGGAAAAATATATTTATTATCTCTGTGTAGTATGTTTAATTTCTACATGCTTTATTTGACCTAGTATGCAAACCATAGGGGTTGTATATTTTCCAAATGTAGCTCATAGGTCAGTAACAGAGGCACAAACCGTATATTCTTTAAAGTGTTTGAATAACAATGAATTCACTTAATTGAATGTCAACAGATTACAGGTATAGTCAGAAACTTCACCAATACGCTGCAAAGCTATATATTAGTTTTTAGGTGGAAAATATTTTTAAAAATAGAGATAACCAAAAATATTGATTAAATTTCCTACCTTAAACTTGGTTTACAATCATTGTACATATAAAGTAGTATTGACATTTAAAAAATTGTAGCAATGTCATCTCTAAGACAAGATACAAAAGAAGAAAAACAGAACATGACAAAAACAATGAGATCTTTTAGTTACTTTATAAAGTTGAATCCTGATTTTCTGTAGAGATACAGATGTGGAAGAGGTGTGTGGTAGGGATTGGAAATTAATTTAGTAGATAATTTTAAACAACTTCTCTACAGAATGAAAAATGAAACAGGCTAGAGATAAGCCAGAGATTATCTGCCTTATGTATGTCAAGAGGAGACAGAGAAATGTTCCAGAAAGAACTTAATCACAGAAGAAAGTCCAACAAAGATCTGTGTCAGAGTTCTGAAAATTATTACCTTGGAGTCCATGGTAACCGGAAATTATACCTCAGAGTGTCTCAATTTTCACATCTGAGAGGGAAAAGTTTAAATCTGACAGCTAAGACACTGATGGAAATTCTTTGTTAACATTTTTTTTCCCTGAAATTGAAGCACAATACACAATGTGGGCTGCAATAAATGGCAGGATTGTTGATATGATGATTTTTCTCCAAGAGTGAAATTCATTGGACAGCAACAGCCTACTTCAAACCTTAGATTTCTTTCATACAAAACTGTGCAGATGTGCCAGCAGATGGGTTTCTTTGTCTTCATGGAACACACTTCTTTGAAACGCATAAATTTTGGAGACTTTGTTGCCATTTATGTTTATTAGTTTTACTTTTGCCCTAAGAAATATTACTTAAGAATGATGTAGCTATGTGATTTAATGAGATAGAGAACTGCTTGTTGTTATTAAACTGAAATGAGAAGCATTAATTTTACAAGGTTTTATGTGGAATAATACAAGACGGAAGTTCACATGACTTAACACAATGCTGTTGCTAAATATTCATTAAGATTTTCTCCCAGAAGTAAAAATTATATGCCCGTGTTCTCACTATTAAGCTGTACACCGACTTCTAATGTATTTTTAAACATTGAACTATGCAATTGTTTCTCTGTTAAATTGTCTTCCTCAACTTTATAAATTAATCATATTCCTTGGGCATTTGCAACATAGCAATCCTGAGAGAAGAAATACTTTCTAAGAAAATGTCACACTGTCATGAGGGCAGTAGTTTTCAATATAATTGCAATTAGCATTCTAGATGTGACTTACTTACTTACTCAAAAACACATAACTGGACCTTAATCTTACAGTAATTTTCTCAGGTTTCTTTCCACTTCTGCATCTGTTGTGGGAACATTCACAAACTGAGAACCTGGTATATTGCTGTCACATTAGTTTGCATGTGACCTTTTCAGTTTTTCAAGATACCTTATTGAAAGGAGATTCTTTTCTCATATCATATATCCTGGCTATAGTTTCCGCTCCATTTTAAAAATTTCTAAAAATGTCATTATAAGCCATAATGAGTAAACTCTGAGGTTTTGTTTGGCCCACTACTTGTGTCTTCAACCTCATACCTTTTCAAAAAGTGACAATTCTGTATTGCTTTCCTAATTAGTAACTTTTCAAGGCATTATATTTTGTAATACAACAAAACAAAAAATTTTGTAAAATTTTACTTAAAAAATTATAAAAGTAATATAACATTTACAAAAGGACTTCTCTGACTTTCCTTTTTCACTAAAACTTTAGTAACCTTAATTTATATTTTGGATTCTTTTTTTTCTTTTTTATTTATTATATTTGTGTTTTATACATCAGCCATGGGTTCCCCTGTCCTCCCCCCTCCTGCCCCCACCCCTACCTTCCCCTCAGCCCCTCCCCTCCATTCTCATCTCCTCCAGGGCCAAGACTTCCCTGGGGATTCCTTTAAACCTGGTGGATTCAGTACAGACAGATCAAGTCCCCTCCTTCCAGGCTGAGCAAAGTGTCCCTGTGTAAGCCCAAGGTTGCAAACAGCCAGCTCATGCACTAAGGATAGGTTTGGGTCCTACTGCCTGGGTGCCTCCCAAACAGTTCAAGCTATTCAGTTGTCTCACTTATCCAGAGGGCTTGATCCAGCTGGGGGCTCCACAGCTCCTGGGTCATAATTCATGTGCTTCAATTTGTTTGGCTATTTGTCCCTGTGCTCTTCCAATCTTGGTCTCAATAATTCACACTCCTCTTTCTCCACAATTGGACTCCTGGAGCTCCACCTGGGGCCCAGCAGAAGATCTCTGCATCCACTTCCATCAGTTATTGGATGAGAGTTCCAGTATGACCGTTAGGGTGTTTGGCCATCTGATCACCAGACTAGGTCAGATCAGGCTTTTTCTCGACCATTGTCAGCAGTCTACAGAGGATGCATCATTGTGGATTTCTGGGGACCTCTCCAGCATTCTGCCTATTCCTATTCTCATGTGGTCATCATTTATCATGGTCTGTTATTCCTTGTTCTCCCTTTCTGTTCTTGATCCAGCTGGGATCTCCTGCTCCCCTGAGCTTTCTTTCCCTCAAACTTTGCCCTTTATTACTCCCACTGTCATCCAGGTTGTTCTTGTAGATGTCATCCATTTCTCTGTCATTGGGTGATCCCTGTGTCTTTCCTAGGGTCCCGTTTTCTAGGTAGCCTCCCTGGAGTTGTGTAGTAGTCTAGTCATCTTTGTTTTACATCTAGTATCCTCCTATGAGTGAGTACATACCATGTTTGTCCTTTTGAGTCTGGGTTACCTCACTCAGGATGATTTTTTTTCTAGATCCATCCATTTGCCTGCAAACTTCATGAGGTCATTGTTTTTTCTCTGCTGAGTAGCACTCCACTGTGTATATGTACCATATTTTCTTTATCCATTCTTCAGTTGAAGGGCATCTAGGTTGTTGCCAGGTTCTGGCTATTACAAACAATGCTGATATGAACATAGCTGAGCAAATGCCCTTGTGGTATGATTGAGCAGTCCTTGGGTATATGCCCAAGAGTGCTACAGCTGGGTCTTGTGGGAGATGGATTCCCAATTTTCTAAGGAAGTGCCATATTGATTTCCAAAGTGGCTGTACAAGCTTGCATTTCCCACCAGCAGTGGAGGAGAGTTCCCCTTGCTCCACATCCTCTCCAGCATAAGCTGTCTTCTGTGCTTTTGTTGCTTTTATTATCATATTTTTTTAATGATGCCCAAGTTTGATTACTTATGTAACTTTTTTAATAAATTATATAAAACTAAATTGCATTACATTGTACATTACTATGAAATGAAAACTTTAGAGCTACAAATTCGCAAGGTAGTTTGTAAAACATTGAAAAAATTAGAACATGGTAATAATACACCTGTATCACTTTAGTATACTTGACCATGCCAGCCTTGACAGACTTATCAACACACTGTTTAAGCAGAATGAAACTGCCTAGTCATCTCCCACACAAATTCACATAACACAGATACTTCTATTGTTGAATCTGAAACATACCAGGGAAAGGCAAGGAAAAAAATAAACACAGTGATAAAAAAAAATTATTGTGAAGCCAAATCAGTTACAAATGTTGAAATTTTTCAGACTTTGGAATGTTTAAATATGTTAAATTAGATCTCTTTTGGATGGAAGTCAAGCCAAAATGTAAAAGTCATTTATGCTTCATACATACTTCTTTTACACAATGTTTTCTTTTACACAATACTTTCATTGTGTGTGTGTATTTTGACTTTGAACAACTGTACAATGTCATTAACATGTCCAGAGATTTCATACATTGAAGCAGTGGGAAGAAAACATGAGGACATGTGCTCCATTATTGGACTGCAGACAAACACCTAAAAAACACATGGGCCTAGCGCATAACTCTCCTATCGCTGGAGAGTTATAAACAGGAGAAAACCTGAATTTCTTCAGGCTGTAAATCTGGCCAAGTTAGTGAGAGTTAATGGGAGACAATGTCACAAGCAATATGATGGAGAACATTTGAGGAAGACTCTCAACATGAACCACTTGATTCACACACTACATAGACAGAGAGAGAAAGAAAAAGAGAGAGAGAGAGAGAGAGAGAGAGAGAGAGAGAGAGAGAGAGACAGAGAAAGGCAGAGAGACAGAGAAAGGCAGAGAGACAGAGAAAGGGAGATGGAAACAGACAGAAACAGAGAGAAGGGGAGACAGATAGATGGACAGAATATATATACACATAATATCAAGAGAATTTTGGGGGAATTTTATGCTATATGTTTTGAATTTGGATTTGGGTTTTGGATTTTAAACCTGTACACAGTAATAGTTTAAAGACAATGAGGGGTTATTGGTATAAATATACAAAATAGTAACAATAATCAGAGAACAATATGGTGATTATTGATTTCCTATAAAGATGGTTTCACTACAGATTTCCATGGATTAAGAATACATGTATCAAGCATGAGAGAAGTATTAACTTATCAAGACTTCATTTTTACATGTACATACAGAAGGCTAAATTTTAAAGAAAGGTCAAAAATGAAAAACTCCACTACTCTTGTACAGATTTTGGATTCCTTTTGTAAACAGTATAGTTAGATACGCAGAGAATCAGCAGAGACATGATGACTGTGGGTCACCTTTAACCGATTACATTTATGAAGTCCTCCATCCAAAATCAGTACTATGGACTGTCTTTTTAACATGGCCTGGAGAGTCACCAGGGGAAACTGTATTCTGGGTTTTAATTGTATGCTAATAATATAAATAATACAATTTATGTTATAAATTAACAATGGGATTAAAAGTAGAAATTACCCATGGAAAAGTAGATGGAAGTTTCCTCAAAGTTTAATAAATTAGTCAAAAGCTTAAAAAAAACACACAATTAAAGAAAGTTTTGAGACACATGAAATGTGTTTTGACTAAATTTAGAGAAAACACATCTTTGCGCATTTTTAGGGATACAGTGAATTCAGTTTTGGAAAGTGCCTAGCACTAATACATACACTAAAGTAGATGAAAGACCTGTAATAAAACCAGGGTTTATATCTGAAAATCATAAAGATAAATAGAACAAAAGAATATTTCTGAAAGCATTCATTAAAACATAAGTAAATTAATCAGAAAAAAGAGATGACTGAATGAAAATAATCAAAAGTTCAGAGAAAATACAAATAAAATTGGGAAAATTCTCACAACACTAACCAGGAAAAGAAGGCAGCTGACACAAAGGAACAGCAGAGGAACTGAACGTAAGAGGAACTATAAGGATCTGAAAGACAGTCAGAAGATAAAGAGTGGATATGGTGAGAAAGTCTGTCCAAACACTAGATGATTTACACATTGTGGATCCTTTCTCTTGTAAGACTTAAACTAAAAAATCCACACAGGACATACAGATACTCTGATATCTATTAATTTAATTAAATGTGTAATCAATGGGCTTTCATCAATAAAAGTAACATGCCCTAATATTAGCACTGTAATATAAAAAAGCCTTAAATATGAACTAAATATGAACTTTAATATGCTTTTATAAAACTGATTTCAGAATAAATAAAAATTTAATATTTCTTTTTAAAATTTCACATCTCTATACTGAATTAGCAGGGTTGTTAATATATATTATGTAAAGATTACATCAAACTGCTTTCCATATAGCTAACGACATAGTGAAACTTTACCTAGATAAAGAAAAAAGGAAGATATAGACTACAAAAGAAGGAAATGTCTGCAGTTTAATATGAAAACAATGTTGCCATAGAACTCAAATGCCTACACATTTCCTTTAGAACAGTAATCAAACATAGTAACATTGGAAGATTCAGTGTTGTTTAAAATTAAAATCATTTCCCTATATATCACTATAACAATTTGAATGAAATTAAGCAATTATGATGTACAACAAAGTAAAAGTAAAATTATTAAATTATGAACAATGTTCATACAAAGAATACTATTAAATTACTAAAAATGACTGTAACATTAATTTAGCTGTCTGTAGTTATGGGCTCAATGATTCAATATTTTTGAAATATTAACTTTCTTTTACTGTATTTATGAGTCCAATGTAATACAGATAAAAATGTAAGAAGATCATAAATTGCTTCTAACACTTGTAAATAACTTGTAAGATACTGAAGAATAAACATAGACATCAATGGACATGAAAAGTGACCAGAAAGAAATCCATGTGAATACCACCAACTATTCCTCCAGTAAAGTGTTCAAGAGTAAATTTCAAATGATTTATTAGGAAAAATGTGTTTCAACTAGCAGATGGATGTAGTGGATAGCCATCCCAGCATTGGCCTGGAAGTTCCAACACCCATTGAGGCTTCGGTAATGGTCACGCCCACAAGGCGGGTCAGAGGAGGAAGCAGAAGACCCAGGATGGAGAGGAGGGCTCTCGCTTGGTTCTGGGACACTGGACACAGGAGGTAGACCGAGCAGAGTTCTCCAGAGAACACTGCCAGACTGCGCGATACCTTTGCCAGACCCTACAACTTATCCCTTCATTTCTAAGTTACCCCACAAAATAAACCTCCCTTTTAACCACGTGGAATGGCCTTAATAATTTCACCAATAGTTGGAAATGTGCATGACCCCCAACCAATTACCACATACCCATATCTAAAATAAATTTAATGAAAAAAATATGGGGTCACATAGATTAATTAGCTATTAATTGCATTTGGTATTCCTGTGGAGAACCCAAGTTTGGTTTCCAGCACCAACATCAGGTGGCTCACAAACACATGTACCTGTAACTACTGATGATCTGATGATACCATCCTCTGATGTCTACACACCCAGTGTGTTAGTGGACTTACACATATGCAGAGACACACATATAAAAATGAAAACAAAAAGAAATGTTTAGAAGGCAAACTTATTTATTGATAGTGCATTTGAGCTAAAGAATCAAGAAGTATGAGAATGACACATAATTATTTTGTTTTATTAAAATGAAAAGGAAAAGTATCTTTATTGAAGAAACTTTTAGCAACTAAAAACTCTATAAACTGGTAGAAGTTTATTCTAAACATGTATCTAATCAAGGACTTTCCCTAGAATATACAACTTTTACAAAGAAAGAATAAGTAAAGAAATAAAATGATTAACACATATAGAGGGGAGAGATAGATATCTAAAAAATCAGATTAAAATAGCAAGGTATATAATCATATGGAAATGTTCTGAACATTATTTGTCATAAGAAACAAAATATTAAACATAAGCAACATACTGTTCCATTCCTATGAGAGCATCTCAATCAAAAAGCAAGCTGGCAATATTAGTACCGTTAAGACAAGCACTCTCAATAGTGGGGAAGTAAATCATTGCACAGCTGCTCTTTAAGACATTTTGGCAGTGACTACTTTGTGTTGTAAATGTCCTGCCATTGGGCTTCTCAGTATTTGCCTTCCTGATTTAAAAGCATGTTGACGCAAAGACCTGTGCATGAACAATGACAGATGTTTTATTACTCATAAACATCAAAATCTTCAAGCAACTAACACACCTTTCATTCAAGGGATAAACTATGAAAAATCCACACAATGAAATGTAATTCCATAAAACTTAGTGTATTATCACGCTCATGAAATCATGTATGAGTCTGAAATTGATATTGCTCAGTGGAAGAGTCAGCCTCTCAACTCTCCGCCCTTTATCATTCTGTTTTATGATATCATAGAAGAGAAAATGTGAAGATAGCAAATAAATCCATGTTCTCCAGTTCAGGGAAGTTGCTACAGTGTGGGAAAGTGTAGGAGACTTTTTGAATAAGTAAAATTATATTGCTGGAAATGTATTTTTGGCTTAACAATATTATACATTTGTTGAGATTTCTGAAATCTCTCAATATGAGCAGTAGCCTTATCACATAGAAACTAAAATGTCCTTAAGAAAACATTGAATAAATAATGACCAAAATAATCTCAGTGTTAAAATAAATCGATGAAGTCACATCAGTAAGATAGTTACAGCAAGTAACACTGGGATGAGCACAGTCTGTGACTAGTCAAAACACTGATATATTCACTTTGCAGAAGGCTATGGTTTAACAATCCCTAAATATATATCTATAGCCTGTAACCAAACAATTAACTAATTCAATAGAAGATGGTGGAAGCTAAGTTTCTTTGTTTTGGAGCGAAAAGTCATGTAAGCCACAGAGATATACATAAATATTAATACATTGTCTGTCATCAGAGAGGTACCAAACCATTCTAGCAGCAAGAGGAACACTTAAATATTCAGATATTTGTTTCCCACAAGAAGAAATATAGGCTTTTGGGACAATGACAGAATACAATAACTGCAGAAAAATATGGGTGAGAGCAGAGACCGCAGTAGCTGAGTACAAGATATAATTAAAAATACATTCAAATGTGAAGTTCCATTAAAACTCAAAATATAGCTTTGTTGATAAAGAAAACTTAGAGACTGGAGAGGTAGCTCAGTGGGCAAGGTGCTTGTAATTCCAGCACAGTGAAGATGGAGACAATACAATTTCTGGAGATCCAGTGTTAGCCAGCCTATGGAAATTGATAAATTCAGGTTAACTAAAATCACAAAACATGATATTGAGCACAGTTAAGGAAGATACACAGAGATGACTTCTAGTTTCTGTTTTTGCACAAAGGTATATAAGCAAACATACAGACATGTGCAAACATACACACGAAGTATTATATAATCCAAACATGTGAGTCCATAGCTGAAGAATGGATCTTAAAAGTTCTTATTAATAAAATCAAACCCGAGGCCAGTCATTGGGGTGAATGCTGGAAGATCAGAGAAGCAGAACAAGCCATAGACAACCTCACCTTGCTAGTTCCTCAGGTGATCCTGTTTCCTCAGGCTGGAAGCCTCTGAGTCCTCATCAAGAATGGGTCTCAGCTGAACTGCTGCTAGAAGCCTGAATGCTTAACCAGACAAATACTTAACTAACTTAGCTCCTGGTCCTCATGCCTTATATACCTTTTAGCTTTCTACCATCACTTCCTGGGATTAAAGACGTGAGTTACCATGCTTGACTGTATCCTTGAATACACAGAGATCTGCCTAGCTCTGCCTGCCAAGTGCTGGGGTTAAAGGTGTGAGTGCCACCACCTAACCTCTATGTTTAATATTGTATCTTTTCTGTTCTCTGACCCCAGATAAGTTTATTAGGGTGCACAATATTTTGGAGAACATAATACCACCACACATATCCACATAAATGAATAATCAAACATATTAATGCAGAATAGATACCTCTTTCATGGATAATCCCAATGTGTTTTGTAGATTATTTTCCCTTAAAATAAGAAAAATCACTCTGTACTTCATGAGTATTGACAGTAGAGAAAGATTTTATTTCAAATGCTGCAGTAAATTTGGGGGAAATATTCAACTTACAGTGACAAATTTGTAAATATTTTTCAGGCAGAGGTCAAGGTGACAAGTCATATGATTAAGGTACCTCTGATTTGATTAAGTGTGTATGCCACCTTATCTATGATTTTCTTTCCAAAGCAGGTATTGTCAGAAAAAAAAATATGAGAAAAATTCATACAAACACAATGTGAAGGACATGCAACAAAAGAGCTAATCTGTTTTACAAATCTGTCAAGAATATAAAACAAAAGGGCGAAGAAATGGTGACATCCTTGAGAAAGCTGAGGAAATCTGAATGAGCTGCATGTGTACCTATTGTGGATGGGATCTTGGAATATTAAAGGCACATTAGGTAAAAATGAGACAATCAAAATAATCATAAATTTAGTTCAAATGTATTCATGTTATGCTAATTCAGTAATTATAAAATGTGTCATGATATAATACATCACTTGGGAGTTTGAGATCTCTATATAGTTGTCTTCTGTTTCATATTGGTAATTTAATTATTTGAGGAATAGACAACCTTGCAGTAAGTCAGTTAACAACAATACTCAAAGTAATAATTCTGAATATCTTAGTGGAAGTTTAACAGATTTACAAGGACTATGTGCAGAAGGAAGATGAAAAAGGAGGATTAATGATGATGAGGAGAGGCAGGGGGAAGATGAAGGAACTGAAGAAAGTAAAAAAGAGAATGAATTGGAGGAAGAGGAGGAAGGGAGAGAAAGGGGAAGATCAAAAAGGCAGTGAAAGGGAGTGGAGGAAGCAGTCCAGAGCACAAACAAAAACATAAATTCTAAATTTGAAAGAGGATCAGAGAGAATTCAATGTAATGAATTTGAAATCAAGAAATGTATCTTATATAAATATATTTGCATATATTTCTTGTGGTGTAATTAGCTTACTTAAAAGTAAATGTACTTATGAATTTAAGAACTAGCCATTTAAAAGTAAAATTGCAAGTAAATGTATGAAAAAAAATCATTCTTTGAGATGTTCCCCTCTCTGGAAAACAAATATGGTATATATTCACTTATATGTGGGTATTAGCTTTTAAATCAATGATAACCAAGCTATAATTCATATAACCACAGAAGTTAGGCATAGAGTAAGGGACTAAAGGGTAGATAGGTAGATCTTCCCGGGAAAGGGTAAAAGAAGGGACTGGACCTGCCTGTACTGAATCTACCAGTTTGAGCTGAATCCCCAGGGGAGTCTTTGCCCTGGAGGAAATGGAAATGGGGGGGAGCTGGGGGGAAGGCAGGGATGGGGGCAGGGGGGACAAGGGAACCTATGGCTGATATGTAAAATTAAATTAAATAAAAAAAAGAATAGATAGCTAGGGATGGATGTGGGGGGGTAGAGCAGGAAGATCAAGTAGTGAGGGAATGAGGAGAGGCTGCTGGGGAAAGCCCTTCTGTATGCTGTGAATATTGGCTGTCCCCATTGGTTAATAAATAAATTGCTTTGGCCTATGGCAAGGCAGCTCAGAGGCAGGCAGGAAAGGAGAGAGACAGGAATGGAAAAGTCAGAGTCTTGAGAGACCAAGTCAACTGCCCAAGGAGCAACAAGTAATGGGACACTGGTAAAGCCACAGAACATATGGTAAAACACAGATTAAGAGAAATGGATTAATTTAAGATATAATTGCTAGGTAGTGAGAAGCCTGTCATAGTTTCTACAGTTTGTAAATAATATTAATCCTCTGAGTGATTATTTTATAAGCAGTTGCAGGACTACAGGGCTGGAATGGACTGGAGAAACCATCTGATGACAAGCAGCAGATGAGGGAGGAAATAAAAGGACAGCTAAATTAGGGGCCATTTGAGGGATAGTATTAAAATCTAATGCAATAGAAGCTTCCTTAAATACATGTATGTAAGAAGGCATTCTAAAGGGAATCTCCAAATGATGGAGGAGATAGAGTCCCATCTGGCCAACACTTGTCCCCAAATGAAGCTTTTCTTACCAGAAGTGAGTTGCATTTGAGTTTTTAAGAGTCCCATGGGACTCTCTAAATAATGCAGACAAGACTATACATGGCTCTCTACAAACTGACATTACAGAAGAATAAACTAACACAACTCATTGAACATGAAGTCAAGCCAGTGCCTACACAGTGCCTTCACCTCTATATTCTAGTTTCTTGGTACAGGAAGGTACTCTACAGACAACCAAAAGAGAAATGTAAACAACCACCCAGGCAGAAAACTTCTGATCTACAGTGTTGTTCTCCATACAAAATATGCTAGGGCAATGGTGCATAAAGCTTTTGAGAGTAACCAGCCAATGTCTGATTTGACTTAAGGCTCAGTATTGCTGGGGAGACCACAAACTAGAGACTAGATAGGCCAGAGACCTGGGGTGAAACGAAATACTATTTTTTAAACATGTTGTAATAAAATGACTCCTAATGACATTCTACTATCTTCTCCATCAATTAGCAGAGAAGCTTCCCCCTGCATCAAATGGGAACAAATATAGGGATCCACAGCCAGATATTATGCTGAGCATGAGAAACCTTGGAACACTCAGCCCTGAATGTGAAGTCTGCATCAAATCCCTTTCATCAAGATTCACAGAATCCTGTGGAAGAGAATAAAGCTAGAGGGAATAGAGGATACCAAGAAAACAAGGTCATCTAAATCTACATGATCGAGGCTCACATGATCTCAGAGAGGCTAAGGCAACACGCTCAGAGCTTACATAGGTCTGCATCAGCTTCTCTGATTATATTAGAATGGCTTAGTGTTTTATGGTTTTATTGAGTGTGCAAAGGTAGAGGGTCTCTAATTCTTATTTCCTCTCTTAGGCATTTTTCTTTATGTGTTCTTTTTTGTTAACTTATCCAACTCTGATGTGTTCGTTATTGTTTTATCTTATTTTGTCTTGTTTCCTTTTTATCCACTAAAAGCCTGTTTGTTTTCTAATGAGAGACTGAAATGAAGTTAACCTGCATGGGATAAGAAATATGGAAGAACTAGGAGGAGTAGATGGAGGGAAAACCTTTATGAAGATATGTTATATGAGAAAAAATTATTTTCATTAAAAAAAGAAAAAGATTTTTTTTCTCAATAGCATTGCTTGAGATGGGAAATTTAGTAGATTAATAAATGTTGCTGATAAAGAAATCAAAATATAATGACAACTCTAATGTGGGGTTTATATTGGTGGTATAGGTAGAGAAGTCTCAAAGCTGGAAAAAAATCAGGTGAACCTGGAAATGAAGCAGGAGTTGAAAGATGAGATGTGATTGTGTGCCGAACTCAATATGAATCGCAGACAGATGAAAGTAAGGATCACCAAGGTTTTCAATTATGGAGTTACTAGTGAACTTCAAAAGAAATGGATTTCAGTTTGTATGGCAGTTATACCTGAATGAGGTGGGAGTGTGCAGTGTGTACTTCAGAACTCTGATAGAATTCCAGCTCTGCCACTTGCTAGTTAAGTCTTATTGTCTGGGCTACCTAATAAGATCAAGCTGTATTTACTCTTGTGCAAAATAGATCTAGCCACATTTGTCTTATCAAGGTACTGTAACCATTTCACATCTGGAATAATTTAGGCATTGTATCCCACAATGAGTATCACTTCAATAAATGGAGGTAGCAGCCAAGGAAGAATAATTAGTGTCTGAGATCATTTTGGTAATAATATAAGCATGTTTTCAGCCATGATTCATGCTTTCTTTAGTGATAACCAACTGGGGAAAATACAAGATAGGAAAATTGATTTTAGAAATTGCATATATAGGGAGGGTGAGGACTCTGATAAATCTGAACTTATGGGAGGCTGAAAATGGAAAATAAAAATAAGTAGGTTAAGATGGTTTTCAAATTTAAACCCAGAGTTAGGTTGTTGATACTGATGAATGAAAAGATGCTTTGTGATACTGTTTCTAGTATACAGACTGTCAGTAATATACAGATACATTTTTTCGTGTATTATTTACTTTAAATATTATATAAGATATCAACAACAGAATCAATGATGTGTGGGTTATTATTCTTAATAAAGAAGTTTAATGATGAACTATAATATGACCCAGAGTCACCAGGGGCCATTGTTAACTTCATTTGTAAGAACAATAAAATAAACACTAGCCTGAAAGTTGGAAGATAATCATGGGAAGAGTCCCATAATGGATATTGACATTAGATTTATTCATGTCTTCACAATCAAAGGGTTTTAATCCCTTATTTATTATTTCTCAGCCTTACTCAAGTAGTTTGGGTTATCTTGCATCATATGTCTTCAATTTTCATAAGACTATACAATATGAATAAATTAAATGCCCAGGTAAATTTTAAAAAAAGAAAACTTTCAATAAATTTTCCAATTAGATTGATTGCTGAAAATCCACATCATTAGATATTATGAGAAATTCAGTGAAGAAATTCAGTGGCATTCCACAATACTAATTAGAAATATCAGCTAACACGCATTCATTTGTATGTATATTATGTATACATAAATAAACAGGAAAAATTTGTTCAGTGTGGTTGTTTGTTACAGTGGCTATAACAGCTAAATTTCTCAGAATATATTTTACATATTTTGTTTATGTTTGTGTGTCCTTCTATACTGAAAAATATTACAATAATTATTTTTATGATAAGGGAATATTTTTTGTAAATCATTCCTTTATACTCTTTTCATAATAAACATATATAAATGTATCTGTATTGATGTTTTTATGTGTACACCAAACCAGATAGTCCATGTCACAGTCAGCATTTGGGGTATGTGAGTTGAAGGTTAATGGTTCAGTGATAGGGTTGTGGGTGGAACTCAGTGGTGGGTTTTCCTGTTAGAGAGCAGGGAAGCCTCTGGTCCAAAAGCAGACCTTGTCACATGATGTTAAAATATGCCAGAGTCTTATTTCAAGTAAAGAGCAAATTGGCAGGAGGAAGGAGGCTGAAGGGAGAATGTGTAAAAGAATGAAAGAATGTCTGAAGTAATACGAACTCTTCCCACAATGTGACTTTGCATCCAACTTAGGGAGAAAAATGAGTATGTGATTGTTAAACAGCTATAATTAAAATAATAAGAAACTCAAGATAAAACTTACATAATATTAGCTGTAAAACAGAAAGAAAAAAAAAACAGAACCATAACAAATACCCCTGTAATTAAACAGAAAATCCATGTGAGCATGATGGTTACAACTAGAAGAAATAAATGAGATGAACATCACAAAATGGGATAAAACATGTGGTGGAAAGTAAAATTCAAAAGATAATACCATTTACTATTAAACAAAGAATATTCAAAAGCCAAGTATTAAAATCACAACAAAGTAAACATTAAGATTCCACCAGAGGGAACAAAGGGAAGTCTAACACAATCACAGGTTCCAAAGCTCCATACTAAAAGGGGGAGAAAATATTTAGTCATGATAATGACAAGATATGTATAGAGACTTAAAATGAAATTTCTTAACACTGAGATAAGGAAAGTGATGAACAGCCTTGTACAAAACACCGTCTTATTTGATGTAGGATGGGTCCAGGCATCCTTTTGGTTCACCTAGTGAGCTGATGATAGAATATGAGACAAAATAGCCTTTCCAAATAAATGCATTTTATTTTAATCATGTGCATATGTGTGCATTCCTTTACAGGTATCTGCATGTGTGTATGCAGGTGTATTTAAGTCCAGAAGTTAGTATCATAATTCCTGGGTAAGGAACTTAGCTGACAGTCATGTGTCATCCTGGGGAGAGTGCCGGGAACTGAACCCAGGTCATCCTGAAGAGCAGCAAGTTCTCTTAAAATTGAGCAATTTTTCCTCCCCCAAAACCACTTTTTAACATAATAAGGAAATAATGGATACAAATAAGCTGTAGAGAGCTAACCAAACTACCACTTTTATAGAGGACAAGGGGAAAGTTACTATGCAAAGGATCTTATGTAAACCAAACCTCTTCATAATCAGTCTTTTGGCTAGTAACATAACACTACATTAAACCATCTCCATTTTTAGGAATGCACTTAATAAGAGATCCACTAAAATACAATGTTTTCATATTTACATTTGTTTTTAAGTCATGATTATTGATGTTATCATTTTTATTGTTTCACTGTATTTGTGGTTCTTAGAGTGGGACCCAGGGCTTGTGTAAATTCCCTACTCTATCATGGTATTACATAACAACCTTAGATTTCCTAATGGTACTGACATTTTTGCATAATTTTTAAGGAAAGAGAATATCCCTTCCTCAATATCTGAGTTATCAATAAGATATGATGCTTTTTCTCTCTTCTTGTACATTTTCTACATTTTAATTTCACAGAATAGTTTTCATCTATATCAATAAAGAATAACTGTATGGTTCTCTGAAGTAGAACTAGTGAATTTTGATGACTGATCAGTCAAGTCCCTACAAGATTCAAAATATTTTCATGTAAATGATTTCAAATATCCATGACTCTTCAAATTATCTTAGTCTGTAGGTAAATTATTGGCTATGTTTCATAAGTCATTACTATAATTTAAGGATAAGAAAACTTCAGATTAATTGTACATGACATTAAATATAGCAAATTAGTTTTTACCAAAGAGAAGAAAACACTGGAGGCCAAGGAATTTGATCCATAGAACATTTTGAGTCTATAGAGTGAATATGGTTCAAAGCACGCAGATTGGTTTCTAGGACATCAATAACACTGCTTCACTTTTATATATTGATTGTACACAACTTTGAATAGCATTGAAGCAACACATACGTTTTATATATGTACATATGTAAATCTATAAAGGTAGACATGCAAGCCAATAACAAAATTGTGTTTTAATTGTTTATAGCTAAAACCATTCATATAAATTTTTATCATTTTATATTGCTTAATGCTTGAATGAAAGGCAAAACCTATTTGCATAAATAAAAAACATCCCAAGGTATTACAGATATTCAAATGTTAGGCTTAGAACTTTCATTAATCTAAAAGATAGAATAATCCCTCTAATTGTAAGCACCAAGGGATCTCTTTTCCACATCATATATTACTTTGATCATTAAGTCAAAGCATATTTTTATGTTACTTCTAATAGTTGTTATAAATTGAATGCTATTTATAAAGTAATTATTGTTAATAACTTCAGATTGGGATTGGATGTATCCATATACTGAAGTACCAATACAAATTCCTTAGACTGTGATAAGATTTGATGATAAGGCCTTTAATAAGGTTAACAAGGTAAAAAGAGGTCCTGTGGGTAGATGCTGCTATTCTAATAAAAATGTTGCCTTTATAAAAAGGGAAACAGAAACGAGCAGAAACAGAAATGGGAGAAGATGCTAAGAGGAAATATTCTGTCAGATCTGAAGAAATAAACTTTATTGTTTGAAGACACTTTCTTTGTGATAACTTGTTATGATCATCCTAGAAAGCTAATGAAGTAATGCAGGAAATGACAAAGATATTTGGAGCTGCAAATGTGATGAAAACCAAGAGCTACACATTGCATGTTTTCATATCTTCTTAGTCATGTGGTTTAAAACAATCTGCATCTCAGATCTTCATGTCATCATGGCTTCTGCTTAGCAACTTTATGAAAAGGCAGTTATATTTTCTGTGAAAATACTAAATGCAATAAGGTTTAATAAGAATCATGTCTTAATAGAATGTGGTCTTGCAAATTAACTTTCTTCAAGAAGACAATCTCCATACATAGAGAAATAAGAAGTAAGTTACATTAGTTTTTTTTTTCTTCTCTAGTATGGTAATGTAATTATAAGACCTATAAGACATTTCTACATTTCTCAATTGTGAAATACTGAAAATATTTATTTATTACATAAAAATTGAAACAACAGTAGAATAGTATGCTGACTGAAAAAAAATTAAAATCCCTTTGTAAAAGGGATAAAGTGAATCTGAAGATGTGGTAAACAGAGAAACAAATAGGCATATCCCTACACCACGAAACATTAAAAATATGAATTAGAGAATATGCTGAAATAATTTGTCCATTATTTAATTTCTAAGATTCCACAATGTGAACTTTCATCTTCATATCCCCACAAATGATAATGATATTCACTGATATTTTAAAATAAAATTAGATAGTAGCCATATCTTATGCACGGCTCTTAAAGTAACTTTAATTTTTCCCTACATATGTTAGGTAGAAGTTAGTTGTTACAAACACATTGTTAAGAATAGTTGGTACTTTATGGTCAGTTTGCACTTGTCCTATCTTGTGAATTTCTGAGTAATGTATAACCCATGTGGAATTGGCTGGAGCCATGTTTACTAATGTAGTCATAAATTCTACCATTTCTCAGACATTTGCATAAACTGGAAAAGTTCTATACAAAGAACAAGAATGAGTAATTTACATTAGGACTTTTGTAGATGAGATAGTGAAGAGGTGATTCTGAGCCAATAATAACTGAGTTGACAAAGTTAAAAATCAATGTCACTAGAACAACTGAATCAGCTGCCTGGTATCCATTTTGCTCCCTTTGGGATTTAGTCATTGGTTTTATTTTCGGAAGTCCCTGACTTTATTTGTTCAGTAGTACAGAATAAGTGTTCGTACTTGTTATAAATCACACTATTTGATAAGTATTCCATTTGAAGCATTCATCAAAGTATCACTGACAAAAACGCTAAGAATTTGAATGTTGAGTTTTCTCATGTTTAAATTAGTTGTATATTTTTTCCTTTCGGAAATTTCAGTAGAAACACATTTGACGCTTTTTTTTTCTGACTGAAAGCTTAAATGATTTGTTGAATTTTTAAAACCAGTTTCCATATACCAGTATAGAATTAAACAAACCAATGTTTATTTGAAGCTGGAATTTGAGCCCTGATTTGTCTCTTTATAAAGAGGGATCCTTTTTATTTCTCGTATATAATTTTAGTTTTTTGAAAAGCAAACAGCTTAATTAACATCTTTTACATGAACTAATGTTATGATTTAAGCATTGCTTTTAGAATTCATGACTTACATATTGAATTTTATAATGTCTCATTTATTCCAGTTTCTGAAAGACTAGGAAAAACAAATACTTTTCGGTTTACAATTTACAAAAGCAAAAGCTTTTCCTTCTAAAAAGATGGAGTTTGGGAAGTATTATTCTTTGTTCTTGAGAGGAATGAGAGTCAGCGGGTCACGATTGCTCCTTGACATAGAGACACTGTCTGCTTCCTTCCTCTTAATCTCGGAATCCTGCCAAGCCATCCCAGCAGAGTGTTGTGTACACCACTATAAATGATAAGAGTTTCAATAGGCACTTTAGTGGAATTAAGAAAAATCTCACACTCTTCCACCGTGATGCCACATAGCAATCTTCATTCTCGGTTGTACTGTCAGTGAACTGTATTTAACAGGCCTGAGCTCAGCTCAGTGTGTTCCTGAAATAACAGAACAAAACGAAGCAAGTACATATTACAGGATTTATCTCGTGTCAGCAGAATGACAGCAAAATGACAATATGATAAACAGAACAAATTGCTAGAAACTGGATAATGAAAGGAATTTTGTCTTGTAGAACCTGGGAGCCTTGTGTGTGTGTGTGTGTGTGTGTGTGTGTGTGTGTGTGTGTGTGTGTGTGTGTGATTTCTGTTACTTTTGCTAATTTTTTTCTTCTCTGCATGTGTATCGTCAACCTTTTCTTGTCCCCTAGGTGACATTATCAGGATTGTGATTCTCTTCTTCTCCAAACATATCTGCCAAGACTTTAAAGCGGGGCCCCCAATCTGTGAGATAATCATAGTCCTGGTCGGCTTCTGTGGTGAGAGAGTCTATGGAGCTGAGCGACTCTGCCACTGATCCATTGCCCTCATATGCATAAGTGGCCAATGAATCGTATGGTGGGGCAGCTGGATCAGCATCGTTTTCCTGTAGCCTTTGGTGAATAAAATCCCTTATGTCTGTGTTATCTTCCACGTGTGGTCTCTGACGAGGTAAACAGAGGGAGTCTGGTTTTATATCCCTGCGAGATTTGTTCTCTTCAATCACTTTGGGATTTCTAAGAGCCCCAATGTCAAAAGCCTGGGTGTCTTCCTCCCCACCTCCTTCATCATCATAATGGATGACATTGTCTCTGATGTCTTCCTTAGATGTCATCAAGGTGTCTTTCTTCCGCTGCCTTCTCAATGCTACATACAGCACAACTATAGCTAGAAGAACACAAAAATAATAACTTGTTAAGTGGAAGCACCTATATCATTTTATCTCTATACATGCTAACATGGAACAGGAGAGCTGCATTTCTTTATTCGCCTCACAATATAGTCATGGTTATAATACTATAACCAATAAGGTCATGCATATGCTTATGAATTTTCTAATGCCAACTTCACATTGAAACGCTAAATATGAAAAAATCACAGAAAAGTCATTAATACTATCAAAAGTTTTCTATTTGTAGTTTAGTATTTTGGACACAGAAAATATCAGACCAATAAAAATAGTAAAAAGAGAAAAAAGTCCATTCTAATTATATAGATATTTGAAAGAGTTGATAAAAATACATAGATGTTGAATTATAAAGGATCACGTAAATATTAGTGATGAATAAATCACCAACAATATTGTTAGTTGGAGGGGAGGTTCTGGGGGAATGTGGGGGTGGGGGCAGGAGGGGGGAGGACAGGGGAACCCATGGCTGATGTATAAAATTAAAACACATAATAAAAAAAGACAACTTGAGGTAAACCAAAAAAAGTATCTTTGTAAAAATAAAACTTTAAAAATTAATATTTCAAAAAAAATTTCAATGTAATACTCAAAATTGGTGAGAGAATCAATATTTAAAACACTATATAAGAAAGAAAGGGAATAAAAGAGAGAGATGGAGGTAGAGGAAGGAAAGAGGAAATAAAACAAAACAATAAAATTTGGAGATTATGGGGTTGGAAATTTAGCTCAGTGGTAGAGCGCTTGCCTAGCAATTGCAAGGCCCTGGGTTCAGTCCTCAGCTCTGAAAAAAAAAAAAAAGATTAAAAAAATTTGGAGATTAATACCTCTTATTGTTTCAGTTCTGAGTAGTGGAATGCTTAACAATATTGTACAGAAGATACATGATAGTCAATCTGACTTCTTGAGAATATACTTTGATGTACCTACTCACCTCAATTATTATTATATCATTTTATTTCTAATGACTGAATGCTCGCCATTAAGTGAATGGTGTTTATTATTTAAAACATCAACAGGAACAGGTAGACATAATGAAATAATTGTACAGGTTTGGGTAACAATCTCACATCTTTCCAAAATAGTCCCAATAGGATAAAAGCAAAGTGTGTTTGTTTTTCCAAAGCAGAGATTAAATGAGAGAGTAGAGAAACTCAAGGAGAAGTGATCATGTATTTATTCCCCCTCTCTCCAAATTAAAATAAAAAAAAGTTGAGCCTATTAGAAAGAATTAGATGTTGCTTCTATAAAATAATCCATGAATGATATTTAGGACTGTGCATTTTTCCTTTGGCACATAAGATACCTGATGTAATTTCACTGTTGCTGATAACCCAGGGATTGAGTGATATACTGAAAACCATAAAGAGCATTCCTAAGTGTCAAAAAGCTTTAGTGAAAAGCAAGAGTAGAAAGACAGGCTCCATAATGTATGGTGGAAGGTTATCTATAAAAAGCTCTACAGATTTCTATTGTTTATTCTCATTCCATGAAAGGACACGGAAATGGTTTACTAAAAGGTATGTGGTTGTACATTCAAAGAATATTTTCTTGATGTATTTTAAAACAGAATCTTACATAAGATAATGAATGCAAATGATTCTTTTTTATGAACAAGGAGGTTACTAGTATCAAGAATAGTACAAAGAACTATGGAAATTCAGGGAGAATTCAGGGAGATAAACACACTGTCAAATTCATTGTATGATACTGATGAGGTAACATTTTGCTTGCTTATTTCATGGAAGACACATGAGCCAAAGAAGAACACCTAGAATATTTTGAGCCATATTATGAAGATACACAAGTACTCTCAGGTTCAATTAGCTACCTGATCAGGTACACTTTAATTGAAGTCAAATAATAACTAACCATGGATAATTTCTGATGTGAGAATTATATTTGATATATACAGGTTGAGTTTTATAACATCAGTAAAAACATATGCTCGATGAATATTGTCACGTATTATGAAGATACAAAGAATGTTTTGTTCATGTAGCCAAGCAACCCACACAGAATTAATATATATACTGTTCAAACTGGTCTAGAAATCACTAGGTTTCCATGAGTGTCGGACTCACAGAGTATGCTTCATAAAGTGTTACCTACTGTTTCCTACTATTTCTATTCTAGAGGGGAAAAAAAGCTACTGTATCCCCCCTTTTTTAGAATGTTTTAAATGAATACTATGATCGCTGAAGCTCAATGCCCAGGTTTCCATCTGTTTCCTTTGGTTTTAAGGAGTGACCATAAAAATAGATACTTTCTCTCACTGAAGTAATCAGTAGATAGAAAATTGGAACCAAATTAATGCCAGAATCAAAAGGTTTTAGTAGAGATATATTTATTCTGACATAGTGACACAAACTATATGCTTATTTCAAACCTTCTCCAATCAGTGCTTCTGGATATGGCAGTCTGCTCTTCTCTGTTAGAGTGGAAACTTTTACAGATTTGTTTGGGATATGGAATGGGTTGAATGGGTTGAAGATATATTAAGACTGCAGTGTAAGCAGAATGTAAACCTATTTGGAATCATTTACCCTCTATTTTTTTCTTAGAAACTCTGTTTTCATTATTGCTTTGTTGAGATGGAAATTACAAAGTATTACACATCTGGGATATTTTTAAATTATAGTGTAAGTATATTAGGCGATGACAATTAATGCAAAGTTGAGAAATGGTCCTATTTCACTTTTATAAAATTATAAAATCTAGTTTATTGAATGGAACTCATTGTGAGTACAATTCTGAATAATTAAGGATTGTATTAGTAAACATGGATTATGTATATGTATATGTATATATATATACATATATACATATATATACACATATATATATATTACTCTAAGCATAAGATTATTATGAATAATTAGTGTGCTTTTTATGAATGACATATATTTTAGAAGGTTAAAAATAATAAACTCAGTTGGGCGGTGGTGGCACACGCCTGTAATCCCAGCACTCAGGAGGCAGAGCCAGGCAGATGTCTGTGAGTTCGAGGCCAGCCTGGTCTACAGAGCTAGTCCAGGACAGGCTCCAAAGCTACAGAGAAACCCTGTTTCAAAAAACCAAAATAATAATAATAATAATAATAATAATAATAATAATAAACTCAGTCTATGCTCATGCACATGGCTTAATGAAACTGATAGATGGCTTTAAATGACTAGTTACTGCAGAGAATTCCATGGTAGAAAAGGAGTCAAATTTTCAACATTAATATTCCTTATGACTTAAACATATTACTGATGATATTACATGGGGAGTAACAAGCAGAAAATATATTTAATAAAAAGATTATTTTAAGTAATCAGTGATTTTCAAACCAGCTCAGGAAACAAAATTTTATAGACATTAGAGAGAGGATGGAATAAAGAGATAGCTAGAGATGCAGGAAGCATGATTGATATGGAAACCAACCTAAGAGTATCCCAATGCACAGTAGTATTGCAATCAGAGCTCCAGTGCTAAGTCCTACAGGCAGAAAAATTGCTTCAACATTACAAGACAGAATGGTCCCATCAGAGTCACATCTACACACACGAATAGTCATTGTGTTCGTGCTGCTCTGGACCGGGTAACTGCTGTCTTCTATGACAACAGGAAGTAAGTATAACTCTTGCTGCCTGCGGCTGTATCCATTTCTCCGGGTTTCAATTCCAGCTGTGTTGTCTGCAAAACATGAAGTGGGTGATAACATAGTTACTGTGAGTTCCACTTCAAGTTTCAAATTGGTATCTGTTAAGCAGGATGAAGCTGTTTTTGAACTGATAAAATGTATCCTTACTTAAAATGTTTATTAGATCACTGTGAAAATGTAATCAGATGCAATTAAAATAATATTCTGCAAAAGACAAAATATTCATCTTGGTGGTATATATTAAATTTTCCATTGAAGAAGAATAGTCTTATAACAAGAATGATACACGGCAGTTGGGTTGTCTCAGGTTTGTTGTTGTTGTTGTTTTTGTTGTTGTTGTTTTTTGTTTTTCTGATATCAAAATATAATTGGGTAGTGGGAAACTTCTCTGAATGTTTTTATTTTAAATACAAAAGTCAAATATTTATAGGCACAATATCAATAACATCTTTTGAAACTTAAAAAATTGATATTAAAAGGGTATCCATTGAAGATTTTATCACATCAATTAAATTATGAAATATGGGAAGGAAAACAAAGCATGGTAAAAATATCAAAATTCATTAAAAATTCTAAGCGTTAAGGACAGGTCTGGGTCCCACTGCCTGGGTGCCTCCCAAACAGTTCAAGCTATTCAATTATCTCACTTATCCAGAGGGCCTGATCCAGCTAGGGGCTCCACAGCTTTTGGTTCATAGTTCATGTGTTGCCAATCATTTGGCTATTTGTCCCTGTGCTTTTCCAATCTTGGTCTCAACAATTCACACTCTTACAGTCCCTCCTCTTTCTCGATAATTGGACTCTTGGAGCTCTACCTGGGGCCTGGCCAAGGATTTCTGCATCCACTTCCATCAGTTATTGGATGAGAGTTCCATCACGACCTTAGTGCATGAGCTGGCCATTTGGAACCTTGGGCTTACACAGGGACACTTTGCTCAGCCTGGAAGGAGGGGACTGGACCTGCCTGTGCTCAATCCGCCAGGCTGAATTGAATCCCCAGGGGAGTCTTGGCCCTGGAGGAGATGGGAATGGAGGGGAGGGGCTGGAGGGAAGGTGGGGGCGGGGGCGGGAGGGGGGAGGACAGGGGAACCCATGGCTGATGTATAAAATTAAAACATAAATATAATAATAAAACAATAAAAAATAAAAAAATTCTAAGCATTATGAACAATAATATTATCTAGTAATTACAAATGTAGTTCATTGTATCTTTAACAAAATCAACAAGTATGATATTTATACAAAGAAAATATCTAATTACATAAAATCAAACATTTTGTTGACAAAATTATTGGACATGCATTATTTATAGACATTTCAGCAAAAACTTTTTGTTCTATTTTTTAATTGAAGCAATTCATTTTTAAAAATACTATTTTTAACACAAACATTACAATAACCTTGAGAATCATGTAAATAATTAGAAAGATATACTACTTATTAAAATGAATTTCTTTTGGAGGTATACTACTATGCTAGTCACAATCCATTTTACTAATTTTAAATGGAATTTGTAACTTTTCCTCGTCAGCGTCTCTAGACTTATTGACACAGGAAAATACCTTTAAGAGAAAATCTTTTGAGCTATGATGATGTTTTGCTGGGTAAGTTTTACATATTATGATTTCAGAGACAACATTTAATGATGAGTAAAATATCAAGGTAGCATCACCATTCATAATGTTCACAAATAGATTAAGTGAGGACAAACATTGGAGCTGCGGACAGCCGTAGGACAGTGAGGACTGACTAAAGCACCATTGAGATATTCAGAACTCAGTGACTGATTTTGTGAGTTTGAATCAGAGATCATAAATTAAGTGACACTCATTAGAAGAAGAAAAATACCCCCCCCCCCCACACACACACATGTCCAGTTTGCTCATGTAGATCTCATCCATTTCTCTGTCATTGGGCGATCCCTGTCTCTTTCCTAGGGTCCAGTTTTCTAGGTAGCCTCCCTGGAGTTGTGTAGCAGTCTAGTCATCTTTGTTTTACATCTAGTATCCTCCTATGAGTAAGTACATACCATGTTTGTCTTTCTGAGTCTGGGTTACCTCACTCAGGATGATTTTTTTCTAGATCCATCCATTTGCCTGCAAACCTCATGATGTCATTGTTTTTCTCTGCTGAGTAGTACTCCATTGTGTATATCTACCACATTTTATTTATCCATTCCTCAGTTGAAGGGCATCTAGGTTGTTTCCAGGTTTGTGAGGGGGGTAATGAAGGGCAGGGATTGAGGGAAAGAGAGCTTAGGGGAGCAGGATATCCCAGCTGGATCAAGAACAGAGAGGGAGAACAAGGAAAAAGAGACCATGATAAATGAAGACCCCATGGAAATAGGAAGAAGTAAAGTGCTAGAGAGGTCCGCAGAAATCCACAAAGATACCCCCACAAAAGACTACTGGCAATGATCAAGAGAAAGCCTGAACTGATCTACTCTTGTGATTGGATGGCTAAATACCCTAACTGTGGTGCTAGAACTCTCATCCAATGACTGATGGAAGCAGATGCAGAGATCCATGGTCATGCATCAGGTGGAGCTCCAGGAGTCCAATTTGGCGAGAAAGATCAAGGATTGTATGAGTGAGAATTGTTGAGACCGTGACTGGTAAAAGCACACGGACAAATAGCCAAACTAGTGGAAACACATGAACTATGAACCAATAGCTAAGGAGCCCCCAACTGCATCAGCCCTCTGGATAAGTGAGACAGTTGATTAACATGAACGGTTTGGAGGCCCCCAGGTGGTGGGACTGGGACCTGTCCTTAGTGCATGAGCTGGCTGTTTGGAACCTGGGGTTTATGCAGGGACACTTTGCTCATCCTGGGCGAAGGGAGAAGGGGACTAGATATGCCTGGATGACTGAATCTACCAGTCCAAGCTGGATCCCCAGGGGAGTCCTTGCCCTGGAGGATATGGGAATGGATGGTGGGCTGGGGGGAGGTCAGGGAGGGGGCTGGATGAGGGAGGACAGGGAATCAGTGGTCAATATGTAAAATTAAATTAAATTATAAAATAAAATAAAAAAAGAAAAGGTTATCTTATATCTAAAGCTTGAAATATCAAGAAGAATAAGAGGAAGAAGAAGAAGGAGGGGGAGGAGAAGGAGGAGGAGGAGGAGGAGGAGGAGGAGGAAGAAGAAGAAGAAGAAGAAGAAGAAGAAGAAGAAGAAGAAGAAGAAGAAGAAGAAGAAGAATAGAAAACCTAGCTCTTTTTTTGGAGAAATGGAAAATGTCAAACTTTACAGCTCAACTGATATGAAAAAAGAACCAAGAAAGATCTTTGTTCCTAACGTATCATTTATTGATAACTGAGTATGCAAATTTATTGTTCTTTGCCTTATGGGAAAGAAAAGGCACATGAACCATCACTTTGACCCTCAAAATGTTTACAAGAAACTGAAAATATTTAACAAATATAATTTATAATAAATAAAAGAGAACATCAAGATATGTGGAGATTTCGAATTGTGTTTTCCATTCTAGAATGTTGTTTTTTGATTTACTGAATCTTTAGCTTTACACCACCAAATTTCATAATATCCAACTTTTAGTACATATTTGACAGATTATGGTTACTTAGAGGAGATAAATGTCCAAAGTTAAAAAAAAAAATGTGCACATGCATTGGTTGAAATGGTCATTGCTGCTGTGTAGTGATTTAACTGTCAACTTAGTTGTTCATGATTAAGGTCTTGAAGCTTGTCTTCTCTTTACTGAAGTCAAGAAACTATAGCAAAGCCTGTACCAATTTTTCCTCCTCACAGCTAGTTTTGTCTTCATACCCATTATCAGAGTCTAAGATATGTAGAAGCTATGGAAAATCTTTCCATACTGCAGCCATTGTGATCTTTCTCAATTACAAATTTGATTATGTTATTTTGTCACTACAATTTTTCACAGGTTTCTAGGGTCTTTGTAATTAAATCCTTTTCAAGTAGCTTGTTAATAGGCTGAAAATATAGATATGTTTTAGTTGTTTTATTTTATTTTTTATTGCTGTCACAAGACAGTAAGATCCAAGACAATGTATAGAAGATAGACTTAATGTAGAATTTCATGGAGTAAGATTAATGACCATTAATTACAGAGAGCCTGGCAGCAAATAGTCAAGGATGGCTGAAAGCTTACACCTTGATCCAACAGCAGAACCTAGAGAAAGTCAAGAGGAAGTGACATGGGCATTTGATACCTTAATATGGGTCCCAGAGACATACCTCCTCCAGCAAGGCCATGTCTCCTCATCATTCCCAAATAGTTCCAGCAACTGGTGATCAAGTATTCAAGCATGTGAGTCTATGGGGGCATTCTCATTCAAAGGACCACAGGCTCCATTCCCTTAGACATCAGTATTTTCTACATGTTGTTGTCTAATTGTTGACTACTTATACTTTGTAAAGTGTTATCTTCATGATAAAAGAAGGTGTATGCTATTTTTAACATTATACATTTTGTATGATTTTTATTTGCCGCTATTCATCACATCACACCTTTGTATAGAGCCAAATACTTCCAAGTTCAGTGAGAAATATGGATATTCACACTTCCTTCTCTCTGTTCACCACAAAAAAATGAGGTTTTCTCCAGACATCCTTCCATTTCATCAGTTGTCACTATCATCAATATATCATGTGCTTTCACTTGTTTGAAAAACAAAGTCCATTAGAACTTCAGTTTTCCCATCTAAACTGAATATGATGACATCAGATATGGGATACTTAGATATTATATACGTACATAGAGTAAATTAATGTACAAAGTCGCAGAAGTAAAGTTTGAAAACCTTAGTACAATTGATTCTGGCATAGAAATGACTTAGCCTACATTTTAAAATGCATGATCGTAGGGAGGTATGCCCAAACAAGTACTCTGCTTTTACTTGTAGCAAATCTAATGCATTTCAAAGCCACTCTACCATTTCTGAGATTATTTTACCCAGTGGACATCAATGGGAATGTTCTGATCACAATTAAGGAAGGCGAGACTGAGATTTATACTAGACAATGTATAATATATCATCTGTAGTTGTATCTTTTCAACTTTTAAAAAGAGATGATTAAGGAACAGCCTCACCATGAAATGAGGATTATCCATAATCTAATCCAACAAAGGTTTCTGTGGTGACTAGAATATTAGTAGATATAGTAATATTAGACATAGAAATGTTGATAGCAGACTATGGTTTTAGAAATAAAGTGAAAGATATGTTCTCAGAAGTTGTAGCTAAAATTATCTTAACAGAAACATTTGAGGTATTTTATTAAAGGTTTTGCACATGATCGCAATACAGATGCTCTGAGTTTTACATTACTTAGGATAATTTTCTCAGTTGTGGCCTCTGGGGAATAATGCAGTGGGAATAAAATTCTGTTAATTCTAATTGAACTGCCTGATGCATCACCTCAGAACTGTTTGTTGCTCAAATAAAAGAAATAAATATAGAATTAATTTGCATGTATAAGTAATGTGCATATTGTTATACTGCTTTACTCAAAATAAGGAAGCACTCAATATCCCAGAAAAAAAGTTTTATTGGCCCAATTTATAATGAGAGTAAGCTGTATTATCTGATAATAAAAATGGAGTAATTAATTTGTTGCTAGTTGAAAAGTTTTTATTTCTTATGTATAGATTTCTATGCTTTGTAAAACTTCTTTTGGGAAAGCAGTTGAATTCTCCCGTTGTGCCCTTTGACAAAGCTACATGCGAGGTAAATCTGGAAGTGGTTATACTCACTTCTGAAGTCATGAACTGTAAAATTTGGTTTGATGGCAGCCTCTGGTGATAATCTAAAGGAGAATTGTTGCCCAGCAGGTGAAAGATCTCGGTCTGCAGCACTTACTATCTGAATTATCTGAAACAACATTGAGATGAAACTTGAAGTCAGTCATCCATGTCACTGTGAACTCTACACAACAGCCTAATAACTTTATTTAATAAAGAATGCAAAGAGATAGAAATGACACCTTTTGAATCAATATCAGTGGCCTAATTACTTATACATACCTTTTGTAAGCAGTTCTCTAACCATTTGCAGGTAATAATGGCAGCTAAAATCAGAAGACACGGGCTAGTTCTAAATCAATATCTGTGTAATCAAAAAGCAAACCAGCATTGAAAATTCTCCCTAAGAAACAAAATAAAATTAAAAAGGACTTGCTTGCATGTTAAACTAACTGATATACATGCCTTTTAGACTAAATGTGAAATGCTTCTAGAAACAAGACATCTAGAAACAACATTATCTAAGTGTCCTTGCAAGAGCAAAATTGAAGGGAAAATACAATGTGAGAGTTGATTTATTAAAAACTAAAAATGATGAGACAGATACAATAATACATTCCTGCTTGGATTGTTATGCTACCTCTACCTCTCATTGCTTAGGATTAAATATTATGCATTTCTATGTTACTTTGACAAGGAAACATTCATATCTCTGTTTCAAAGTGCCTTCCAAGTTGCTTCCAGAAGTTGTATATCATTGTTAAAAATCTAAATACTTCAGCATTGTGCCCTTAAAATTTAAACTAAAGTTAACTTCTGAGGTATATACTGTAAAAATTGCAATTACCTTCATGGATTCACAAATTAGAAGGCATATCAAATAGGATATCTAAAAGCTCTATGGGACAGAAAGTATTAGGAAGTATGTGAGGGAAAGGACCAACAATGTGGAGAGGGCCATGAATTTAAATTCCATAATGTTCTGCAGTAAAAGCTTAGATGTACCACACAAGACCCTCATCTTGGGGTATAAAGTACACATATATAATAAGAAGACTTTTAGAAATGTGATTCATCTACTACTTTTTGTTATAATTCTTGGTTATAATCTAATCCCATGACTGGGATCTGCCTTACTACATAGATACAGTTGCATAGATATATGAAAGATAAATTATACCTATGTAAATAATACTTTGCAGGTATATCAAAGACAGACAGATAGATAGATAGATGATAGATAGATAGATAGATAGATAGATAGATAGATAGATAGACTGACAGATAGACAGACTAGTATAGAAGAGATGTTAAGTGTCAATAGTCATGGCATGATAAAAAGTGAAATAAATTTGTTTAGTAAGAATTTCAGTCCTCTTACTCAGTATGAATTCCTACACTGAATATAGTTATTTGTCCCATGATTTATTATTGGTTTCATTTCTGTAATATACCATTTAGAAGAGCTAGATCATGGAAAGTAACAGTTTTGTAAGGTCACCATATCAACTATGATGGCTATACTTGGTTGTCAACTTTACTACATCTGAAATTAACTAAAACTCAAATGACTAGGTACACCAGTGAGGGCTTTTTCTTGACTGAATTAGTTGAGGTGGGAAATACTATCCTAAATCTGGATCTCTTGAGGAGGGAAGAGCTATGTATTGGGTAGCCATCCCAGTCTTGGCCTGGAAGTTCCAACCCCCATTGAGGCTTCAGTAATGGTCACACCCATAAGGCAGGGCTGAGGAGGAAGTGGAAGACCCAGGATTGAGAGGAGAGGTCTCTCTTGGTTCTGGGACCCTGGATGCTGTAGGCAGACCGAGCAGAGTTCTTAAGAGAACACCACTGGACTGCGCCATCCCTTCGCCAGACCCTACAACCTATCCCTTCATTTGCAAGTTACAACACAAAATAAACCTCCCTTTTAACTACGTGGAATGGCCTTAATAATTTCACCAATAGAGCTACTTTAAATCTGGACCACACCTTCTGCTGGAAGCGTATATAAGATGTAGAAGAAGGAAGCACTTCATCTTTGCCTGCTTGCCCTGGATCTCACTGGCAAGGTCATTCCTTCACTGTCATTGGAGCCCATTTGCTCAAGATTCCTATATGAATTGAAGTCCATTTGAGACACTCACCTTTGTAGACTGAACAACCATTATATACTTGAACTTTGCATTGGTAGACAGCCATTGTTGCACTGTTTGGGTCACAGCCTCTAAGTCATTCTACTAAACTCCATATACATATACATGTATTCTGTTTTCTTCCTCTAGAGATCCCTTATTAATATATATAATCTCAAAAATATGAAATTTACTCTATTGAGACTTAGAGCAATGTCCTACCATCATTCCATTTTACCCTTAAAGTTCTTACATATTCTATAAAAATAAATGTCATATAACAACATATATATGTGTATATTAAATAAATTCATATTATACATATATATATATATATGTTAATTTTTGTGTTGTATTTTGCTTCCAATCAATACTAACTAGTATCATTTAAACAAACCTATTTAAGATCTATGGGTGCAGTTTAATTCTAAGAGTGCTTGGCTAGCATGCACAAAGGCCCAGATTTGATTTTCAGCACCTCACCAATTGGGCATAGATATTCATGACTACAAACAATACTATGGAGGTGGCAGCAAGAACATCAGAATCTCAAAGACATTCTCAGCCCCATAATAAGTTCAAGGTATTCCATGAACATATGACATCTTGATCATGTAGTATTTTCTTTTACAGAGAGAGAGAGAGAGAGAGAGAGAGAGAGAGAGAGAGAGAGTAAGAGGGGGAGGGAAAGACACTTCCCTAAGAAAAACTTTAATATAGGGCTTTAGTCATATCCATAATACCATCTCTCCAGATTTAATATCCTTTTCACACAGATAAATGATAGATAGAAAAATAGATGGAAGAAATATTTATCATAGATAATCTATACATATATATGTAGATATATATAGATAATTAGATACAGAGACAAAACACATACATAGACATATTCACATATTTCTACATATTAGACAATGATAGAGGATAGTTAAACTATCCTTACGTATAGTCCTTAGAAAAAGAACATGATGGATGGGTTTTTGATCATAAAGTGCCCTGAAACCACATATTCTGACTACTCCAAGGAGACATCAGAGTAATCTCTTTTTAAAAGAGTTTTCTGGTAGGAAACAAAAGGTGTTTGTTAAAATAGAGCCTCTGGACACACAAGCTGATTCTTCATTATTTTCCCCGCATATAAGGAAAGGAAGGTGAAATTTAATAAATTTTACTTTTCCCAAAGTTCAAATCTTTAAGGTATAACAAGTTCACATTTAATTTAATAATGAATAATCAAAAAATGGCAGTAATTTAAAGAATTACCAGATTTTTATTGATTTGAAATTTTTATTAGAGGTAAAATAACCTTAATGCAGTGGGACATTTGAAAACTTAAAAACAACCCAACATACAAAATTTTAGTTTATTTATTCTAATGTTTCAAATACCCAAATGACATTATTTGTTAGTAGCTAAATAGTACTTTATCATTTACTATTTCAGACTCTGAAGAAAGCAGCGGCTATCTTAGCTGTCATAGTTATATTCTGTACCTATGGAAAATTGAGGCTACTATGCTGCTATTTTGTTATCTTCACATCCATCCATCTACCACTCATTTATGTGAGCCTAGCATTGTTCATGTTTTCTTAAATGAGGATATCTAATGCAGGAAAATAAGTATGCTCATGTGTATTTATGTCTGGATTTAAAACTTAAAGGACAAACCCACAGGAGGCCGTTATACAGACTTCCTTGACAATATTGGCAACATACCTGACCTGGTTTGGCATTTTCACATACAGCTGTCTCATAGGGCACAGATATTTCTGGAGGAAATTCATTGACATCTAGGACATTAATCAGTATGTTGACCTTGCTGGTTAATAATGGGTTACCTGTTGAAAACATAAAAAAGATAATACTACTAAACATGGATATTGTGTCTCCAAAATCCAGTTTTGTTCCCAATTATATTTGATATAAAATGGAAATAGTCTATTATAAGAAACTGCAAGAGAGTAACTGCAAAACAACCCCTAGGATGAATAAGAGAGGTATTGATGCAAATCTGATAGATCAGGAGGAAGACACATTAGTGGGTAGGAGTAACTATGTACTGACGTGTTGTCAAGTTGTGGGGCTTTGCTCCTAGAATGATTTAACCACCTCTTTAGTTTACTGAGCTTGTCTTATCCAATGTTGATATTTATTTTATTAAACAAAATATAGTTTTCTGTGTTGCTTCAATATAATCAGAAGTTTTATTAAGTGGAATATTCATAATATATAAATAAATATCTCAAATTCATATTTGATGTCAAAAATTAGTGGTACAGATTTAAATAAAATAGACTCAAGGGGTTGATTTTGGGAGGCCAGAGTCATCCTTAAATTATGTCGGGAACTAATAATAAACCAATTATTGATAAAGGCTCATTTAACCCTTCATGCCCCCACCAATATCTTTGGAGCAAGGAAGCACTGTCTGATGTGAAGTATAAATTTTATCCCCAGCCAATGTTTTTATTATTTGGCTTCATGTCCTGTGTTGAAGAAGACTGGAAATGATTTATTACAGGACAAAAATGCAATGCACAAAATATGTTTTAAAGCTACTTTAGAAAATGATTTTCTAAAGTAGATTTTACAGCTGGATAAAACTGCCTCAAATGTTTTTGTGGTCACCAGACTAGGTCAGATCAGGCTTATAAACCAAAAGCTGTGGAGCCCCCAACTGGATCAGGCCCTCTGGATAAGTGAGACAATTGAATAGCTTGAACTGTTTGGGAGGCACCCAGGCAGTAGAACTGGACGCGTCCTTAGTGCATGAGCTGGCTGTTTGGAACCTTGGGCTTACACAGGGACACTTTGCTCAGCCTGGAAGGAGGGGACTGGAGCTGCCTGTACTGAATCCACCAGGTTTAAATGAATCTCCAGGGGAGTCTTGGCCCTGGAGGAGATGGGGATGGAGCTGAGGGGCTGGGGGGAAGGTGGGGCACAACAGAAATATGCACAACAGAAAAGAAAAAGGTTTTGTGGTCTTATACAGAGTACAGAGCTAAAAGAATCAAGAGATAAATACAAATACAGATTTACAAAACCCCAGCAACAGGCTTATCCCACCATATTTACTCAATCATCTTTTTTAACAAACTGAAATCTTCTGCAATTTGAAGATTCTTAGTACTTAGCTGTAAACCTTTGAAACACACACTAGAAGTCTTAACTACTGAATGATTAATGTATAAGTGAAACTTAATCACACAGGCATACTAGCACAAATAGGAAAAAATAAATGAAGATAAGATTATTCTATTATATGGGTTGTGAATGGGAGATATACTGATATGTTGGAGAATGATTCAGAAATATATATTATGTGAAATTATATTTAGGTGCATTATTTATTTGAAAAGACATAATTGAATTTTGACAACAAATTTTATCCTTAGTTTCCCATTACTGATTGAAATTCTTCATATGAAACACCTTGTATTAATAGTTTACAATTCATAGAATTGCTGCATAAATGCAATGCATTATAGAAATGTTTAATGAACTTTGTAAATTATAATTAATCCCATTGCTAAAATGACATAATAAACATCACTAAATCTGTTTACTTGATATTTGTTATTTGAATAGTGTAACTGTATATATAAAACTCATTAAATAAGTAAAACTAAGTTTTATTTTCTAAAGATACTAGAAATCAACAATACTTACAAAAGAGTGGCCTCTTACACAGTAATGTTTAGTGTGTAGTGATGATCTAATACACATTGCTCAGGTGATGTCAGACTCACAGCCTACACAATATAAGCAATATTAAGAGTTTTTCTTTGTATATAAAATTCTGAAGATTGGTAGTATAGACCTCTCTAAAACTTACAAATGGGAAGTACAAGGACAAAGTTTTAGATCAAGGTTTCTTAAACAATTTTAATTATATATATAACATTTTGACTATTATGCTATGTAATGTAGTGAGCTAGTCCACAAAACTAAGTACTAATAAAATTCATGAAAAGTAACACCCCAGTTCAGTTCTTCACTGAATGATGTGAGGCTAAGACTCTGCTTTCTGTGTTGTCTGCTAAGTGAAGTTCAAGTGAAGCCCATGATTCATACTTTATTAAGTTTCTGTAAAGTTGAGTTGTCTTTGACAGGAAACCAATTTCCTCAATTAACTGCATTCATCTCAAAAATTTACTTTCATAATTTATAAAAATAGTTATTTAAATGTACAAAACTTAACTTTAATGCACCACAATTTTGCCACAAATTGGTAGATTGCTATGGTTTATATGCCTGAAATTAACACCCATTTCCGTACCTAAATTTTTGCAAAAATATCATCAATGTTATCTTGTTGTTAATTGTCTTTCTCCGAAGGACATTTTTATTTTATTTTTTTACATTTTAACTAAGTCAAATCTTTGTTGTGTGAAATTATTCCGTGCACTGTAGGATATCAAGATTTTCCAAAATTAAATGTCACAAAACATCATTATAAATATCAGAAAATGGATGTTCAATCAAGGAAAAAGTAATGTAATAACCACAATCTCACAGCATTGAAGTGAGTAATGGGTTCATTAACTTAATTTAGCATCCTTTCTTCTATTGCTTATGATTAATTTATTTGATAGTATTATAATACTATACAAAGCTCACTTTTAATTCTTAAGTGCCAACTGTAGAAACAAAGACATCTCTTTAACAACTACTTTTCTAAAATAAATATGAAATATTTTGTCATATAACTTATTAGAATAATATAGAGTTCTTTCATTTAGAAATATAATTTATTATAGTGTATTGAAAATAAAATTACCTATTTACTGAGTCATCTTAACCATATTTGGGACAAATATGACAAATTTCTTTATCTCTAATTTATCATGAAGACTTTGATGAAAATACTTATTAGTAAAACCACATGTAATTTATGTAGTTTTGGAAGCTTTTAAACAATTTATATTGTGAAGCTAGCCTATGAGCACTTATGGAATCATAATATCTTTGAAAATCCAGGAGAAGTGATATTTCATAACTAAAGATAAACAAACAAATAAATAAATAAATAAATAAGCCAAGGAGTTTTGTTGTAGAAAATAAAAAAAATATATATATATATATATATATATATATATATATATATATATATATTGTGCTATCAATTATACTAAGTATGTGGACATAAAACGTGAAAATCACAACACTGCCATGGTCTTAAAAATAGGAAGATGGAAGAATAATAGGACAGGATGTTAATCAGTAGAAGATATAAAGAAGCCGTTTAGATAATAAAACATTATTTTAAATAACTAAAATAAAGATGAAAGTATGAGGAAGAAATTCAGAGATGAAAATTCAGCTTAGTATTTCATCATACCATAAAGCTTGCTACACAGATCAATCTCTCCAATAATAAACTTTTACCCATTGAGGTGCCTGTCTCTATTGATACACTTCCTCCCCCATTTTTACACGAACCTCTTCCCTCCAATAATACCACCAGCCCCAGGAACTCTCCATTATCTTTCCAAGTTTATGAGTTCATTTCTTTCAGATCCCACATATGAATGACTTTAGCAATGAGGTTTATTGCTTCTAAGTCTTTTTGACTATATTAAAGATAAAGCCATATAGAATCATACATTATAATGATTTACTGAAATTTATCAATGGATGTTTTACAGTTGGGTTATTTGTTGCCTACTCTCAATTATTTATATTCTAGTTTCCCCTTTATTGCTGTGATATCATGTTGGCCAAAAAGCAACATACAAGCTTTTCTCCTTTGCTTTTAGTTGTGGTGATAAACATCATGACCTACAACAACTTGAATTGGAAAAGGGTTTGCTGTCAGCTGTCCTGGTAGCAGTCTGACACAGAGAGAATTCAAGGGAAGAACTGAAAAGGGAGACATATAGCAGAGACCATGGAATAATGCTCCTTACTGGTTTGCTCAGTTTTCTTTATTACTTAACCCAGGATCAACGGCCAAGGGATGTTACTGTCAACAGTGGGCAAGGTCCTCCTACATCAGTTATCAAATAACATGTCCCCTCATACATGCCAAAAGGTCAATGTCATCTTGGTAATTACTCAGTTGGGGTTTGCTGCTACAAGGTGAGAATGCAAAAGAGATTCTACATAGCTACTTGCAGAAAAGAAAAGAAATTTAGAAAATGTTAGACAAGGTAATATAAAATCAAATATAAATATAAATAACATATAAAACAAACTGATACTAATTTAACATCTAAAGTAATGATGGTATTAGACCTCAATATCCAGTAAAATTTGAATCAATATAGATAGCTGTGGTGATTGATTCTACTTTTTGTTTTGTTTTGTTTTTCCATACTTATGTTCATAATAGTGTACAAGGACAACTTGGACTGTGGTTAAAAATATTTTCCATTAGGATAATTCAAGAATTTACTTATGATGTGTATATATAGAAAATATTTCTAGAAACATTTTAAGATTGCCTTCAGTACATACAGACATTTGATTTTATAATAATGTCTCTGAAAAGTGCAGATAAGGTTACTTGGTGGGTAAAGTTGCTTACTGCCAATACTAATGACCCAAGTTTTAAGGACAAGGAAGGAAGCAACTTCTAAAAGCTGTCTTCTGACTTCCACACAGAGATGTGGCACACTCCTCCCAAAAGTAAACAAATAGAAAAAATACCCCTGAGTATGATACAATTATGGTTATGACATTGAGGAATACTAGTAAGAAGAAAACACCATAAAAAGATATGATTTCTCCATTTATGAAGAAATATCTTACCTTTTTCTATAAAATATTGATGTTTAGTTCACTGGGTATGCCTTTCATTGAGATCTGTAGTCCTGGTTTGGTTTGATTATTATTAGTTGTGTGATACTAGGCTACCAACATACTACCTCAGAGTATCCATCACCTGACTTCTACATTGTGGGCAAAACCATACACTTATTTTAGGGAATAAAATGTGTTATATGGTTATTAGAACAGTTTAGCTAAAAAGTTATTTATTCTGTTGCTTATTATTCTAATATAGTATGTTTATGTTGTGGGAGAGAATATTATTATGCTTCAGATTTATACATTCAGAAATACACATTTCAGAAAATTCTGTCAAAAGAATTGGCTGTTATTTAAACGCTTTATAATCCATTTTCCATTCAGTGATCAGTCATAACCTTTACACATTCCTCTATATCTTTGTCTAACTAAATACAAACTACCTAGAATTTAGCAAATTTTCACAATTTAGCTTACTAAATCTTTACTTCAGCTATTTTTTATCTATCCATAAACTGGAATGTCCTTGAATAGAAATTACTCTTACATTTCTCATATCTACAACAATTAACAGTTTTCTGAACATGGTCCTCTCCACAGCTAATAAAAGTATAAATTTATTTCATTTTGAATCTTAATTACATATTTTAAATTTAAAATTTGATTTGGGATGGTATAAAAACTAATAGCATCAAAAGTAAAGGAGTCAGTAAGACAACATAAAATATCTCTTGAAATAATAAAATTTTTTTATGTATCAAGTGTTAAAGCATAATCTTATGCTTACAGGTAAAAAAGGCCCAAAAAAGCATTAGGTGAGGCATTTCAGTGGTACTTTACTTATTACAGAATGATTTGACTTCATCCATTGGACACTTCATGGACAAACTTAATGACTCTATATGATTTGAGAAGTAGCCTCATTGGCTGAAACTAGAGTGACTTCTCTATGATGTACTGTTTGATCAGGAAAGTTATGAAAGTAATTGTTTTTTAGCGTAAAATATGCTCTGCTCTATGGGATTTTCAGTTCAGACTTTATCTTTTCACTTAAATTTGCATTTTCACTAAATGGAGCCTTTGATAGTCAGTCTTGAGTTCACAACAAAGTTCTCAGGACTGAAACAGAATATAACCAGGTTCTCCACCAGAATATCATATGAATATACATTAGCCTACTTCCTGATAGAGTCCTTGTTCCACTCTGAAGCCTGATGAGCCGAGTCTCTAATGTTTGTGCTTCTTTCACATTTGTCTTCAAATCCCACCACACTTTGCCCAATAAACTCAGCATTAAAGCATTTTGCCCTCCATCCAAATGCTCCATCAGTCTTTGTGCAAATGAGTTCCAAAGAACTAAGAACCACATGTTTAGGTTTTACTGCAGCAATGGTATCACTTCTAGATGTCAATTTTTGGTTTCTGTTACTTTTCCAGAGTCTTGTAGAAACACTCTTACAATGCAGTTTTAGGAAGGAAGGGATTACTCTGGCTCACAATTCAAGACTACACACTATCCCGGAATAGCAGTCATTACAGCAGGAGCTTGAGGAAGCTGTTCACATGGTATCAACAGCCAGGAATCTGAGATTAAAAGCATGTTCATGCTCAGCTAGATTTCTCTTTTTAATATAGCGTTCAACCACGTGAGCTGCTGCTGCCCAATCTGAGAGTGAATCTTCCAAACTCAAAAGACTAGGTCATTTTAATAACCAGTCACAGAGTGAGATATTTCAAGAATTTAGTATGATTTACATAATCCCTTGTGGGTTTGAATTGATATGTACCTTTTGGGTGATAATAGATCCTATCTAATTGGTAATCAATATTATCACAATTCACAATCAAGAATTAGGGAAGACTCAGAATAATAAAATTAGCTGGTGTGTAATTGTGATCTAGAGAATTGATTTGACAGTATATTTTTTCAAAAGAAATTGTTAAAGGTAAAGAAAACTGAGGACTAAAGAAGAGTTCAGATAATGAAATTCTTTTTGCAGAAAATAAGACTTGCATTTGCTCTTAAGCAGCTATGTACTAAGGAAAGTGTGGTAGTTCACCTGTCTGGGGCTTAAAGTTGAGCTAAACTAGTCTAATGAGTATGCCGGAGCTTCCCAACAAATCTTGTGCAAAACAGCCATAGGGACATCCCCCAAGTTGTGACACCTGAGACAGCCCTTTGGCTTCCTGAAACATTTGAACACATATAAACATATTCTGCCACTCACACGTACATACACACATGTACACACTCCTGCACATATGCTAACACAGTTAAAAACATAAACAAAACTCTTCCATAGTTACACCCACACTGAGTTGATGGAGAAACACCCCTGAATAAAATAAATGTTTGTAGTTCTTTCTTTAAAATTTAAAATGTGAAATTAATATCTAAAGTGTAATAAGTTTCTGCCAGATGCTCAAAGTAATATAAGGAAGTAAAATAATAAAAAAAAAAAAAGTAAAAGGTATCCCAAAGGGACTTCTCAAAATTCATAAAAGACCACAGAGACAGGAGGTATTTCTCATAAATACACTCATGCTAACAACTAAATATTAAATATTCTCACTTTGTAATTGAGATAGACGTGTCACATATTGGAGTGCATTATCAAACAGATAAGTTCTACTTTCACTCATGGTCTAGAAATTTCTCTTCTATGCCACAAGCAAACCTAAAGAATTCCAAAGCAATCTACACATTCTAAGCAATGTACTCAAAAAGTCCACTTAAAAATTTAATATGATCCACACTCTTCTTAATATATGTTCTCATGAAATAGGAGGAAAAGGTAAAATGACAAATTTTAAAAAGGTTTTCGCAAAATTCAGAAAATATTTCATAATAGATGATTTCACATGCTTATTTTTCTTCTTCCCTAACTTACATAACTCCGAATAATATAGATACAAGGAATATCTGTGGAAGAGAAGTTGACACTTCTGCAAACTCTGGAAACTATTTAATAAAAAGGGGTGAGGTTACACAATGAAAATCACTTCTAGGTATTCATGCAGTCTTGCACACAGGGCTCTCTGGCAGCTGTCACAATTTCTCTGGACTTATGCTATGAGGAATAGGAACAGGTTTCTGAGTTTCCCCGGGAGACTACTCAGCTGTCAGTCCTAAAATAAAAAACACCCCAGCAGGGACTCGTTTGAGAGTGTTAAATCCACAGAACTGCAGTATAACATAGATTCTGCCCAGGCCATACTTACTAACTTTACTTGCAATTATGGAGAAATTATACTGTGCAGTGCTTTCTCTGTCTAGCAATTCACTTGTGGCGATGGTTCCTTCAGTTCCATCGACTGTAAAGTAGCTGTCCCCATTACTCTTCCAATCGATGAAGTACCTGTATGTGAAAGGGGAGATGGAAATGTGCAATGATTACACATGAATCATAATGGCAGTTAGGCTAACTTGACACAGTTACTTATTTTTCACCCTGTAGCTATTACCCACCTTGCAATAAAGAAGAGTGTAAACGACGGCTCCTTTATTGTAAAGTCAGTATGCTCAAGGGGAGACGGGAAATAATGAAAGATTTAATACTCTTGCTGTTCATATTATTTTAGGGTCTTGACACTTTGAAAGCTCAGCAGAGACGGAAATTCTAAAGCTGACCATGGTTTTCCTTAACCTACTGAATATTAAAACTCTCTCAAGTAGTAAAAGAATTCCTCAATGAGACCAGTGGGAAAGGTGAAGGATGGAGAGAGATTTCTGAAAACTACTAAAACTCCAGGCAGAACTGACACAGCCTTTGTGTTTCCTTGAGAGGAGAAAAAGATAATAGTACAGGAAACAAACAAAAGTAACTGAAATTTTGGGGATTCATCAAAATTATTTACTCTTAATTAGTTATATCTTTGTAACTTTTAAATTTTCAAACATCCTGTCTTCTTTGCAATAGGTAGCAGAAAACCCAAGAATATGAATAATAAAAGAGAGATTAAATTTTATTAAATATTCAGATTATGAGAAACACTTGGGATGATAAAGATATTCTTCATCACATTATCAAAATAATATTTTTTACAGTGTTGCGGTAAGATCGTTGAGCCGTGAACATGCTAGGACAATGCTGACAGTGAGCTACACACAGAGGGAAACCAAGAATTATAAAAGGTTAAAAGCCAACCTTGGCTCCATAACTATCAACATTAACTTCTTTGTCTCCATAATTGTCCACACTGAACGTTATTATTCTTTTTATATAGCATATGAAGAAACCAAAGCTCAGAATATGAAAAAATGCCTGGGTTTATGGACCAGTTTAATGATATTTGTCACATAACCATCACTATTTTGTATTTGCAACTTGGAATAGAATGCTGTCTTGGAAAGCTACTGTGCTAATAAGGAGGCACAAGGTGCAGTATCCTTCCCAGGTATTTTGGACCCTATGAACCCCATAGAACTTATTAAAGATATGAGTCAAGGCAAACAATATTTTTCCACTTGACCCACTGAACATTTCCACGCCACAAATGAGTAATTATTTTAATCATGAGAAGTTAGTGAATATGTACACCTATTTATTAGGTTATTATTTTGAGAAATTCATGTGATTCTTTTCATTGCTCTGAGAGATCAAATCCAGCTTGCCATTACAAATGAGATGTATAAGCTTAACATATATAGCTTTTAGTAACTGATCTGGCAACAAGTTGTTATTATTGTTGCAAGGTCGGAACCATGCTGTTAATCTGCTTTTGATATCTTAGCTTCTGATTCATGGTGTAAGAAATCATTGAAGACTAATAATTTCAATGTAACGGCTCTTTCTATAGGAACACTTCCAAAAATAAAAAAGCAGTTACAGTGCACTTAAAAGTTAAGGAGCAATTGAAATAATCTTATTGTGTCCTTTCTATTGTAAGCCCTTTTCTAAATAGGAAAATACTTTGTCACAATATTCTTTTTCTTGGCACTTCAACTAAACATATGGCAGACTCAAAGAGAAAATTGCAATTTAGCCTCATTAGCTAATATTTTGAGTTACCATTGATTCATAACTGACAAGTGTCTACTACACACTAAACACCATGCTAGTGGTTAACTGTATAAAATGAAATATAATGCTCACCACTGATGGATGTGGAGAGACAATTATCTCTATGATCTCACCACCTGATAGATGATCAGAAAAGGCCTTGCAATTGTGCCAAAGAAAAATACCTGTATAAAATCTAATGCCCGAAGAAGAAAATCTCCCAGACCTGATGATTGGATGGCCCTAGAAGGCTGTGCAGAAATGATCCAGGGAAAGACTAGCAATCACAGACAAGAGGGGAAGAACCTATTTTAGGTAGCTGCATTAGCAGTAGAAACCCTCAGAAATAGCTATAGAAAAGCTATGCTGTTAGCTATTATCATAGAAAGACAGAATGGCACAATACCAAAAGCAATTTAGTTCCTGGATAATTTGCATGTTATAATAAGAAGTGGAGTCTATATGTGATAAGTAATTCATTATTAAGTGGATTACTAAAGTACCAACTAAACAACAATTGCTTTGAAAGCCACATATTGGAGCATTCAAACAAGACATCATTGTTAAGTAAGCAATTTTGCCTTCCAGAATCTTCCAAAAGACAGAGTAGTCTGGACAGCATGGCTGGATTTCATTTCAAGGAGCTTTGAGCACTGGTTACCATAAGAAGAAGGGGTATGTCATTCAAAGGAGAGAAGATGCAAACACTCACTAGGTGATTAGGATTTGGTAAAGATACAGAGTTAGAGTGACTTGTTATATCGAAGTGCACAGGGGAAAGGAGTAAAGAGTCAAGTCTGTGTTCATGCATGTTTCAGGAAAACAAAACAAAGGCTTATATTCTATAGGTGCCTAAGATGAAAAAGAGTTTCTCTAGGAAATGGCTAAGATCAGGAGTAATTTTTCAGCTCCTACAGTATTTTCTTCTTGTGCCAAATAGGAATTTAATTATCCTACACTTACTGTTACAGTTGTTATAGAAAATACAAATTAATAATTTAATATCTTAAATAGTTTTATGTTTTAAATGAGATATTCTTAAAGTCTTGGTTATTTGAATATTTGGTTCCATATTGGCAGAGCTGTTTGGGTTGGTTTAGGAGACACAGTCTTGATGGAGGAAGTTTGTCATTCTTGTTGAACTATAATCATTCTAAACCCACATGTCATTCCAAATTCAGTCTTTCTCTGTGTCCTGCCAATGGTTTGAAGATGTGAGCTACCAGCTTAATGCTGCAGCCACCACACTTACCTAGTGAACCAATTTCCCACAAGGAAGGTGATGATCTCCTCTTATCTATCAGGAATCTTAAACCCAAATCCACCTTTCAGTCTGTAAGTCACATTGGCCAAGTTCTTCTACCAAAACAATGGAAAAGTAACTAATACTAACAATCTGAGCTGTTCTAAACTCCAGTAGTTTAAGGAGATTTTTATTAATACTCAGATATTTAAAAAAAAAAAACTGATGTGAAAAGATTATTCAGGAAATTTTTAATTAAGTGACATGGAATCATGATAGTGGGCAAGAATAAAATAATGTTTATCTGGAAAACATAAAAGAGACTGAATCTTTTACCATGGTTAAAAATATTAGTTACTACATTGTCCTTGGTCCATGATACATATCAACCATTCTCTAACTTGATGTACAAGAACCATTAATTTATTTTGTTTTCAAAATACTTTCAAAATTTCAAAAAAGTTGTATAAATATTATCATAAATGTTATAACTTCCTTCAGAACTATAAAATATTAACTTAGAAATTATAATACTTGCAAAAATACATGCATATAAACTGATATTTGGAAGATACATTTGAGAACACTTTACAGAAACCATGCCTCTTAAGCTCAAAATACTTAAACATGTTGCTCCAATAGCAAAGACAATGAGTTTGTTCCAATAATTGTAATTATAATGGACATGTTCATGTGTATACAAAGGAACATGTCCCTGTGGGTTTTTTTGTGTGTGTTTGTTTGTTTGGTGTGTGTGTGTGTGTGTTTGTGTGTGTATGTGTGTGTGAAACATATATACTGTTCTTCCACAGGAGCTGTCCAAATATTTTGAGACAGACTCTCTGTTTCATTGACCTAGAAAGTTGCCAAATAGTGTAGGTTGTCTGGGTGGTGAGCACCAGGGATACATCTATTTCTTCCTCCACAATCACTTGCCATCACACCTGGATTTTTATTATTTTTGTTAACCTGAACTACTGAGCTTATTTTCAGGTCTTTGTGACTGCAAGCCAAGCACTTTACTGAAGAATATGCCTCTGATGCCCTCATTTCCTGCTTTTCTCTGTTTGTCTTCTAATGCTTTTGTTTGCATTGAATATTTTAAATGCTATATAAATGCCTCCAATATGATTTTCATAGCTTATCTGAGTTATCTTTTAATATCTACTCTAAATTTTATCATGTGCATTCATCTGATTTGAATTCATTTTAAGTTCAGAAAATTATAAAAGTTGCACTAGTATTCAGTTAGGCATTCTGACATATTTAAGAGTTATTCACATATATTATGATATATTATAATTATATATCTCACAAGTAGAGCTAAGCTTTTTGTAATCATTTGGTCTTATAATTTACATCTATTAAAGCTGAGGGCAGTATTTGGGGACCAGCTACTGAGCTGTCTGTTCTTATGGATAATCATACACTGGGTACCCCATCTCAGCTACTGTCCTAGACAGGGTTTAGAGGAGCTACTTGTCTTCCTTCTTGCTCTCATGAGTCAAAAATTGTTGCTATGGATGTAAAGAGCAATCTTGGGGAGGAATACCACACATAGGAAGGAGTGAATGAGGAAAAAAGTTACAGATCTTGTTGTCCCAAACAGCAGGGATTTAGCTTCTGTTATTTGCAGTAAGTGGCTATAAGAATGTTGCTACTATGACCTCCCCAGATTGGTACAATAAACGTGCCTTGGATAGAGGTTGCTGCATGGAGAAAAGCCATCTGCCCTAAGTCACACCTGTCTGTGGTAGACTTTTATGTCATGGTAGATGGTAGATAACAGTGAATAGAATGAAGGTATAGATCTGAGGTCTAACCCCATAATCTGTTAGTAGCTTCAAAGGTTTTTAAAAGTTACACAATAACCCTTAGGGTGTAGTAGTAGAACCTGTACTTTGGAAGCAACCAATAGACTTAATTCATACTTATCAAAATGGCTACCCAGGGCTAGCAGAGTCATTAATTTTGTATGAGAGCATTCCAACACCACTATATTTATCCATCACAATCACTAACTATACTCTATTATATCCACAGGTAAGAACAGGCCTCACACTGCATCAAGGAAACATTTCTTCACAACAAACAGAGGCCATTACAGAAAGCTACAACCAATTGAAATACAGAGTTGTGGAGTGCAGTCACAATAGATATATCTACAAAACAGTTCTAACACCTAAGATTCAGGGGACATTGTGGAAAACGTGACAAGAGATTATAAGAGCCGGACAATAAAGGAGTCTTGTGATGCTGCCAGAAGTTACAACCATGAAGTCGCACCCACATGGCTTTCTAAATATGGACTCAACAAGGAAAACAACAATAGATATGCCAAAGCAGGGGAGAAGAAAGGAAAGGAGACCTGAATCTTACACAGATAATGACAGGTATATGAGGTATACTCAGAGTGGAATAAACAGTCTTCCACAAGAAAAAAACACATCAATTATTCAATAACAAATATCCATCCATGAAAACAAATATAAATAGCATTGAACATATTGAGCAGCTTATGTTTAGGAATATATATGTATGTAAATATATCCATGCATTTTGCAATTATTTTTTAAAAAAGAAGCCACAGATCTAAAAGACAGCAAGGAAAAGGGCATGGGATGGTTTGGAGGGAGAAAATGGAAGGGAGAAATGATGTAATTATATTGTGGTCTCAAAAATAAAGCAAAAAAGGAATAATATTTTAATTGTTTTTTCTGTAATAAGAAGTTGTTTATATATTGTATAATCTCAGGAAATTTTCTGGAAACAGTAGACAAATGCTTTTTATTAAACATTGTTGTTACTATCTATGCTTGTTTATCCTGGACAGTTGTCTGGAGTTTCACTTTTGCCATTTATTAAATGACATCTCCATCACTCTTTTTAACAGTATCAAAATTTTTTGATTTAAGAGTTTCTGTATATTATTCTTCAATAATTATTCACTTCTTTATAAATCTTTATAATGTGCCAATCTTTCTTTGATGACCAGAGTATTCAGATAATACATAGATCCTGGGCAGTGTATTATAGTTTATATTGATCTGTGCATGTGATGTTTTTTGTCCACTGACATCTTAATTATTTTAAGGCAGAAGCTAGCGTTGTTTATATTGAGTAGCTAAGCTTTTTTTTTTTTTTTTTTTTTTTTTGCACAAAACACCTGGTGCATAAATTCTGTAATGAATTCAATGCACAGATACTATAGTTCTTGTCTGTGTGATAGGTAATTGTTTCTAATTAAGGCCCACATATTTAGAAATCTAAGAATATCATGTTAGAGATTGGGAGTTGGTTCCATTTGTCTAGTGCATCACAAGTTTCAATAACTGAGCTTCATGAAATATAAGAACATGAGGAGTGTGCTTGTAATTCTAACAATGGCAAGCTGGGAGGTAGAGACAGGTAGATCCCTAGAGTCTCTCGGATAGCTAATTGACTAACGTGAAGGATTTCACATTCATGGCATTTTAATTCTGGAGCATTATATAACTGTTATTCTTTTGCAATTATGTGTTGTTATCACCTATTCCTTATGTATTTAAAGATTGTTAGGTTTATTTTAGGTAAGTTGTCTCTTGGCTTCTCGATACACATGTGGAATTCCATATACATGTGTATATGCATAGCAATGCACATGTGAACACATACATGAAAACATATATGCTCTTATTTAGGGCAATCAGCTACCTCTGGTTGGTGACAACTTTCTCAAATTATAGAAAAAAATTTCATGCTTAGATGAATCTTGTTACCTAAATATTTATGAAATTGACCATTTTATTTATAAGTGCTTTCAGAAAACAACTTACAATGTTAAATAAATGGAAGTTTCACTTTATTCAGTGAATAAACATCCACATAAGATAGAATTAGCAGTGATTTTATATATTTATGAGAAAACAATTAAAAATTAAAGAATTTACATAATATCTGTATAAAGCAATTGGTTCTTCTGAGAGTTTACCAAGGTAGAATACCACTTATTTAGAGTTCCCAAAGCCTGAGACTCAATCCACAGCACCAAACACAGAAATACAACTAAATTACATACTTTAATGTTCTCTAAGTCTTCCTAGGTGTAGATGTAAACATGTGAAGCAGAATAAAGTATCTACACATCTTAGGTCACAAGTTTTCTCTATTACTTTAGTGTAACAACCATATGCAATGTGGTATAATTTTGACTGAATGGAATAAAGCACAAAGAATAATTGTTTTGTTCACATGTGGTATAATTAGTGTCGTATCATTCCTTACAATGTCTATTTTCCTTGTCTCCTATGTAATAGAGGAAATAACTATAGCCTTCACTGATTTGTGAAATGCAAGACAGGAAGTTATAAAAATGAAATGAGATAAATAAGTTGCATAAGTATAGAATTATTCTGATAAAGTTACATGCATATTTTCCACTTCTTTAATCTTTACTTTATATATTTTATAATCTTTGTAAATTTGTTTATTGTTATTTATATGATATCATTTGTTGAATGACAAAAATAATTTACATTTCACAAGTTTATTCTTTTTTATTATTATTATATTTGTTTTTTAATTTTACACATCAGCCATGAGTTCCCTGTCCTCCCCCTTCCTGCCTCCACCTTCCCCCCATCCCCTCCCCTCCATTCCCATCTCCTCCAGATTCACAAGTTTATTCTTAATTCAGGCATTAAACTATGGAAAACATCAACCTGCACTTTAAGGAAGCGGGACTACAAACATCTCACACGAACCTTTGCAGTTTTAAACTTTGGTGTACAAACCAGGAGCACAAGGACTCAGGCTGTGTTAAACACAGTGCTTGTTTGCCTCTTCACTGTTTCCTGCATCTCTGCTTTCCACTTCTTTCTCTGGATGATACCTGGGAAGCATGATTACTTCATGCTGCAATATGGCTGACCTTGAATTTTGGCTAAGCCAAACGTCCTCAGCATCATCCCATAGCTGATCAAGTGTAAAGCTGTAGGCCTACTCCCAGGTTCTAGTCTTTACCTGTTTCCCTTTATGTAACTCACTGAAGTATCTGCCTGACTAAAGTATCAGTATTCAACAATGTCCATTTTTTTAATATAATAATTGCTCGCTCGGTAGGAAAAAAACAAAATATCCGCACAGTATTGACAAGGGAAAAAAAAAAACTAAAATATCAGGATACTTGTACCTCTAGAGTATTGATTGTATTTTCAGGAACCAAAATTTTTAGTTTACCTTACATGTCTTGCTTTGGATGCTACAGTTTAACTTCAACCTGAAGGATCACCTCCTCAAATCATCCTTCACATAACATTTGTTTATGCCTAAGTGTCCCCTCATGTCATTACTTTCTGCTCTTTTAGGTTCAGAACTCTGCCCATTAGTTACTCAAACTTTAAATATGCCTGTGCTGTGATAGTTCTGGAACTTTCCCATTCTACCTAAAAAAGCATCTATTAATTTCCTTATAAAATCTAGTTTCCTTTCTAGTTTTGTAGACTGTCTCTAACTAACTAATGCTAATGTAATTTCTAGTGAAGATTTTTTTTTTAAATGTCTTCTTTAGTTGGAATATGCATGAAATTCCTTTTCCATGGGGAACATTCGTCAGTGGGAATACTGTCCTTTCCATAATTTTTAAAAGCATAAAGAATTTATTACTTTAGCTTTCTACTGATAACTAATTATTATAATGTTCTGCAACATCACAAATGACCTATTATAATGCCATGTCACTATTAATTCTAATTTTTCATATGATTTCAGTAAGCATAACATAGAAGATAAATAAGGCCACACATGAAGAGTAGTGAGAGATAATTACAGAAAGTTTCAATTAAAAATGAGTGGATTAATCACTGTATTTTCACTATGAGGATCTCATTGAGTAGTGATAATGACAAGAGTTTTGGAACTTGGTCCCTGGAAGCATGCCTTTGGGGTGATTTCTTGCCCTGGCTTCTTCCTATGTGCTCATTCTGTGCATCTTGTACAAAGAGAGGTCAAGATGCTCTTTCATGTTAAGATTTTGCTGCTATGACACTTCCAAGTTCTTGGGGCCAAAGAAGCATTGACTTTAACTTCTGAAACTCTGAGGCAGAATAAATATTAAACCCCTTGAGTTATTTCTTTTTGGTATTTTGTCACAGCAATAAACATAGCTATTTTAATATTATTATTATTTTACATTTAAATTAATCAATATAAAAATTGTATTTAAAAAATTTTAAACTGTGTGTACATACATACACACAAAAACATTCAAGTAAGCTTGGGAATAAGACTTTTGTACAAAAGCAATTTTATAATTATACAGTGAAGAGAAAGAGCTGTTAAATATGTACTTTCTCAGCACTTCAAGGTATAGCAATAACCTGAGATTTCAGAAGGTAAAATGTAAATACAATCAGTTCAGACTAATGATTTGGACTATAATCACTTTAGCCTGCTCTCATCTGGTCGTGGGAATAGGTTGACATAAATCATATCAGGATAACCTCAAAAGTAAATCATCAAGGCAGTCATTAGATCCCCTAATAGGAAAATATGAAAGTTTGAAAATGAAAAGTTTGGCTTTCTAGTTTCAATCTTCATCAAAATGTGTAGATTTGCATCAGTAGGCCATTGAATCTTCCTATAAACAATTAGCTTGACTGAATCGTTTAAGAAGTTAGAAGCCATATTTTAAAACAAGAATATAAATTTTGGTTTTTACTCCATCTTGATGAATGGTATTAATTTCACAGTTAAACTTGACATTTTTCAGATTATTTATGTTTCTGACAAGGTGAGATCATGTAAATGTGAATAAAGAATTTAAATACTTCCAATACTTACAAGTATGCAGTACACACCAAAGATAGTGTTTTACTGTCTCTATTGATACAATAGTCATTTATTTAATAAACTGTTGAAAATTATTAATTTAAAAATGAAATATAGGTTCTAAAAAGCCCCCTTATGCACCAGGGATGCATTCTGATTTTACTGCAAGGGTACCCCCCAAGCAGATTAAGCTACAGAATTGTCTCATCATGCAGAGGACCTAGTCCAGTCCTATGCAGGCTCCACAGTTATTGATCCAACTTTCATGAGTTCCCACTAATTTGGTTTGGTAGTCTTTGCAGGTTTCCCCATCATGATCCTGATGCACTTGCTCAGAGAATCCCTCCCCTCTCTCTCCTACTGGACTTCTGGACTTCTGCCTGGAGTTTGGGTGTGGATCGCTGCATATTCCTCCATCAGTCATTGGAGAAAAGTTCTGTGATGACAGTTAGGGTATTCACTGATCTGATGGGACACCTTGTGCAGCCCTTAAGGCAGCGGGAAGGGCTTGGACTTCCTTCTACTGGATATGCCTCCCCATGGGAGACCTTGCCTTATTGTGGGGGTGGGTGGGAGTGGGGAGTGGGTTGGGGGGAGGCTGGGAGGTCTGGAGGAGGGAAGAGGGGGATCATTGATTGGTGTATAAAATGAATGAAAAAATTCTTAATAAAAAATAAAACAACAACAAAAAAGAAATATAAAGCAAATAAAATTTTAGAAAAATGTTCTGTGGTTGTTTGAATAAGAATGTTCTCTGTAGATTCAGGTATTTGAACTTTGTCTCCAGTTGGTGGTCCTGTTTGGTGAATTTCAGGAGGAGTGGCCTTGAGGGAGAAGTTATATCACAGGAAATAGGTTTTGATGGCATATGGCCTCATTCTCTTCTAGTTTGTTCTCTTCATAATTCCTGTTGATGGTTGAGGATATGAGCTCTCAGCTCTCTGCTCTTGCTACCATGGATTCCTATGATGATAGAATTCTTACCTTCTGGATCCATAAGCAAAACCAAACTCCTTTTTTTCCATTAGTTGATTTTGATCATGGTGTTTTATCACAGCAACAGAAAAATAGTGATGTATACTCCAAACAAACTTAAGTAGCAGATGAACCATAAGTGCTACATTGGAATATGGAAATAATTGTTCAAAAATACTCCTATCCTTACTGAAGCCATCATTAGATATCATAAAAATGACTAGTCCCTCTTTAAATTAAGGTCAGGGAAATGTTTAAGAAATCTGAGCAATTTTCTCCAATGTAATCAATACAAATTAGATATTTTGAAGTCATTATATATTGATGGTCAGTTATTACCAATATAATTAAATTCTTAGTTATTTAATTTGTGTAAGGCCTAGTCTGAGATGCACATTTGTGTCCAGACCCAACCTGGAGCATCCCTAGAGCATCACCTGCTTATACTCTCAGCAGTCTCCAGGCTGCCTCTGTCACCCACTCTGTATGCAGGCCAGTCAGAGGAATACACAAGATGCTGGCCCAACCACACAAACTCATACTCCAAGCCAACACTTTAATAGCTGGTGTGGATGACTGATTGATAAATAAAACACTGATTGGCCAGTAGCCTGGCAGGAAGTATAGGCGGGACTAGCAGAGAGAAGAATGGGGAGAACAGAAAGGTGCAGAGGAGGAGACACCTGCCTCCCATCCAGGGAGCATCATCTAAAGGCAGCAGGTAAAGCCACAGAACACATGGCGACATATAAATTAACAGAAATGGGCTAATTATAAGAGTAAGAGCTAGACAATGGTAGACCTGAGCTAATTGCTGAGCAGTTTAAATAATGTAAGTGTCTGTATGTTTATTTTTAAGTGGGCTATGGGACTGCCAGGGCTTGGCAGGACCCAGAGAGAAAAACTCTAGCTACCAATAGCAGTTTTCCCACCATCCCAAGAAGATCCAGCTAATTTGTCCTGTTCACATATGTTTTTGCTTTGCCACTGAATTGGAATGATTCTTTTTCCTCCAATTCAGAATCAGCACAAATATCTGAAGACCAATTGACCTCCCAACTGGTTATTCATATCTGATCTGAAATTCATCACACTTGAGCAACAACAAAATAGATTGAACTTAACACTCAAATGAGCAGCCTAGAATCTCATCTCAAGCACGTGAATGTTTTCCTCTTTGTGGGCTTTATGCTTCATAGTTTCAGCAAAGTTTCTTCAGGTCAATCTTCATTTTCTTTGAAAAAAAATGTTGTTCTAATACTTTCTTCAGGTATTTATTTATTTTAAAAAAGGAATCTATCTGTTGTATAGTGGCCATAAATGCAGCTAATGGAAATTAAATGCCATCAGCACATTTGGAAGTAGGCTTCATGCAAAAACTGACTCAGAACAATAATTCTCTCAGGGATCTTAAACACTAAGAATAGCATAGTGGCAACGAGTCACACAGAGCAAACTACCCCAGAGGTTAGCACATTCAGCTACTGCTGCAGTTTCTATATTACAAGCTGTCTCAATGGTTTCCTTTTCCTTGAGTGCCTTTGAGGTACTTCATACTAAATTCTACCTTCCTTTTCTTACCATTTATCGACAATACCGATTTATCCACAGTGTCTCTCCTTTCCCATTAGTATTTTTAGAAAGGGTCTGTGAGTTTATTTCCTGCACACTTTTAAATGGTTTAAGAAAACATAATATATGTTTTAGTGGAATCAGTTAAATTGTTCTTAAATGTAAGTGATTAGTTTCATTTATAATTAATGAAGTAATCCAGAAATAATAGTTCCTGTCACAGAAAACAAGATACATTTTTTGAATGTAAACATTAAAAATTCATCCTTACAGAGACCACTTTTCTAGATTACGGTCTGTGAATTTTTTCACTGACTATATTTTATTATTTAGAAGATAGAATTTTTTCTGTTGAATTAAAATACTGATGATATAAGTAGATATTAGAATGAAGTCATAAGAAAAATTAAAATGTTATTAAGATAATATAGTATATTTTAAGCACTGCATTTATTACCTCTTTCCTACAGAATTTATAATGCAAAATTTAATGTGATGTATATATTTTAGATCCATCAAAATATTCACAAGGTCTCACCAATAAACAAAAGAATATAGGCAACCAAGAAATGCTGAGAGCTGGAGAAATAGCTTTCTCTAGGGAAAAACACACCAATTAGTTATTCAACACCAAAAGGTCAGCCCTGAAAACACACATATGTATAACATTATGCAGACTGAGCAGGTTATATTCATGTATTTAGGAATATATATGTATATACATATATGTACATAAAAACAATTGCTGAAAAAAGAGGCAATGAATTTGAAAGAGAGCAAGGGGAATATATTGGTGTTTTGGAGTTAGGAAAGGGAATGGAGAAGGGTTGCAATTATATTATAATCTCAAACATAAATAAAACTTAAATGTGTATGAGAGCTGGGCATGGTGGTGAGTGACTTTAATTATAGCAGTGGTAAAGGGAGGCAAAGGCAGGAAGATCTCTCTCTGAGTTCAGTGCCAGCCTAATCAACATGATGGCTTCCAGGATGTCTAAGAATATATAGGAAGAGCCTGTTGGAAGAAAGGAAGGAAGGAAGGAAGGAAGGAAGGAAGGAAGGAAGGAAGGAAGGAAGGAAGGGAGAAAGAGAGAAAGAAAAGAAAGAATGTGTGTGTGTGTGTGTGTGTGTGTGTGTGTGTGTGTGTGTGTGTTGGTGTTGAGAGAGAGGAGAGATACTGCAGGTGAGGGACATCAATATCATGATGGGAGGACATGCAGAGATGACGGCCACACTAGTGGAAGCCCATGAACTGTGGACTGGTGGCTGTGGAGCCCCCATGGGACTGGACTAGGCCCTCTGGATAGGGAAGATGGTTGTTTGGCATGAACTGTTTGGAAGGCACCCAGGCAGGGGGATAGAGATATGTCCTGGTCTATGGGGAGGTTTCTGGGAATCTGGTGCCTGATGTTTGACACCTTGGACAGCCTTGGTGCAGTGGGAAGGAGCTTGGACCTGCCTAGGCTCAGTGTGCTGGGCTCTGCTGACTCCCCATGGGAGACCTCGATTTGGGGGATGTGGGGATGCAGTGTGGCTTGGGAAAGAGGGGTGGGGAGTGGGAGGAGGGAGGAGAGGGGGTCTGTGGATAGCATTGGAGTGAGTAGAAATTTTCTTAATAAAGAAAAATGAAAAAAAAAAAACGAAAAAAAAAAAAAAACCAAATAGCTGATTATCTACAAACCATCTTTGTAAATTACAGTAGTGGTTTTCCTGGGAATAATTTTTAAGCTAATTATTAGGGACAATATTAATTGTTTCCATAAATCCAAGAGTTGAAATACTGAAATCTTGATGGTTTCCTCCATGTTTTTTTATCTTTGTGAAAACAGTCATAGCTGGAGAGAAGACTTAGCAGCTGAATGCATTTGTTGTCCTTGTAGAGAATTCTGGGTCAGTTCTTAGCAGCTACATTTCAGCAAACAGCCATTCATAACTTCAGATTGGGATCAGCTGTTTTCTTCTGGCCTTCAGGTGTTAGGCACACACATGGTGAAGATACATGCAGAAAAAAAACTCAAAGACTTCACATGATAATTAAGTCTAAAATCCAAAACAAACTAGTTATTTTACTAGCAAGGTGAAATTATTAACCCACATCACGACATTCACTTAAAGAAGTCTCTTGACTCCTATGCTGTGTTAGGTTATATCTGAGATGTGTATACTCCAACAGAAGCAGTGTAGAGACACAACTACCCTCGTGGAGCTTATGTACTGATGGGAAAGACAACACCATAAGTTACATGCCCAGTTCTTAGAAGGTGCAAAAATGTAACAAAAAGAATTTATATCAGTTCTTGCCCTTTTTATCATCACAGAAATCCTACATGAACATGTGAAAAATTGTGAATAATTTTCCAATATTTGTTTTTCATATTGAATAAGTAAATTATTAATTATATAAGCAACTTTTGGGAGGTGTTTGGTAAGCTAGGCCTCTTCTTCTGTTCCATACTTCTGTTGTCTGTTTGCTGTGTTTAGATTTCTACACTGGTGCTCAAATATTTAATACATTAGATTTGGTGCTCAAGACTAGCAGATATACTTATCCTATGTCTATGGCTCTCATGAGATAATCCTTTTCTAGAAACTTCAGAATGACAAGGTGAACCTCTAAAAAAATGCATATCAGAGGTGGGAAACTAGACTATCTTATGGTTAGAATTTAAAATTGCTCCCTGAAGGCCTATATACCAATTGCTTACTTGCTAGCTCATGGGATAGTGAGAGATGAATGTATCATAAGTATTGAAGATTCATCATTGGAATTATCCCCTTGTGAATTCATAGATAGATGGAGTACTAGTAGGTAGGGAAGGACTAAAGAAAGCAGATCATGGGCGCATGCCTTTGATTGGTATTTCTTGTGTGAGTGTGTGTGTGTGTGTGTGTGTGTGTGTGTGTGTGTGTGTGTCCCATTTCTGTCTCTTTACCTGAATCCCAGATAACAAAGGATAAGCAGTCCTGCCTAACTAGGAGATCTTCATCAGAAGTTGCCCCAGCAATGAAACATAGAGGCAAATGACTGAACCCACTAAGCCTGATTTGAAAATCTCCTTTCTCACTGAAATTGATGTGCTCGGGTATTTAGTGACAGTGATAGAACATCACTAACACAACACATCAAAAGACCAAGACTAGACAAATGAAAGTAGGAAGAAATGAACACAGCTGGGCTCGTGGTGAAGATGGGAGGAAGGGTCACCCATGTTCTCTATGCTGAACATTAAACCAAACTCTTCTGTGGAGCTAAACAAGGTTTTGATAAAGGGACTTGGCTTTGGGTTACTGATCTAGCCAAAGATGATAATGGTGATGATGATGATGGCGAAACTTATAATAATACCCAAACAGGAAAGTAACTTTAGCCATGAATTATTACAGCATGGTATTAGCATAAAAACAGACAGAGGGATCAATGGTATCAAATTGAAGACCCCAGGGTAAATCCACATACCTTTGAGCACTTGATTTTAAAAAGAAGCCAAAATTATAAAATGGAAAAAAGAAAATATATTCAACAAATGGTATTGGCATAACTGGATGTGGACATGTAGAAGAATGCAAATGTCGCCATATCTATTGCCCTGTATGAAATTCAAGTCCAAGTGGATCAAAGACCTCAATATCAATTCAGTTACACTGAACCTGATAGAAAGGAAAGTGGGAAATAGTCTTGAATGGATTGGCAGAGGACAACTTCCTGAATATAATACCAGTAACATAGACACTAAGATTGGCAATTGATAAATGAGACCTCTTGAAACTGAAAAGCTTCTGGAAGGCAAAAAACACTGTCAATAATACAAAATGGCAGTCTACATGATGTAAAAAAAAAAAAAATCTTCACCAATCTGATGTCTGACAGAGACCTGATGTCCAAAACATATGAAGAGCTCAAGAAACTAGATATCAAAATACCAAGTAATCCTATTAAAAATGAGGTACAGATTTTAACAGAGAGTTCTCAACAGAAGAATTTCAAATAGCCAAGAAACACTTAAAGAATTGTTCAATATCTTTAGCCATCAGGGAAATGCAAATCAGAACAACTCTGAGCTAGCATCTTACACCTGTCAGAATGGCTAAAATCAAACATAGTAATGACAGCTTATGTAGGAGAGGATGTGGAACAAGGGTAACACTTCACTGCTAGTGGGAGTGCACTCTTGCACAGCCACTTTGGAAATTGACATGGAAGTTTCTCAGGAAATTGGGAATCAATCTACCTCAAGACTTAGCTATACCCATCTTAGGCATTTACTCAAAGGATGCTCAATCATACCACAAGGACACTTGCTCAACTATGTTCATGGAAGCCTTATTCATAATATCAAGAACCAGGAAACAACCTAGATACCCCTCAACTGAAAAATGGATAAAGAAAATGTGGTACATATACACAATGGAGTACTACTCAGCAGTAAAAACAATGACATCATGGAATTTGTAGGTAAATGAAAGGAACTAGAAAAAATAATATTCTGAGTGAGATAATTCATACCCAGAAAGACAACCATGTCATGTACTCACTCATAAGTGGATATGAGGTATAAACTAAAAGACAGCCAGGCTACAATCCACAGCCCCACAGAGGTTAGGTAACAAGGAGGGCACAAGGATGGATGCATGGATTTCCTGCAAAGGTGAAATAGAAGAGATCTCTTTGTTAAACTTGCAAGGGAGGAAATGGTAATGTGAGAGATCAGGATGGGTGGGTTGAAGTCAGGATGGAGGGGCTAGATTAATGAGAGAAATGCCATGATGAGGGGTATTTGGGGGTTAGGCAGGAGCCAGGTGCCAGGGAAACTCCCAAGAATCCACAAGGATGAGCCCAGCTAAGATTCCTAGCAACAGTGGAGAGGGGTCTGAACTGGCCATCTGTTGTAATCATATTGGACTACCCTAATTGTTATCAAAGAGCCTTCATCCAGTAACTGGTGGAAACAGATGCAGAGATCCACAGGCAAGCACTGGGACAAGGTCAGTGAAGAGAGGGAGGAGGGATTTTATGAGAGGGGTATCAAGGTCATGACAGGAGAACCCACAGAGAGAGCAGACCTGAGTTCATGGGAATTCATAGACTCTGGAGTAACAGCTAAAGACTGCATAGGACCAACCTAGGCCCTCTGCATGTGTGTGACAGTTGTGGTAGCTTTGTCTGTCTGTGGGGTTCCTAGCAGTAGGCTCAGGATCTGTCCCTGGTGCTTCAACTGGCCCTTTGGAGCCTATTCTCTATGGTGGGATGCCTCATCCAGCATTGATGCCAGGGGAGGAGCTAGGTGCAGCCTCAACTTGATGTGTCATATTTTGTTGACTCCCATGGGAGGAATGGATGAGGGGGTGGGGGTAAGAAGTAAGGGAAGGGAATGGGAGGGAAGGAGGGAAGGGAACTGTATGTAAAATAAATAAAACAAAAAGTGAAACACATTAACAGAAAATTAGTTAACATGACATAATTTCTCACTTTATAATTTTGTTTTTTGGTTTTTCAAGACTGGGTTTCTCTGTGTAGCTTCACACCTTTCCTGGAACTTGCTTTGGAGACCAGGCTGGCCTGGAACTCACAGAAACCTACCTGCTTCTGTCTCCAGAGTGCTGGGATTAAAGGCGTGTGCCACCACCGCCTGGCCTTTGTTTGTTTGTTTGTTTGTTTCCACTTTATAGTTTTAAGAACATATTACACCAAAAATATGACTCAGGGCCCATGTTTCCTTAACTGACATGATCCAAGTTTCTTGTTTACTCCAAGGAAATGGAACTAAGACAGGTTTCATGTCATTCAAGAACAAATCTGTCTTCTGACAACTCCTCACAGGGATCAATTAGCTCCATCTGTTTCCGTTGTTTTGGGGAAGTTAGTGCTTCTCATGAGAAGCAAAGATGAGTTACCACTTTAGTTAACAGTAGGACAGTCAGATGGGGGTATCTGTGACAAAACCTAAAGACACAGTCAACTGCATGAGGGATTTTCTAAAATACGCCTTTCTATTATTTCTCTCACAGAGTCACAGTTCTGTGTTTTTACATTTGAACGTTTGTCCTATTATCTAATGATACAGTTCACTTTCAGGCTTCCTGCATTTTTCAGTTCTTTAGTATTTGAAAATATACTTTTGTTTATGTGTGCATCATGCCTTATCACTGTTCTAAACACAGCCTCCAAGGAATGCATTAAACAATTTCATGTACACTCTAGATATACAGTGCCACAATGAACATAAACATTCATTTACTGAACTGTTCATTGTTTCTAATGATACTTACATTTTCATGTTGTTATATACATTTCACATTTTTGCAATAACCTGTTGTAGAATATTACTTTAACCAGGCAAACATGTGTTAGATTTGTTTATGCAGTATTTGTTTATTATGTAAAGAAGTGTTACTTTTATTTATGCTGCATGTGTTTAATTATGTGAAGATGTGTTGCTGTTTCACCTTGCCTGACTAAGGCACCTGATTGGTCTAAAAAAAGCAAAAAAGCCAATAGCTAGGCAGTAGAGGGATAGATGAGACTGGCAGGCCAAGAATAAATAGGAGGAGAGAAGAAGGAGGAGAGAATGGAGAGAAAGAGAGAGACATGTCCGGGGCCAGAAGCCAGTCAATCATTGGAGGAAGCAGCGAAATAAAACACACAGAAAGGAAGAAAGAAAGAAAGAAAGAAAGAAAGAAAGAAAGAAAGAAAGAAAGAAAGAAAGAAAAGGAAGGGAGGGAGGGAGGGAGAGAGGGAGGGAGGGAGGGAGGAAGAAAGAAAGAAAGAAAGAAAGAAAGAAAGAAAGAAAGAAAGGTAAAAAGCCCTGAGGCGAACCATTGATGAAGAGAAACAGGATAATTTAAGTTATAAGAGCTAGCAAGAAATAAATGTTAAGCTAAGCCCTAGCATTCAAAACTAATTAAGTCTCCATGTCAAGATTTACAAGTTGGTGGGTGGCTCAAAAGGAAGCCTGTTACACTAACCATTTAATTTCTACAAAAATTAAGATAAATCTCTTCATCAGATGTTTCCTACTGACAACAAAATAAGCAAGAGTGATAAGGGCTTCAGCAACATGACTGACAAATGACAGCATACCAGTAGATAAAAGTATTGTGAATCTCTTGCCCATCACTGTGTCTGTGTGTAGTGTTTAAAGGTGTTGTAATGATAACAAGTATGAAAAAATAGCTTGTTTCCAATGAAGAACCTGGAGAGGATTTGCACTGAAATGAAAAGTGTCCAGTAATTGTTTCTCTTCACTTACATAAGTCAGATGTACATTTTAGAGTTCCCTCTTGAACACAAGACATGTTGCAGAATATTCCTTTACACTGATTTGTCACTGTGATTAGTTTAATAAAGAGCTGAATGGCCAGTCGCTAGGAAGAAAGAGTTTAGGTAGGACTTCTGGGAACAGAGTGGTGTGGTTGATATATTGTGCACCCCAATAAACTTATCTGGGGGTTGGAGAACAGAACAGCCACTATATTAAACATAGAGTACAAGCAGTGGTAGCGCACACCTTTAATCTAGCATTTCAGAGGCAGAGTCTCTGTGATTTTAAGGCCATGCTGGAAACTGAGCCAGGCATAGTGGCACACACTTTTAATCCCAGAAAGTGATGGCAGGAAGCAGAAAGGTATTTATATATACTGCATGAAAACCTGGTTTGAGAGCCCTTTAAGCTTTTAGGCTATTAGCTGCAGTTCAGCTGAGAACTATTATGATGAGCAGGACTCAAGCTTCCAGACTAAGGAAACAAAATCAGCCGAGAAGTTGGTGAGGTGAGGTTAGCTGTAGCTTGTTCTGCTTCTCTGACTTTTGAGAATTCACCCCAATACCTAGCTCCAGGTTTTTCTGTTTATAAGACCTCTTAAGATTCGTGTTACAGAGTGATCTTGGGAAAGAAGGAAGGTGGAGTTGTTAGCCTGACATAGAGGAAACAGAACACATAGGAGGAGAGAATAAAAACCCATTAGCCACATGGCAGCAAGTAGATTAATAGAAATGCATTATTTTAAGTTAAAAGAGCTAGTTAGAAACTATTCTAAGCTACAGCTAAGTGGAGCTTTCATAATTAATAATATGTCTCTATGTCATGATTTGGGGGCTGGGTATATTAAGAAGCTGGAAAGATGGCTCAGCTCATAAATGTTCTTGCTTAACAAGCATAAGAGCCTGAGTTGAGATCCAATCATCCAATCGGAATAAATGAAGAACAAACAGAAACAACAACAACAACAAAATATGACAACAAGTTTGTTATTGCATATTCATAATATCAGCATGGTACAGGTTGAAGACAGTATGATCACTCACACATGCTGCTACAAGACTACATACATGTTCATGGATAAATTGCTTCTCAAGAAAATATGGCAGAGAATAATAGAGAGATACTTGGGCATCTTTCTCTTCCTCTGTATGTTCACAAATGCTCATGAATGCATGCACATGTTTGCTTTCATTCACACATCACTTCACATCTGCACACACACACACACACACACACACACACACACACACACACATTCATATGTCAAAATACTAAACTAAATGTGAAGGTGTGAAGTTAGGAGATAAGTTCTTAGGGGAAAGAAATAATGAATCTGTTTGGCTTTCTTAAGATAGAGATGATTATCCTTCTATAATATTTATTTATTTAATATGTACATGTGCATGCCCATACTCATTTTTGTGTACCATGTGTGCATATTGTCTGAAGATGACAAAGAAGGTATTGATGTACCTGGAAATCGAGTTACAGATAGTTGTAAGCCACTAGTTTGGTGCTGGGAACAGAATACAGGTTCTCTAGAAGAGTAGCCTCTGCTCTGAAAGGCGGAGCCATTTCTCTAGCCTGCTAACTGACCATTTTAGAAAGTGCAGGAGCTGCTCCTTATTTTGTGTTATGAATATAAGAAGACCATGCAGCAGAGGAAGATGGGGATGATACCAAGATGATGTATTTGCCTTCACTTTGGTTACAGACTTTAAAGTTTCCTGACTATAGCATGGAAATGTTTCTTGCTTCAAATGTTATAGGGCTCTGTCATAGAAATCTGAAATGGTCAGAAAGCAAACAGGTACCAAGTGGCAGGTGCCTTTGTAAAAGATCCCTAACTAAAAGATGTCCAGGGTCTGAAAGAACTTAGAATTTCTATAATGTATAGCTATGTAGAATGATTTTGATAAGTGGTCTAATGGAAGAGAAAAATATGGGTAACTTTTAAAAAAGATTCTGTCTTTGTTGCGAGTATCCAGAGACCTTGAACAGTGTTTTGTTGAACACAAATGATAAAGCCAATCTCATGAAGTATTACAGATAATTAAGAAACATATTATTGAAGAAGCTATGAATATGAAAGAGAGTAGACAACAGTACATGGGAGAGTTGGAAGGACAAAGGGAAGGAACAAATGTACCTAACATAATTTCAACAAAAAAATAATCCAGAAATAATAATTTCTGTGAGAGGAAATGCTTTACAAACTATTCTATGGATGACATTAAAAAGAGAAGAAAGAAAAGAAAGAAGAGAGGGGGCAGGGAGGAATGGAGGGATGTCAGGAGGCTGGGAGAGAGAGAGGGAGGGAAGCAGGCAGGCAAACAGATACACACATTATCGCACACCAGAGCAGTATCAGTTCATGTGGCCATGTGCAGAGAATTTTGGAGTAGTTGTCAGGTCAAGTGCTCTTCTATCAAAAGATACAACTTTGAAGATACAAAATTCAGTATGTATCCTCGATTTAATAAGAACAACATTCTTATGAATTAGATTGTGAGTCTATACTTGCACAAACATATAAGGAGACAAATTAATTGAAGTTAGGATTGTTAAGCAAAAAGATATCAGTATATAAAATTTTAATACTTTAGCCTTTGCATATTACAAAAAGGAAAAAAAAATATTACAAAAAATGAATTTCAGAAGAATCTATGAGGGTTATTCTTTTGATCATATACTAAAGAATTTTGTTTTGGAATGAACAAAGGATTTTACCCATCATGTCAATCAGAGAAGGAAATGTTACAGAAGAATCACTGCACACTGGGATTAACAAAAACAGAGACATGAGAAAAATTCAGGAAAAGTACAAGACTTCTCAAGCAGAACCAGATCACTGAAACATTTACTCAAATGCATATGACTTTCTTGAAGAAGGAAATCAGATGCAATTCAGCATCATGAGCTATGCAAGGCATGTCTACTTCTGAAATGGTTTCAATGAATGCCCAACGCCAAGCAAAAATATAGGGTTGGGGAGTTTAAGATTATTCTGCAGTTGTTAACTATATACCTAGGTGGTGCTGACACAGAAAGTCACAAAGTGGACATTGGTTTTGAAGTGGTATGAACTGTGGATCATTCCAAAGGATCTAGAAGACTCCAGCCTCAGCAAATCTGTAAGACGAAGAAGCCCAGATCTAAAGAAAAGTAATTCCTAATAAATCTGCATGTCCAGTGGACTTGCTCAGGCTAGCATTTTGGAATTACGCAGGGAACACTGCTATTTCCTTCCCTCTTTTATACATGGAATAGGAGTATCTGGTCCATCCGTAACATGACACATATTTTCAAATCTCATCGATTATTTAGGTCCAAAGACTCACAACTAGAGAACTTGCTAGAATGGTTCCAACCCGGAATCTCTATGTCTTGTTTAGTGGCTATTTATAGGAGAAATTAGATGTTAGATTCTTGGGTTTATAGTGGGATCATTTAAGAGTTTGGGGGGCGTGCATTTGGAATAACTATATTTGGCATGTGAGAAAGAAAGAAAGGTTAGTGATTCTGATTACAATGTTAAGGGTGGGATATTTGTGTCTCCTTTCCTAAGGGATTCTTGACTTGAAATTCTCCAATCAATAATCTTGTGAATGATTTGAAGTCCTTTTTCTCAGAACCTTTTATAAATGAAAAAAAATGGCTCATTAATTTGAATGATATGTCCAGCATTACATTGTGGTAAACAGTATTACAAGGATTTGTGCAGGTTGTTTATATTCAATTTCTAAGGCAATACTCCCATGAGAATAAGAATGAATAAGAATTCATTAAATTTTGTGGGGCACGATCTGCTATTCCTAGGCAGCACCTTTAGTAATTGAGTTTGTTTTCTCCTGCTGATTGAGTTTCGTTTGTCTAATGCACATTACAAATTGTTATTCTTACCTAACGGCACTACTGCCCACATCGAGGTCTTGGGCTGTGACAGCCCCAATGATGGTCCCCACAGGAGTGTCTTCATAAACCTCCATGGTGTAAAGTGGCTTACTGAACACTGGAGGCTCATCCACATCCAGCACGCTGATCTTTACTGTAGCAGTGTCTTTAAAGGGGCCAGCAGAGTGAAAGCGGTGGTCAAGGTGAAGGTTGGAGGCCTCTACTTTGAAAGTATATGCCTTCTTCGTTTCAAAATCCAGAGGCTGTAATAAGGACAAAATGAGGAATTATGTTTATACAGATCGGAGCAGAAATGGCGAAGTTGTTTCTAAGCAATCTTCCAGCTGCTCTCAATTAACTACACCTGTTTCATCTTCTCCTCTTCTTGCTAAACACAGGGCAGATGAAACATATGGTAAATATTTAATAACATTAAAGATCAACGGCATATAGAAGTAACCTATAATGTTAATTATCTAAGTACATAGAATTGACAAAATCTACATGTGCACATCAAGGTAGACAGGGCAACTCATGTATCTCCTAAGCAATGTGAAAATAAGGGAAATGCTATTTTGCTTTTATCCAATACTGACATCTACTGGACAGAAGTAAAGTTTGAAAAAAATGGAGCAACAATGAAATTGGATTGTCTGATTATTTAGATTCCAGGTGCATATAGAATGCTAGCTATTTGCTTTTCTTATTTTTTCCATGAGTACCATTTTCTGCTAAAAGTCTTGAATGAGCAGGTATTTTATTAGGAACAACTATAAAAATTTAAAGTAAGTACAACGGTTATTAAAGTTGCTTGAAGTCTCATAATTATGTATCAGATCAATGTGTGCTACACTGCATTATCAGAACACATCACCAAGAATTATGACTTCAAACACGTTGATAAACTATGGATGCTCTTGAAAGTAACAAAAGAAATCATTTGTGCATATGCAATGGCATTCAGTTTAGTTGTTCCTTTCAAATGTCAGTTCTTTCATATCCATATCTCTAAAAACACTGAGGTCTAGGGTCACTGTGGCGCTGGGACACTTTGTAGGAGGAGACGCAATAGACGTAAGATCTCATTATGTGGCTTAGGCTGGCTCTGAACTGACAATTCATCTGTCTCAGTTTCCTTAGTGCTGGGAAGACAGGTGGAAACTTTCACACTCAGCTTCATGTATGGAGTTGCTTTTTTTTTTTTTTTTTTAAGCCAGGTTGGTGACACACAGTAACCATCCAAGAACTTGGAAGGCTGGAGTCACATGATTTTGTGTTCAAGAGCAGCTTGAGCTACATAGTAGAGTCAATGTGAACTAAAACAGCAACCATTTGCCTAGAGAAAGTGACAAATATCACTCATGTTAAAGAAAGAAGAAACTGCTATAGTTATGAGAATGTTTAGCTTGGGAAAATTAGCCAAAGACATGGGAGACAAGAATTTTCAAATATTTGAAGGGTCTTCATGAAAAACAAAAGGGTTGGAGTAGAATTTAAATTTGTAATAATGTAATTATAATGTAGAAAAAGGAAGTTCCACACCTTTCTTTTTATGGGGTGCAAGGTATATCATGTCGCTTTGCTTTCAACGTATTCTAGAATAAAGCTATATTATATAATTAATACTTTCTAAGAAGTGACAAGTTTTTCACCATGTGCCATTAGTGAGATCTAGAAGAGAATTACATATAAGATGGAAGGGAGCCAGGGCGGTGGTGGCGCACGCTTTTAAACCCAGCACTCGGGAGGCAGAGGCAGGCAGATCTCTGTGAGTTCGAGGCCAGCCTGGGCTACAGAGTGAGTTCCAGGAGAGGCACAAAGCTACACAGAGAAACCCTGCCTCAAAAAACAAACAAACAAACAAAAGTTGGAAGGGAGTACATGTTAATTGAATTAAATATATTCATATTTATAAATGCTTAAAATTGTGGATGTATTAAGTAATACAAAGCTGAAGATAACAATCGATAATGACTACTTCACAAACACTGATTTTTTTTATTTTTTTTCTGAGACAGGGTTTCTCTGTGTAGCTTTGGAGCCTTTCCTGGAACTCATGCTTGGTAGACCAGGCTGGCCTTGAACTCACAGAGATCTGTCTTGCTCTGCCTCCTGAGTGCTGGGATTAAAGGCGTGTGCCACCACCGCCAGGCACACTGATTTTTATTAGCTTAGTTGTTTGCTGTTCCAGAAAACAAACTGCCTGTCCACCACTCACGCTTGTTCTGTTACCACTCACAGATTCAGGTGTTGTCTTTGGATGCAGGCATGGGTACCACATCCTCCTCATTTTTCTCCCTGCTTTCTCCTACATATGAAAATGCGTATACTTGTATAATTACGAAAATTCCTTCCAATTCAGCCTTAAATTTATTTTATTTTTTACTAATTACACATTTCAACTATCTGAATGAACTTGGCTCCCTACTGGTATGTCGATTTCAAGGCAAAAAGAGGACAGAGGACTTCTGAATTCCTTTCCCTTTTCTAATATTCATTCTTTTAGAAGACAGCCTGGTCTATTCCTTTCCAGAACTCCTAACCTAACACAGTGGCAAAATTCAGCAGTCAACATTGAGAGAGAGAGAGAGAGAGAGAGAGAGAGAGAGAGAGAAAATGAATAACCTATTTATACCTATGGATTTGTTTAGTTTTATTACTGAAACTTATATCCAGCAGAGATCAGATATCTAAAAAGAAAAAAAAAATATTTGAAGAGCAACACCACAGTAATACCCTACCTGGAGTTCTTACTTCAAGGCCCAGACCCTTAAGCAACCTCTTCTTACAAAGTGCTGTATCTCAGTAGAGTCCCTCACTCTTCTTACTACTATCTTAATTCGGGGGTAATGAACTTAATTTTCCAATGATCACAATAAAGTTCATTATTTAATTTATTAAATTTAAATTTCATTGCATTTTTAAAAATTACAGAATGATCAAGATTTGCTTAGAATCTTAGAAAATAAATTTGGGTGAAGGAATTTATTTTTTGTGAAGTTGCATGCATATAATTCATGCATAATAAATGTGAAATAAGTACCAAACCTGCTGACACTACTCACAGCTCATGTGATCTAAAGAATGTTTCTATAAGGGTAAGGAAGTGATTGTGAGATCAGATTTTGGATGAGGATATCCCTTCTCCTTGGCTGGAAACACATTATTTATAGCCAGATTTTCAGGAGATCTGTGTAGGGAGATATGCAGTAAAAAACCACAATTTTTGTGAAACTGAATATCTATAATTAATACCTCCCTAAATAAAAAGGAAGAATTAACCAGGTGGTGGTTAATCCTGCACTAGGGAGGTAGAGGCAGGTAGATCAAGGCCAGCCTGTTATACAGGGCAACACAGAGAAACCTTGTCCTAAATAACCTAAATAATAAATCAATGAATGAATGAATGAATGAATGAATGAATGAATGAATGAATAAATAAGAATTAGGCAGACTAAATTATTATAGTGACTTTCTCCTTCAACATTCTTATTATGCCAAAACTATGGTGAGTATTGTGTACAGATATTTTTTATTTCACTTTAGTGAATGTAAAAAATGTTAATGTTTAAGTAAGTCACTCTCCAGGGGCTTCCCGAGTTCCTGCTTCTATGTAATATTATGTAGAAATCAGTGGATTTCTTTATTGACTTTTTGTTGAATTTGAAAATCAGTATATCCAGAAGACAGAGTGCAAATGTGCCTCCATCATATCATTATCATCATCATCAACATAACATCATCATCATCATTATTACTTTGTCTCCAAGGACCTCCAACATCTGTGTTATGTGGTCAAAAACTGAGTGTAGAATGGCCTGTGAATTTAATAGCATGTCAAGTAACAATGTTTAATAATTAATTCCTCCCTAAATAAAAAGGTTTGTTACGGATGTGAAAGAAAGTAAAGAGGATAGTGTGAGGCTACCTACTTAGAGGTTACTAGTGAGGACACAGCATATCTTCTTAGAGGTTACTCATGAGGACATGGCATTCATATAGTCAGTGACAGAAACAATAGAAATTAAGGATGATCACAGAAAAAAGATGACCCCCAAATAAATCTCAACCACTAAACCACAGGCAAATAAATTCTGTTGGCAAAAGTATGCATGGAAATAGATCCTAAGGTTCATATCTGATTCTGGCATCAATTCTCACCACAATTCATGCTGAGTGGTGCTGAATAAAGGACTCATCACAAATACTCTGACCAACAGCAACTATCGTTTGCCTATCTTTACATCTTCTTGCTTCAGAATTTACGATGAGCATGCATCATTTTCATCAACACAATAAAGCAATCACTCTCACAAAAACACACCCTGAATTAGAAAGATTCTGCCCTGCAGAATCAAACAAGTCTTAATAATCATTAGAATGGCACATTTCTGAGGAACTCATGTGTAGGGCCGTGGAACTCCCAAGTTGGGTAATTGCTGCCCTGCTTACCAACCTTGACCAGAAGTACTCCCTATGCTGATTCCCTGTCAGTCTCCACCCTCCTGAACGCTCACTGGAGGTTCTATGTCTGAGTATCCTGCATTTGGTGTAAACAGCTTAGATGCAAGAATGTAGAACATTGGGTATCGAACTTCTGCCCTTGGGGGTTCTTCCATTGTGCTGTACACCTATATTTAAGGTTTCCTCCATTCTTCAATAAACGGCATTCAGCATTCTGCTGACACGAATGACTCTCTGTCTTTTGTCTCTGTTTTTCCATCCACAGGCCCTAGCTCAGACATAGTGAACAGGTGGTGGTAGCGCGGGCAATACAGCAACACTCATGATCAGAAGATGTCATTATCTAAAAATGAAACTGATCATTTGTGGACAAAGACTTGGAAACAGATTTATAACAGACGGAGGTAGGACAGAAATACATCGGGAGCATAATTTTGTAGAGTAAGTTTACTACTCTGCCTGGACAATAAAGATAAGGCATTCAGAAAGAGATTGGTTTTGAAAAGAAACACAGTTTCAAAGACTTAGTTTCATGACCGGTAATCTCAGTCTTTGTCTGGAAAGAGGCATAAGAGACTGTGCATTTTTTCATAATCACTGTGTAAGGACTCAAATTACCATTTCAATAAAATGTGATCAAGCACTCGATAAAGAAAAGATGTCTCAGTATCAGGTAAGAATGTCCCTGTAAGGGAGAAATAGACTGAAACTTGAACATTTGAAGTATCATTCTTCCTTTTAACAAAATTTACATGTATTTCAGCATAATATATGTATTTATTCATATATGTACAATAAAATTTTCAGAAAAAGTTGTTTGTATATATGCATATATATAATTAATTTTTGTTTTGTTTTGTTTTGTTTGAGACAGGGTTTCTCTGTGTAGTTTTGCACCTTTCCTGGATCTCACTCTGTAGACCAGGCTGGCCTCGAACTCACAGAGATCCGACTTGCTCTGCCTCCCGAGTGCTGGGATTAAAGGCGTGTGCCACCACAGCCTGGCCTGCATATTTATGATTAAAAACAAAATTTTCAAGCAAAATATTTTCTAAATAAATTATGTAATTTAAGAAATACAGGAGTTGGGCATTTAGCTCAGTGGTAGAGCAGAGCGCTTGCCTAGCAAGCGCAAGGCCCTGGGTTCGGTCCTCAGCTCCGGCAAAAAAAAACAAAAACAAAAACAAAAAAACATATTCCAGGAAGTTTGTTGCAAAAATATTAAATCAAAACTACTCATGAGATATTCCTTCATTTTATTCTATGAAAACATTTTTACTAGATTCCACATTTATTATAATACTGCCACATATTGGCAGTTTTAACAAATTAACAGAAAATTAATGGGCACTATCCCAATGACTGCAATTAATGACGATTATATTAAAATACAGCCAGTAGCTGACACAATACAAACCAAATCAAATACAGAATTGTGAGAGCCTTCTGTACTTCTGTGTACAGATTTCAGTAAAAATTATCCTAAAAATAACAAAAGATTTCATTAAATATTGTGTTTTCAGTAAAACACATATATCTTCTTTATATACAGTATAAATCATTTCCTAAAACAGACCTTCCTCATGTGACAGAATGTCTATTCTTTTCAAACTTATGATTTACAGCAAGCTGCATATGTCTGAAACAGCTTTCTTCTTTGAACCACACGGTTTCCACTTGTTTAATCAACTTATTTTTTAATATTTGCAAAATAGAGCTAACTTTGTGGTTCATGTGATTAAAAACAAAAATCAATATGCCAAATTTGAGAACAGTAAACCAACATAAAATTCTCTTTTAGTCAATGGAAATTAAAAACCTTCTATTACTTCAGTGATATTTCTTTGTTTATGGGGAAAAACTACAGACTGGTGAACTACTTTGGGGCACAGCAAATATAGTGGGAATCAACCATTTTAAATGGATGTACCACGTGCATCATAGGAGATTAGAATGAAGTGTTCACATTTTGGGAAGAAAGAAAGAGGTAAGGAAAAGACTGATGAAGACATTCTTCCTTCAGGGCTTTCTTTGCAGGAAGAATGTGGTGCAGAATTGCAATCACTCTGGTATACTGAAATGTTGCTTATATGTGTCTGTTGAATCTGCCAAAAATGGCAACAGAGGCTACACTGCCTCCTCTGTACTTTGCTGGTGTTGAACACCAGAAAATGGCTCACATAGGATGTACAGATGGAGCTGCATACACTAACTTTTGGAGTAAAGGATAGAAAAGAAAAGTAAGGAGGAAGGCTTGGAGAAAAGCCAGTGCAAAGGTAGTAATGAGGAAGAAAGCAGACTGAGGTAAAAATACAGGCTGGATAGTCAGTCAAGCACTAACCCTGATTCAGAAGAAGAAATGCTGGGTGAGCTAATGTCCTCCTGCTGGCAAAGGCAGGTCCAGAGCATTGAAAGCAGCCTAAGAGGTTTGCTAGATTCACACTTTAGGAAGTGAAAAAGAGAAAACATGAGTGGGAATACTTGTGTTTGTGTTTATCATTACATTGTATGGGCAGTTTCATAAATGCATGTCAATCTGTGGGAAGATGTATGTGCATGTATTTATAAGAGAATATGAAGGACAGAGGCCCATGGAAGATGTCTTCCTTGTTGCTTTCCATCTTATTATTGGAGGCAGGTTATATCCCTGAAACTGGAACTCACTAATTTAACTAGACATGACTGGCCATTGAACTCAGGGATCTTCCTGTAACCACCTATAAGGATTAGCATTAGAGTCTCACTTATGTACTTGTCATAAAGACATATTCCAAACTCCAAACATAAAAAAAATCTCTATGGAGAGCAGAGATGGAATAATATATGCATTGCTATATCTTTTGAATTTTAAAGCAAAATTTAAAAAAATTAAATCTAAGAGATAGTACATAAATCTACATTGAGTGTTTTAAATTTGGGGATAATTTAGAGTTGAGAATTCTTAGGAGTCTAGAAAACTGAATTAAGAATTTTTTGTATATACACACACACACACACACTCAGGAAATACATTTTGCATGTATGAATAGCTGATTGCCACATGCTTGTGGTGCCTGTGGAGGGTCGAGCAGTGTGCGTTGGATCACCTGGTATTGGACTTACTGACAGTTGTGAGCCGCCATGTGTGTGCCAGGTCCTTTGGAAGAGCAGAGGGCACACTTAACCACATAGTCATCTCTCCAGTACAAATTAAAGTGTTTCTTAAAAGGCAAACGCAAATTATTTTTTTAAAAAGAAACGTAATATTCATAGACACAAAGGTTACATTTTTTTCTTTAAAATTGGACATTCCAGAGTAAACAAAACACTGATTAGAGAAAAATGACTGCTGTACACATTTTGTCATATGCCTGTTTTTCCCCAAATTGACCACATGATGGTGATATACCACCAACTTAGATGACACGGAATCTAAGTCTTCAGTAGTGATAAACAGAAGAAGAATTTGGAAAGTGACTGACTAATGAGCAAATACATAATATAAAGGCCCCCAAAAGAACCCATTAACACGAGCTTATAGTTCCCATAAACAGTAAATCATGAAGAGCCTATGCTGAAAAGCATTGTGCTTTGCATCTAATGCCATCTATAGTTTATGTAAATGTCAAGCAAAATAATAAGCCAATAGCTTAGCAATTATTTTTTCCTAATTTGTAGAGTCATTTATTTTATGCTAAAGAATAACATTTTAATTCTCTGCTTAACTAAGATGCATGATCACTTATTAGTTGGTAAAGGATACTTTATTGAAATAATACAGAATTAATGGTGAAATTATATATGATATTAAATCAGAAATCTAAATATTCACTCTACTATTATAATTACACAAACAAGATAAAAATCATTTTCCATTAATAAATTTGTAGTTACTGTCTTGAAAAGATTTACCTCAGTTTAGTTTCTATTTGTATAGATATTAAATAAATACACACCTTATTTTCATTTATCCATCAGTAATAACTAAACATAATTCATGTAGCTTTAAACTATTACTATTTTCTTACTGTAAATGTGGCCCACCTCTCAGTTTTTATAAGATAATAAATTTTTATGACATTTTTATTCTTGTTTTGCTATCATTCCTATTGCGGTGAATCTCAAGAATATATAAGAGGGTTTTGATATTTTTATTCTTAGCTCAGTACAATATGCCATGAGGCAAGTTAGTGTCCTTATTTTGTTTCACTTTTTATCAATACTGTGTGCCTTGGAGAGATTTGTAAAGTTTCATAGTGTTACTTTGAATTTAAGCTGACAGAGAAATGACATTCTGTCTGAATCTTCAAAAAATGAATCAAAGTTGAGTTTTAAAATAAAATAAATAAAAATGCCCTTCTTCATTCTTCGCAGCTCTTATAAACCTGAGCACCATATTCATCTACTCACATCCCTTCCCCTCAGAGGAGAAGGAGGAAATGAAAGTAGGAAGTAGGAGGCAAGTGTGAGATAAAAGATAAAACACAAATGAAACCATGCACCTCATAGCACAGAACATTCTAAAGCCTAAAGTGGTGTTTTACAAAAAGAAAATCATTGTAAAATTCAAAGAAACGCATGCTTTGCTCCTTACTGGAGTCTCGGCATCTTTCAGCCCAAATTTAAAGTAGTTCCTTTAAAAATAGTGCATATTCATTTCTCAAATAGAGTGTTGACCTTCTAAATGGATTCAGTGTGTGTAAAATCTGACTCTTCTATGAATTTGATTTTTCACTGAAATCCTTACATTGGCTTTCCATGCTGAGATTGCAAAGGGAAACATTCTAACCAATTAGGACATAATCTAATTTGAAGTTTGTACAGACTTCTGTTTTGGTCTATATTTTCATTTAAGCACTCCTAATAATGACTTTAAAGTAGTTGCTTACTAATATATTGATAATATGTTTTAAAATTCTATTTTTCCTGAGATAGATACTGTCTTTAAAAAATAAATGTTTTGTTGTTGTTATTGTTGTTGTTGTTGCTGTTGGGTTTCTTTGTTTCTGTTTTAAGTAATATGCCATTGTAAAAAAATATCACATTTTCTTTATCTGTATTTCAGCTGAGAGACAACAGAAAAAAAAAAAAAAAGACATAATGAAATTTGCAGGCAAATAGGTGAAACTATAAAGAAAATCATCCTGAGTGAGGTAATCCAGACCCAGAAAGAAAAGCATGATATGTACTCACTTATAAATAGATATCAGCTGTTGAGTAATGGACAAATCGTGCTACAATTCACAGACCCAGAGGGCCTAAGTAACAAGTTGGGCTCAAGGGGGGTGCATAGGGATCTGCCAGAGAAGGAGAAATAGAATAGATTTTGTGGGTTAACTGGGAGAGGGTAGAGCTAGGCAGAGGAGGGAATCAAGGGAGAGGTCAGAGAGATGGAAGAAAGGTACTAAAAGAGATTATTGGATATGGGGTGGGGGATTAGGGGTGAGGTAGAAACTTAGTGCAGTGGAAACACCCTGTAATCTACAAGGGTTATCCTAGCAGAGACATCTAGTAATGAGGGATACAGCATCTAAATGGGACATCATCTATAACCAAGTAAGGCTTCCAGTGGAGGGACTGGGACATTAAACCAAACACAAAACCTTTGACTTAAATGCTTTCCCGCCTGCAAGATGTACTGGCATTATGGTGACTCAGATATTGTGGGAGTGGTCAACCCATTGCTAGTCAAACTTGAGGCCCATGACACATGGGGATCCCATTCTTCCTGACACAGCCTGGATAGCCAGAATCCAGAGGCAGGACAGCCCAGAGACCTAGGATAGAAACAGACACTACTAGCCAAAAGAAGAAAAAAAATCAAATGATTCCTAATGATATTCTGCTATACTCATAGACCAGGGACTAGCCTAATCCATCAGAGAGGCTTCATCCAGTAATGATTGATGAAATGAGAGCTGACACAGATGTCCATAGCAAAACATTAGGTGGAGCTCAGGGATCCTCACTGAAGATGGGGAGGAAGGATTGTAGGATCCAGAGGGGTGAAGGACACCACAAGAATACAGCATATAAAATCAATTAACCAGGGCTCAAAGAGGCCCCCAGAGAATGAGACAACAACCAGGGAACCTGTATGGATTTGAGCTCGGTCCTCTACATATATCACAATTGTGTAGCTTGGGGTTCTTGTGGGACTCCTAACAATTGTAGTAGGGGCTATCTCTGACTCTTTTGCCTGCTCTTGGGACACTTTTGCTCTTACTGGATTGCCTTATCCACCCTTAATATAAGGAGATGTGCCTAGTCTTAATGCAACATGCATACCATGTTTGGTTGATGTTCCTGGGAGGGTTGCCCTTTTCTATAAGGAAATGGAGGAGGAGTGGATCTGGGATAAAGGAGAGGTGACAAGGTGAGGATAGGATGAGGAAAAGAGGAGAGAGAAGGAACTGTGGTCATAATGTAATATATGAGGGAAAATTCAATCCATCAGCAATCAATCAATAATAAAAATAAAATACTGACCCTAGAGCCAAAAGACTTGTATAAAAATCCTCCTTTACTTTCAATCTCAATGAATTTTTTAACATAAAAAAGAATGAATGTTGATCAAGTTTTTCACCTGTATATTTTTATTACTTAAGAACCTATAGCAACAGTTTTAATTAAGAAATGTATCTATGAATGTGCATGTATAGAAAATCCCTTTTCACACAGTACAACATAATCAATGAGAGAAGACACATAATTTGAAGCTTTCTTACAAAATCTGTTGCATTTTTAATTTTAGGTATAATCTTTATAGTTACTCAAATGTGTGATAGAATTTTCCAGAGAATCTGAGTACTTATTAAAGTGTACATTTATATTTCAAAATACAGTAAGAACGTCATCAGATCTCACATTCTTATGTCTGTGAGCATCCTATTTGAAGCCCACACCACTTCTGTGGATTGTCTGTGATATCTTCATTAGGGTATTTCTTTCCTATATCCTCAGTAACACAACCTGAGTGACTGGGCTCTGGGCCTATGAAGGTGATTTACTCTAATCTCACAGTCGATTCTCCATCATGATCAAAGTCAGAGCTCTACCTTGCTTATTGTCATTCCTCCTCCTCTTGTGTCGCATCTCTCCCAACATCCTGTCCTCACTGAGTTAAGGTAAGATTCTGTTTCCTTGCCAGTGTTCTCCATCAGAGATTTTGGGAAGACTATGCCCTGGTTTTTTGAGAACACACATCATCCAGATACCACAGTGTTAATCTTGCTTCCTTCAGCTGGAAATCTTTCTTGACCAGTTCTCTAAAAGGTCCTGCCCTCTACAGGCTTATTGACATTTTACACCAATGTATAATGTATGTCCTTCCAGATTGAGTTTATCACTGTCAAGTCTGCCACCTTTCCCAAATTACTAGAGGCTGCTTTAGTACAAAGGATATTTCATCTAGGTTAACTGGATCTTCCAAGTCTTGAGTAAGTCTACGATTCAGTAGCTGCTCCACAAATGTCCAGTGAATGGTGTAGTAAAATTTACGGCAATGAATTAGATGTAGATAATTATTTTAATGCCAATACAATGAATTATGTTCTATTACAGAAAGAAACAAGAAACATGAAACAAAATGGAAAAACACCCAACAAATACCCTAGAAGAGAAGAAACCAGCTGTCATTTACAAATGTGATGCTTATGAATCATAATGAACACCATGGCACAATAACCCTAAAAGGTGCAGTAGTGGCATGTTTAACTTGCAGGTAATCAACAGCTCACAAATTTTATTTAAAGTCCATTGAGCAAGAGGGAGTCATGCCTGGGAAGTGGGAAGCTAGACAACTACCCAGGGCTAGTTAAGTCATAGATCTTGGAGGAGGATTTAGAACTGGCACTTTACTAATCCAGTATAATCCGTAACTCCATTATAATATTTGTCCTTACACCCATAGTTAAGAATAATTCTCATATCTCACAATGGAAACTCCTTTTTGCAAATAGAAAGAGAGAATGCAGAGAGTCACAAACAATCAAAACATAGGGTTGGGGAGCCCTGCCCTACTGGATATACCTACAATACAATGTCTACAAATAAGGCTCAGATAAAACTGTTGGAAGATGGGGACAACAGGTTGTAAAAAGCAGAATCACAGGGAGTTTGATGTCTGCTATGAGATTTTGTCTCCTAGAAATGTCATAAGCTACAATATAAAGTCTCAACCACGTGGGACTAAACATAGATGAACAAGGACAACCATAAATATGCAAAGGTGCATTTGGAGGGTGGGTTGGAGAAAGTCCAGGAGTCTTCAACCCAATACACAGGACTACAGGAATCTAAGAAATGTTTAGAATGGGAGAATCTATCCCAAAGGAGAGCTAACCCATTATAGTTAGCCCTGAAAACAAATGTACAAGGAACATTGTAGAGGTTTGAATAACAATGCTCCCCTAGGCTCATATATTTGCATATTTAGTCACCAGGAAGTGACAGTTTGAAAGGATTAGGAGTTGTTGCCTTGTTGGAGTAGGTATGGAATTGTTGGAAGTGATTCACTGAGGGTGGTCTTTGAAGTTTCAAAAGCCCCAGCCAAGCCCAGAGGCTTTCTCTCTTCCTGCTGCCTAAGGATCAGGATGTGGAATCCTTAGCTACTTCTTTAGCACCATGTCAACCTGCATGCTGCCATGCTTCCTGCCATGACAACAATAAACGTCTGAAACTGTAAGCAAGCCCCTATTACATGGTTTCCTTTATGAGTTGTCATTGTGCCACTTCATAGCAATAGAACACTAAGACAACTTTACAGACTACTCAGGTTGTACTTATGCACTTAGGAACACAGACATGAACACACATACACTTACACATCTGTGCATTTATATATGTCGGTGTGTATCTATGTAACAATAACTAACGTTAAAAGAAGAGGTTATTATTTTGAAAGAAGAGGGGGAGCTGAACAGAACCAGAAAAACTCTAGCTACACTCTCTGGTCAGGGCTCAGGGAACTATATGGAAAGGGAAGGACAAGGATGATAAGAGCTAGGGGGTGGTTGATTATCAAGGAAATGGTGTCTTCCAGGAAGAACAGGTCTGGCCCACATATGCCAACTCACAGAGTAGTAGGTAGCCAACAGAAAATGAACTCAGTAGTGTTTTATTTTTGGAGATTTTGTTTTTCGTCTCATATTCCTTTTATTGTGCATATTTTTTTAACCTTCCTTACTGGTCTTTTACTTTTATAATATGGTTTGCATTTTTTTGTGTTTTTTATGAATTTGTATGTGTGTGTGAGTGTGTGTGTGTGTGTAAGTGTGGGTATGCTTCTGTGTGTGTGGGGTGAATGTTTCTATGGTGGGGTGTGGGTTTAGGGGGTGTGTATGTGCGGGGAGATGTGTCTCTCTTTCTTTCATATATGTATGTATGTGGGGTGTATGTTTCTGTGTGTGTGTGCACTCACATATGTGAGTGTATATGGTTTTTTGTATGCTATGCATTTCTTGTGTTCTTTCTTTATTTCTTTTTCTTTTGTTTGTTCAGTTGTTCATTTTGTTGTCCTCTTTGTTTTGTCTTGTTTATTTGCCTCTCTGTTTTCTTAAGAGAGAAATAAGGTGTAGAGTTGGAAGTGTGGGGAAGTTAGGAGAATCTGGGAGAACATAGAGAGGAAGCCCTGATCAGAATATATTCTATGCGAACAATTTTACTTTCAATAAAAAATGTTTATAAAATTCCAACATCTCTTCAGTGTCAGCTGCTATAAATAAAATAAAATCACACACTTATGATAGCACAGGATGAACATCATATTTCAAAATAGAAGAACTAGGTGATTGTAAAGAATAATCATTCCAAAGTGAAATAAAAAATCCAGAGAGGAGAACATCAAATCTTGCTGCTAAATGTCAATCAACTGGAGCAAATAATGTAATGTGCTAGGCTTCAGAGCTTAGGCAGTACCATTCCTCCATCCCTCCACACTCATACCTGAAGCACACACAGCTCTATCTTAGACATAGGCTTGCTCCACTGCATACCTGCAACCCAGCTTGGTGAACCATCTACAGCCTGGCATCTCATATTTTGATGCCACCACCACAGGTGAGACTATGTTTATAGCCATCTTCAAAGGAAGCATAGTTGCTTTTGTTGGCTTGTTTTATGTCAACTTGACAAAGCATAGTTATCTGAAGCAAGGAAACTTCAATTGAGACAGTGCCTCCATAAAATTCAGCTGTAGGTCACTTTCTTAATTAGTGATTTATGGAGAAGAGCCCAGCCCATTGTTGAGTGGTGCCATCCCTCAGTGGGTGGTCCTAAGTCCAGTAAGAAGGGCTGAACAAGCATGACAGTAAGCAGGCAGATGAGGTACTGGGGCTGAGGATGCTACATCTTGAAGGCAACAGGAAGAGGACTGAGACACTGGTTGGTATTCTGAGCACAGGAAAACTTGAAGTCTGCCCCCATCACAATACACTTCCTCCAAAAAGCCCTTACCCACTCCAACAAAGCCACAGCTCCTAATAGTGCCACTCCCTATGAGATTATGGGAGCAATTACATTAAAACCAACACACCCCTTAAACTTGCTTCTTTCCCTTTTAAACAAGTACCATGTGGAGTGTGTTGTCATGTTCTCTTGCCAGATGTAGACCATAACCCATTAGTCTGTAGTTGCATTAGCTTGTGAGTGCAGACCCAAAGGAAGCACATTACTTACTGCCCAGCGCAGAACACCATCTTCCCTTCAATGATGCTGAGAACCTTAACAATTACAAATGCTTTACTGGCTTCACTCTCCTTCCCCAGTCTTTAAGCTTGCCCATGCACCTTTCCATCCTCAAACACATAAATCCTTTATCTTTACATTCATCTTCATTCAAGTTTACAGAATAAGGAAGAATGAAGCCAGATTCCTGGTCAAACTGTCACACAAATCACCCCTTGTTCAGTGTGTGACCGAGTTCACTTTCCTCTCTGAAACCTCACAAGCCATGTTTGAACTGTCGAGGCTTCTCTCAGCACTTGTCTCTTTCAGAGTTTGATTAGAACAGCAATTTTAAATCTGCTTATAGCATTCAATGGCCTTTCTCTCTGAAATATCCAAACTTTTCAACATTCTTCTGAGGAAATAATTCTAACATGCTGATCTCTACATATTTTTGGTTCATCACATCAATAATCTCACTTCTCCATACCAATTTCATTTTTACTTATGTTTCCATAACTTAGTTATGGTTCCATAGGTTGGATGGTTATGTTTAAAATGCCCTGACAGAAAGCAACTTAATAGGGAAATAGTTTCCTTGGCTCACAATTTCAGATTATGTTTATGTTTGTAAGGAAGCCAAGACAGCACATGTTTGAAGCAACTGGTCATAAATATCCCCAGTCAAGAGCAGAAACTTAGTAGTTAAAAACATATACTAACATATACTAGTCTCAAACTGCTTTTTATAGACTTGTCCATCTAAAAATCCACTGCCTGAGGAAGAGTGCTGTGAATACTTAGCCACTCTTCCAATAGCAATTAACATACTCAAGAAAATCCCCTACAGACCTACCCAGAAATTCACCTAATCTAGAGGACCACTCAGTGAGAAGGCCTTCCCAAGTGGTTCTATACTATGTTAAGTTGACAAAACTGAACATCTCACCCCCTCAGCACTCTGCCCTGAGGATTCTGTTGTCTGTCAACTCCATCACCCATTCCCTGTCTGCCTCCCTGCCCTTTCTCTAGTTCTCTGCCACTTGCTTTCCACTCCTGCTCTCTTTCTCTCAAACATCTTTCCTTTCACATTACTGTTTATAGATTCCCTCCTCCCTTCCACTAAACCCTATCTTTACTTTTATCTTTATTCAGATTTTCAGAATATGGGCAGCAAGAAAACAGATTCCTGATCAAAATGTCACACAAATCACCCCTTATGCAATTCCGTTCACACTCCCCACTGAAATCTCATAAGCCAGTTCTTAACTGTTCCTGCTAACCTCAATATTCTCCTCCTTCTGCCTTTAACTAGAGCAGCAATTTAAACTATGCTTACTGTATTCAATAGCTTTCTATCCTAAATCTTGTCTACCCAAGCTGGTATTCTCTTAAAATGACATCAATGCTTGGGTATAATGTGAATTACAAATGTGTATTTTCTGAGTATTCACAATTTGATAATTTCAACTATGTTAGTGTAAGCAATTTTCTTTACACTTCATTCAAATATTAATCTTAACATTATGAAGAAATTTAAAATGCCACTTGGCCAAACTAAGATGTCTTAATGTCATACTGAATGAAACACCTATAAGCATAGAAATACATTGTGTGAGCTTTTATTTCATAAATAAAGTATTTCTAGGTGAAGAAAAATAGCTATCACTTTACCTGCTTTTGTTTTTTTACTTATAGTTTGTCAACAGTCCAAAAATTAGTCTATATACCTTTTTCAATTTGATGATTCCTTCTTGTGTGTCCTCGTCTGTGACAATGTCAAACAAATTTCCCCCATCTCCTGGGACAATGTTGTATTCAATTTCTGCATTTTTTCCAAAATCTGGATCTACTGCTCTTATCCGTCCAATTGCTGAGCCAATAGGAGAAGACTCGGGGACTTTCAGATGGAAGATGCCTAATAAGAGACACATAATTTATAAAGACAGATGAATCAGTAAACTGTATAATAAGATTGCTCTGCTTTAAAATATAGATATAAATAGTAAATCAAACTAAAATCTTTGTAGTACAAAGTCAAAGGCAATTTATTGACAGCTTAAAGGCTATGATTATATGTAATTGCTTCACTATATATTTTGGAAGTTCCTGATGTAGAGGTTTAACTGAGCATGATCATAATGGAGGATGATAAATCACAATCACTTTGAGAAAATAGTCCTATACCAATTACATCTAAGTGGATTAAATATTAAAAATGATCTTAGTAGCATTCCTAATCAATATCAATATGGGTAACCAATATCAATAAAATAATGTATGATGCAAAATACAAAGAAACATTAGATAAACACTTCATAGATGAATAAGTGGGGTAGTTATTAAAACATCTATATTTAGATACTTTTAGTGGTTAAGTTTATGTTTTAAGGAATAATATATTCTGTAATTGTAAGCCAAGCAAAAATGTTCTGTAAAAATAAATAAATAAATAAAAATAAATAAATACATATGTATACAGTCCCAAAATTCCAATTCATGGTCAATTTAAATGCAGAGTAATATATTGTTATTTCAGTACATTTTAATATCTATTAACTTGGCATCCTAGAAAACACTTTTATATCTTATCTAAATCAAGATATAAATTTGATACCCCAATTACTTTTAGTGTTAAAAAATAAAAAAAATGAAAATTTCTACCACTAGGTGGAGCACTTACATTACTGAGAAATTCAGTTTTCCATAGGTAGGAAGGGAACATTTGGAGACATCTGGAAGATGTCCAGACTGAACTGATCCATGGAAGGAGAGAGGATAGGGGTGGGAAGTACAGGAGAAGGAAGAGAAAAAGTGGTTGGAAGCTTAACAGGAAAGGAGACATGGACCAAGAGGACAAGAAGCCAAGAGTGTGTAGTCAAAGCAGCTGAGTGTATATAGGATCAGAAACGGGGATAAAAGAAGGGAGGCCCATTCCCTGAACTGTAGAGGTTCAGGGTAGGGGGCAAGGTGAAAGGTGCTTGGAGGAGTCATAGCTACTAGGTGATGCTGGGACAGCTGGCTAGAGTCCTCTTTGATATGATGAATAGGCACTTCAGTTAGCCAATTGTCCTGGGTTTGCCTTTAGACTCCAAAGGGAAAGTTCATTTTCTTTTTCTTCCTTTCTTCCTCCTTCCCTCCCTCCCTCCCTCCTTTCCCCCTCTCTTCCTTTATTTTTTTTAACTGTTTTTGATTCTTTGTGGTTTTCGTATCATGCTCCCCAATTCCACTCAACTCCTGTCCCTCGGCTTATGCCCTCTACTCTTGCAACCTTTCCCAAAACAATACAAAGTTTAAAAATAAAACCCAAAACACAAATTCTTTCTTAACTCTTAGCATATGCCAATGTTTTACTGAGGAATACTTGAGATTTTGGCATGTACAAATTACTTGAATTTTTCATTAATGAGGAAAGATGTTATAAACCATAATTATTTAAGGCACACTAAATAAACTTCGCATAGGGGAAAAAACCCACAAAACAAAGGCAAAGCAATAAGTATGTTATTTTTTCTTCCTTTCATTTTTAATATGAAATAGAAACATTAATAGCATTATTTATGTCATGTGCCTGTCTGAGTAACTGTAATTGATATAAAGAATCTGAAGATACATCACATCCTTTGAATTGACAGAGCAGCGATGTACTGCAACATCATGACCCATCTGTAGTATTGAGAATGATATTAAGGATTTCCTGATAAGACAAAGAAATGGAGGTGTGTGCTGAACAGTTTACTATAAATCCTCCTCTGTTCAGACAGAGACAATTTATTGCTAAATGTACCAAAGAAATGGCTGACAGTCAATCTGAGAGCAACAGGGAGCTGTAGATTTCATTGGAGACAGTGAATAACAGTGAGGACATGTTGCATCTGCTGGAGGGCAGGGCAATGCATTGATGAGACTTTGAAGGCCGTGGAATATTTCTGCTTACATTTTGTCACCCATTCATGGAAAGTCTAATCAAATTATAGATTAAATTCATGGCATAGCTTTTGATGTGAAGAGTTAAAATCAATTTTTAAAGTAACTATTAAGGGAAATAATATAGTCTGAAGTCATCTCTCAGGGATTATAGTTAGTGAAGTTGAATTGTCAGAATTGAGGCTTCTCACTGTGTGAGGAAGTTTTAAATTCTGAAAGGTAATCTAAAGGCCATTAGGAAACTCAGCCTACAGATGAAATGGCCTCCTTTACAAGGCAATCCGCTGAGATATGAATTTCCTGTTCTATAGAAGACCAGTTTATGAAGCCAATAACAGTAAATGTGAAGATAGCTATTCTTTGTAGCACTTTATCAATATAAGCTATGTTGTGATGGCAGTTCTTTCTGAAGACTGTCAACACTGGGATGTCCAAAATTCAATTATTATCTAATGGCTCTGGAAAATTTGTGATGAATTGGATTAGTCTCACTTTTCACCAGTGATTGACTTGATACTATGCCCTCAGTAGGCACACTTCAGAATTAAGATATAATCAAAGGAAAGCAGGGGTTTGTGAATTCCATGTTCTTGCACTGAGCTTTTAGTGCCCATAAAACACAACAATACAGGACAGTGCTTTTTCCTGATCTTTTCATTTCAGGCATACACTTCTATTGAAGTGGGGGACATCAGCATTCATTAAGACAAGTATATTACAAAAAAAAAAATCACATGTTGTGATAAAGTCTACTGAACACAGGGGAAGTCAGTGGAACTATGCATTTGTCGTGTCGGGTTGTTTGGGTTTCCTCCGTTTATTTCCAATGACTTGGCATTTTATCATTGCTAGAATCTCAACAGCAATAAAGCTGAGGTCATTCTGATTAATTTAAAACTCTGAAGTACTGTGCAACTGTGCCAAAGCTAAATCAGCATGACATACAGTGTAATTACATTGCCATAATTTCTAGCCACCTTATTTTGATGCATATGAAGCCCCTGAACGGTGCTACCTGTACAACACAGACTCAGAAATGAAATCAGGGACAAGGGATTGCTCTCTGAGTGAGTCAAATATATGCTCACATTTTTATCAAATGTACACGTTATGCCTAACAAAAGCATCATTTCCCGAGAAACAGAGAAAATTGTATGCAGGAGATTATGTGGGATTTTAGTGATTGCTTCTGTAATTTCTTATAGACAATACTTTCTGTTATTTCCACTGCAATAAACATAGCTACCAGCTATAGGTTAATTCACATTCTTTTAGTGACTACGCCATCTGAAAAATTATAGGTTGATTATATTTGGATTATTACAACTTATTCTACAGGGAGAGGGAAGGAGAAGTCAGAATCTATTGCCAAGCAAGAACAAAACTAAAATATATTTTCTTTGAGAAAACTAACCAGTATAAATGTAGAAAACAATACATATGCTGATGTATATGCATGCATGCTTAAAAAATTATTATACATTGCATCAGTATGTGATTTATAAAACCCATAAGAAGAAGCTGCACAGATGAATTATAAAATACCATAATAAATTTTAGCAAAAGGAGAAACAAAAACTGAAAAATCCATTACAGATTCATTTGAAACACAACATGTTTATATATATATGAAAAAATAGTAATTCGAGGTTCAACTGTACTTAGAAGTTAGCCCTTCTTGTACCTGGGAGTTTGAAACAAACCAGGACAATATAAATCAGGGTAAATGCTAAGAGGGAGAGTTATGTGTCTGGGACCAAGGAAAATGTTTCTCTAGAACAGGAAAGGCTTTTTCTTCAGTCCCCAGCAACATAAAAACTTAACTAAATTGAAGTCAATTAAAATAAAGTAAAATGTATTAGAATGCTGGCAATACTGGAAAGCTTAAAATAATTTATCAGATTAATAATAATATAAATAATTTGGAGTAATCAAAAATATAGTAATATTACATTTGAGAATGAAATTTAGAAAATATTTAGCTACTAAATATGTGATTAAGTAATTTAATTTAGATATGTCCCCAGTGATCATCCTTCAATGTCTCTGTGACTTACTATTTAATTTTATATAAACAAAAAGTTGCTTTTTTCCATCGTTATGCAAAAAATGACTACAAGCCATAGGAAATCATCCATGAAGATGTAAGAAATTATCAGAAGAGCTACTAAAAGTCTATTTTTAATTAACATAAGATAAAAATGTAATATATTTATGGAGAATTATCTAATTTCTTTATTGTTGCACTGATGACATTTATCACCTAGCGGCATATGTAATTAAATGGTTTAATTCCATTTATTAAAGTGACACATATGCTCTAAGGAAAGTTGAAAATTCAATTCAAAGTTTATGATATGTAGAATAAAAACATTACCTGAGTCACTGTGGCAATGGGTTTGTGTGATCAGCTAGTGGGACACATTCCAGAATAAACCAGGTGACAAGTTGATAGTTGATAAGTCCATAATTTCCTGTCTCACTCTTATTTCCTCACACCCTCTGTGACCTGTCAAACCTGATATCAGAAGGCCTTTCTGTATATCAAGGTCTCCACATCCCTCTTGGTGTTCTTTTGATTCCCAACTAAAACACAGGGCTTATCATTTCAGTATTATATTATCCACTAACTTACATATTTTACCATGCACTTTTGTTGCTGTAATTTGACCAAAGCCAACCTTAGTTAATTATAACTTCACAGAAAGGAAGAAGTTCTTGACAGAGCAAAATCAGAGAGGTACCTTGATATCACATATGCTATGATTATTACATTTTTTCAATTTTATTTATTTATTTATTTATTTTTTCTTTATTATTATGTGTTTTAAATTTTACACATCAGCCATGGGTTCCCCTGTCCTCCCACCTCCCGCCCCCATGCCCACCTTCCCGCCAGCCCCTCCCCTCCATTCCCATGTCCTCCAGGATCAAGGCACCCCTGGGGATTCATTTAAACCTGGTGGATTCAGTACAGGCAGATCCTGTCACCTCCTTCCAGACTGAGTAAAGTGTTCCTGTGTAAGCCCCAGGTTTCAAACAGCCAGCTCATGCACTAAGGACAGATCCTGGTCCCACAGCCTGGGTGCCTCCCAAGCAGATCAAGCTATTCAATTGTCTCACTTATTCAGAGGGCCTGATCTAGCTGGGGGCTCCACAGCCTTTGGTTCATAATTCATGTGTTTCCATTCGTTTGGCTACTTGTCCCTGTGCTTTTTGCAATCTTGGATTCAACAATTCATGCTCTTACAGACCCTCCTCTTTCTCGACAGTTGGACTCCTGGAGCTCCACCTGGGGCCTGGCTGAGGATCTCTGCATCCACTTCCATCAGTTATTGGACAAGAGTTCCAGCACGACAGTTAGGGTGTTTAGCCATCTGATAACCAGACTAGGTCAGATCAGGCTTTCTCTCAACCATTGCCAGCAGTCTACAGAGGATGCATCATTGTGGATTTTTGGGGACCTCTCCAGCACTCTGCCTATTCCTGTTCTCATGTGGTCTTCGTTTATCATGGTCTGTTATTCCTCGTTCTCCCTTTCTGTTCTTGATCCAGCTGGGATCTCCTGCTCCCCTAAGCTTTCTTTCCCTCAAATCTGGCCCTTCATTACTCCCACTGTCGTCCAGGTTGTTCATGTAGATCTCATCCATTTCTCTGTCATTGGGTGATCCTTGGGTCTTTCCTAAGGTCCCATTTTCTAGGTAGCCTCCCTAGAGTTGTGTAGCAGTCTAGTCATCTTTGTTGATTATTACATTTTAAAGGCACCATCAATATTGCTTGAAAATATGCAGATTTGACTTCTATTTTAATCTTCTTTGAAGACATTTTTGCCTTATTAATTTTACTAATTCATCTGTTTTGATGGAGTTTGATGGAGTTCAAAGGAAAACACATAACATTGTAGTTTCAGCTTCCCAACTCTTCAAATGCTATCACATTAGTGATCCTAATATACCAACAGGCACATAGTGAGTCACATTTTTCTTTAGCGTCCTATTGGTCCTTCAAGACTTTCTCAGGGGTATGAATGTGCTTCGTTTTTTTTTTGTTTTTGTTTTTGTTTTTGTTTTTTCTTGAATAAAGTAAATGCTGAAATAAAATGTCATCTAGTATATAACTGATGATTCTTTAATTGTAAGCATTTCTACCACCCAGTTTACTTTTATTAATTAGAATAGCCCTTTACACCTTATTAATTAGTACACCAACTATATTAGAATTAGAACCTCTCCTTTCCATCTGCAAACCAACCAGGGCCAGCAGCAAGTGGGAAATGAAATGGGAGAAAACTTGGCAACCTTTTTCTGTCAAACTTTTTGTTATAGTCATTTTGCCTGGGGTATTTTAACTTTCTCATGTGGGACAGCAAAGTTGCAGGATTGATTGTACAGCTTTGATTCTTTGAAGCCCATTGTTCTTATTGGCATGATGATTCCAGACAAAGTTTCCTTCCACATCCCTCAACACAGCAGCATTGACCCTGCACTAATGGTACACTGTCTTCAGCATCCAGATTCCTCAGACAACCAAGTCTCATTTCAGGATGATTTCTATGGCAGATCTTAACATGACTCTGGCTTTATTTCCCTTCTGCAAACACATTTTTTATTTTCCTGTTGTCATGTAATTAGTTTTCCTAATAAAGTATAATCCTTCCCCTCTCTTTCCTTTCCCAGGACATTTTAATTTTCCTAAACACAAGGCAAACATTGTTATGTGAAACCCCCAATCATTGTCTAGAAAAAATATTGGATATTATTATTAGCTCTGGGCAAACAGAAGGCTCTACTCACCAAACCTAGTGAGGGGAAGGCAATTTTCCACTTCTTTTATGAAATAACAATGCTATTTTAGTATCTCCAAATAATTCCTCTGGGCAAATTTTCCCTTTGTCCCTCACTGTATAAGATGATGTTTTAATAACCAAAAAAATACAAGGTGTTGACTGATGGCTCCAAGTTTTAAAGACAAATTGGTATTTTTATTATCATTTCTGAAATTTCATCTGACCATGAAACACTCATGTTACCCTAGTATCATCATTGAATTATCCGCTTTCATTTTTTATTATCTCTTTATTGGAATGAGTAGAAAAATGCAGCAGCACAGAAATAAATGAAAAAATATTTCTGTCTAATTGTTTTGTGTCTGCACCTAATCAGTAGGATTCATTCAACTAAACCATAAACTACTTGACAATCGTGGTCAAGAACCATAGATCCCACTTAGGCTGTCTTCTTCTTTAGTCTATTACCTTCCTTTTTTTTTTTTTTTGTCTTCTGCTGCACTATTTTTTATATTTTAGGTCTGCCCAATATGAATCTTCTGAGATTTGTATTTAAAACTATTATCTTCTTAAATACCTTCCCTGAAAATCACACAGTATTTTGGCCTAGATACATTGTGACTTAACTCAGAAACTTTCTACAGCCCCCACCCAATCCCTCTCTGCATAGCTGACCATTTTAGTGAACACCTGTAATAAAACACCTGCAGTCTTTTCTCCATAGCAAATCAGCCCTGAAAATTCCTAAAATCAATCTACTGCTTCTCAGAGACATTACTCCTGGGGATAAATTTGGTGCTCACTTTTTGTCTGTGTTACTGACGTGGTCTGCTGACTTGATTTTGCTTATTATTTTCCTCTTTTTCAGGAAACATGTCTGCCACACATCACTGAAAATATAGGATGGGTCATTTCTGTCACTTGTAGGTAAAAATTCTATTTTTTATTCTACCCTGGAGATAACTTGGAAAGAGATATATGAAGCCTCTAGACAAACTATGTGTGTCCATGTGAAGGAAAGGAAGATATTTTTAAAAGTCAGTTAGTACAGTCAGTACTACTGTTGAAGTAGATTATATCCTTGTAGCAATCAATCATATAGTCCATTCCATGGACATTTCTGTGTGATTTTCTAAGCATTTTATTACAGTTAGTTAATTTTATCCTCACTTTAGTACTATGAAACTGACACTACTATAATAATTTACTGTTATTCAAGTCCTAGTAAATGTTTAACAACTATATTGGAGTAGGCAGGGGGAGTGGAGCTAGGCAATAATTTTAACTGTACATCCATTTCTGTTGTGAAAAGATTCCAACCATAGCATTTTTAAAGCTCAGTATGTGATGCATTTGAACATAGATTTAAGAGATGTGCACAATTGACTTTGATTATTGGGTTGAACCAACAGCAATTCTATAAAGTTAGAAAATCCAGGTCCTGTGTCCTGAAAAAATGAAGCAGTGAGGTGGCGTCTTTGGATCTACTATATGATCCTGCATCCACTCTACCTATATCACTTGAACCCATTTTCTGTAAACCAACCAAATATTGGACAGATGTATAAACTCTCATAAAACATGAAATGGCTCAAAATTCTTAATGTTAGCACCATTATGGTAAGCAAAATTTCAGTGTAAAGGTTTTGATAAGTTACTTATGTGGAGATTCCTTTCAGACCCTGAATACAAAGTTCAAGTAAAATATCTTTTGTAAGAGCAATAGAAAACATAAGATTTTTCTAGAACTAAATACATTGATTCAATTTTTTTTTGTAAGCAAGAAAAGAAGGAAATTTCATTATAATTCTTTTTGTTCTAGTTCTTTTTTCTTCTTACATGTATTCCAGAATTACAAGTAACTAAAATTATATTGAGCACTATATTTGTGGTAATAAGAAAAACTATTTAAAAAGTATCTATATTATAATAGAAAAAGTGATCTGCCTACAACATTTCTGGACACTGGGAATGTCACCCTATTCCAAAGATCTGTGGAATACAGCCCACTTGCATCATTTAATGACTGCCAACATAATGTTCTGGTTCTACAAACTATGTATATTTAATACATGTAATTTATAACCTCTTTTCCTGTTACAGCATACTAATACATGATGGAGACCTTGGCAAGAGCTCACAGCAACTCAAAAACATCAATAACTTCCCATAGTTCATCAATTATACAGAATACATTTAATATTCCCCTAAAGTCTCCATTAAATATGTAAACATTTCATTTATTTGCTTTATCTATGTAATCTCTGTCCTAGCTAATAAGGCAGAGCATGTTGACAGCTCTCAGGAATATGTAACAACACTATAGCAAACATATTAAAATAACTGTAAATGCTCATAAATTATTAATAAATTGAACACTTATTTAAATAAACTTATAAGAAATGTAAGAACTTTAAATTTTTCTGAATATATTTATTTTTTCAAAGATCAAGTCTCCCATAATTTTCCTTTTTGTGACATTATGAGGATGATCAGATAAAGATTGAAAATTTAACAATATTTATCCATATCATATTTAACTTCATTTTACCTGAAATTAAACACTTAATCACCATTATTTACTGATTTGCAAACGTGAATGCTCACCGTTAATTTTCTGTCTCTGCTTCTTGCCTAAATCTTGCAACAGTCCCTGTCTTCCTACTTCTTTAGTTCATGCCTTAAATGCTTTTCTTTTAATATTTGTATAATAGGGACTAGCCCCACCCTTAATGTGGTGATTACTTAGAGAGATTTTTGATTTCTTTATTTTTTTTGTTTTTTAACTTTCTCACTTTTAGGTTGCTCATAATTCTATATTTGGAACTATATAACTATATGAATATTACCTTATGTTTTTAACTGGCCTCTCAATTTGGGAGTATGTTTTTTTTTTTGGTTTTTTGGTTTTTTTTTTCCCTACTAAGAAATCTTAGAATAGCTACCAGTAAATGACAGTGATGTTTTCATATCACTATCCTCTAGGGTTTGCTCCATGTGCCAGTAGATGCCCTGGTACATTTATATCATGAGCGTATTTCTATTGTAGTTTTTATTGTGATTTGCATGATTTCCTATTAATTTATCAGTTGTCCTCATCACACAGTAACAGCTTGACAAAACAGATTCAATTTCATATCTTTTATATTGTGTGAAGCAGAAATCACATTTGATTTGTTCATTTTAGTTAAATGGAATTTGTAATAAAACTTCCTTGTATACTTTATCATTTTGATCAACTATAAAGCAAAATGAAACAGAATTATAAGCCATATTAAATAAATGTCAATGTTATGTTGATTTTGTTTGTGTGATTAATGATCGACATTATTATAATAAAGTTACACCTGGAAATTTTGAGATGTTGGTACTAATTACTCTGCTTATCACTTTGCTCTTCTTCTTTGGTTATCCTTTGCATAAAAAATTAAGCATAACGTTATGTCATTATTCTAATTAATTTTATCTTTGCCTTGGATCTTGTTTGCAGTTTCTATATCTGCTTATAAATGCTTGTTAGACACTATTTTATCTTGACAATTTTGTATATTCAGTATCTCTTGTTCATGTCTTCCCCAACACATTGTATTAGCAGAAAAAAATTGTTTTCTTTCTATGAGAACTTCTTGTGTAGTTTTCTTGTTACATACATTTTTTAATCCAAAAGAGTCCAATGTATTTCGCTGTGCAAATAGCATTTCTGTCGTCTCTCTGTTTATTATATAAGCCAGACTATTGCACATGAACCCTACAACATTGTCTTCTGCTTAAAATTAACCATAGTATCAAAGCCATTTTCTAACATACTGATATATGCCCACCTTCCATTGAAATCACACACATCAACACATAAATGTACAACCCTGTTTCAGCACTGCAGCATTCTATAAACAATTTTTTTTCTGTATCCATATGCTCAATTATAGAACAAGCTGGTCCTTAAATATGTTAAGCTTGGCATGCATTGAAGATTTCAATAATATTCCTCCTTGATTTTTGAATACACTCTTTTCTTAAATCCTTATCTTCTCCTGTGATTTGCTAGAAAATTTCTCCTCAAATGCTCATTCTATACAAATATTTCTTTGGTAATCCCATTAAGATGTACTTACTAGTTCTTTTTGGTAAAAATGATGTAAACAAGGAAAGTCTTACTTTTAGAACTATATTATACCTTATAGATGCATCAACCTATTTGCCATAGTGTATTTTTGTCTGTTTGAGAAGAATGGTGATATATATTTTAATTCTTATCTTTTCAGCATCAAGAACAAGATGCCCATATGTGTATAAACACATAAATACATGAAAGTGACTACCTTCAAACTCTAAGTCTAAGCCTCTCACTGGGAATTTTGCTCAAAAGCTAAGGCTTCCAACCATGGGACTGAGACATAAAACCAGCCATAAAACCTTCAAACTCCAATTAGTCTTGCCTACAATATGTGCTGGTTTAATGGGGGCACAAAACTTGTAGGAATGGCCAAACAATGATGGATCCAACTTGAGGTCAATTCCAGGATGGGGAGCCAATGCCTTTTACTGCTTGTAGGGCCAGGAAGAAGAGGTTGAACAGTCCAGAGACCAGAGACCCAGGATAGAATCAAATAGAACTGTCAAAAAAAAAGTCAATCAAATTATTCTTGGTAATATTCTGCTGTCCTCATATATTAGTGCCAAGCCCAATTGTTATCAGAGAGGCTTAATCCAGCAAAGTATGGAAGCAAACACAGAGACACACAGCCAAACACTAGGTGCAGCCAGTGGAACTTGGCAGAAGATGGGCAGGAAAGATTGTAGGAGGCAGAGGGGTCTAGAACATGACATCATGAGGACATAGTCCACAGAATCAAATAACCAGGGCTCAAAGGGGTTCACAGAGACTCGAGTAAAAATCAGGGACCCCATAGGGGTCTGAGATAGGTCCTCTGAATATCAGTTATGGTTGTGCAGCTTGATGTTCTTATGGAACACCTAACAGTAGGCATAGGTGCTGTCTCTGACTCTTTTGCCTGCTCTTAGCACCCTTTTCCTCCTACTGGGAGGATTTGTGCCTAGTTTTATTGTAACTTATTATGCCATGTTCAGCAATATCCCTGGGAGGCGTGCTCTTCTCTAAAGGGAAATAGAAGAGGTGATGTGTGATATCCCTGTATGTTGTGAATATATTGCTCTGATTGTTTGGTAAATAAAATGCTGACTGGCCAGTAGAAGTATAGGTGGGATAATCAGACAAGGAGAATTCTGGAAAGAGGAAGGCTGAGTCAGGAGACACCAGCCTGCCCTCCAGGGAGCAGCATGTCATGGCACACAGGTAAAGTCATGGAACATGTGGCAACATATAGATGAACAGAAATAGGCTGAGTTTAAACATAAGAGCTAGTCAGTGGTAGGTCAATGGCTGAGCAGTTTTAATTAATATAAGCCTCTGTGTGTTTATCTGGGTCTGAGCAGCTGAGGGACTGGTAGGTGAGTGAGATTTGTCCTGACCTCTGGCAGGCCAAGACACAGGAAACGTCCAGCTACAAACAGGAATGGATCTGGGGAGAGTAGAAGATAGGGGCGGACTTGGAGGGGTGGAGGGAGAAGAAACTGTGGTTGGTATGCAATGTACAGAGAAGAATATATAAATAATGAATAAGTGAATAATAAAATAATCATTGTTTTGAGAGTAACTTGGACTACCGTGGCCAACAATTCAAAGGAGGCTTATTGTGTCTGGTGCTGACCTTTATGTTAGTCTATGGCCCCTGTGAGGAGCATTATCAGGACAAGTGGGTTAACTTCATTGAAGGTATACACCCAACAGACACATAGACACACACGAACACACATATACACACGATTGGATTACTCAGGCTGGTTCTGATATGAAAGACTCTTTCTTGTGCTCTGACTCCCATGTTTCCAAGAATACTATGCCAGCTGCCAATGGAGAGAAGCAATTAAAATGTCATATCCAGCTGCAGCACCTATGAACGATGGCTATGACCAGCATGGGGAAAATATGTATAATTTTAAATAAGGGAAACTCACATGTAAGTGGCAATAGCTATTTAATTGTTCATAAGCAACAATCAACAGGAGAGAAATCATATCTATTGCTGGATACCTAGCCAATTTTTCTAATACTTCGGAGGTCATTGATCTTAGGAAAGAATCTACCACCACTTTGCTGGACCAGTGTTATTCTTTACTACATTTTAAATCTCATCTTTATACCTACAGATAGCTATTGTTACCACCTCTCATAAAAGAAGGCTCTCTTCAGAGCAATAGGAGACCATCACACAAAAACACTACTGGACACAGGACAAAGGTCAAAGGATCATTGGGAGCCCATCCTCAGTGCATCCATCTACATTATAACTTCTGTATAAATGGCTTGGGGGATGTCACGGAAGATGGCTCAGAAAGATTACATTAGCCAGAATATGAGGAAATCTTTTGTGAAACAGTCTCTCTTAGAAATAACTGCATAAAAAAAATACCAAAGCAATATTACTAACAATGGACATTTTAACATGGAATGGGGAAAACTTGTAGGGTTTCAACCCTAGATAGAAACTACAGGCAACTTATGATGTAATCCTATTTCAGTGGAAATAGATTATTTAGATTAAATTTTAAAATAATGCAGTACTTGCTGTGGGATGTCTCTCCATATGCTGTGAATATATATTTCTCTAACTGGTTGATAAATAAAGCTGTTTGGCCAATGGTGAGGCAGAATAATGTTAGGTGGGACACGGAAAATTCCAACTAGAGAAAGAGGAAGGACAGAGGCAGAGCTGGGAAATGTTGCAAGCTGCCTCCAGGAGAAGCAAGATGTAAAATACTAGTAAGCCACAAGCCATGTGGCAAAATATAGATTTATAGAAATGGGTTAATTTAAGATATAAGGGCTAGCTAGCAAGAAGCCTGAGCCACTAGGCCATCTAGCATGAAACTGATACAAGCCTCTGTGTGTTTATTTGAGTCTGAGCGATTGCTAGAATGGGCAGGACATAGGGAAACTTCCAGCTACAAGAATTCTTATGTGTAGAAAATGCTTCTCTTGAAGTGCAGAAAGCAAAAAGTTCTTAAAATAGCTTATATTTCAATTATTTTTCCTTTATATATCATCATAGTTAATCTTACATGGTACCTGTTAGATCAACAAATTCAATATCAGTAAAGCTTACTACTGCCTTACTCACATCCTGTTTTCACTAAGTGTGAGTTGAGAGTGATCACTGTATTTCAGTTCAGGCCTCAGACTGCCATACTGTTTCACCTAGCAAACAGAGCACTGATAACATTCCACAGTGTCACGTCATTCTGCCCCAGGCTGTTTGTCTAAGTATTTGTCCAAACTTAGAAATCACCACTAGGATTGTGTCTTTCCACAGACAGTGGCTATGCATCCCTGCCTGGAAAACTCTCCTTTTCATTCTCTGAATAAGAACATCAAGTATGTTATACACGTGAGATCCAAGATAGAAGCCACGTCCATTATAATTACTTATGTCCAAAAGCAATTTTATAAACAGACTTTGCCAAGCTATTATAGCTTTCCACATGTAAGGATAAAGGAGAAAAAAAGAAGTAAGGAAGGGAATAAGGAATGAAGAAAAGGAGAGGAAAAAAGGAAGCAAAGAGGGAGGGAGTGAGGAAAGGAAGGAAGGAGGGAAGGAAGCATAGTTAAATGCTTGCATTGTTGGAAAAGTACTTGAAAATAAGGCTATAAACTAGAGAACCAAAGGCATTATATGTTTCTCTTTTTATTTTTTTGTCCCTTGTAGTAAGAGTAAGATTTGAAAAATGCTTTATAACAATTTTTGTCTCATTAATCATAGTATACAATATAGTAACTATTTGTTCTATATATTCCATAGTACAAATCATAATTTTAATGAATTATTTAGGTTTTAAAAATTGAGTCTCAGAAATTGTACATCATTATCATAAATGTCATGACATTTTGAAATATGTAAATGTAATGGATGGCCAAATAGAGCTAATTAACGTGCATTAAAGTGGTATGGTTTCTAATTGCCTTTCATAATATTTGACTATTAGACTTTTATTGATCATGAGTTGAAACTTTTACACAAAGAAATTATACTCCCATTGTTAAAAGAAGTTATGACGATGCTGTAAAATTCAGAAAAACAATTCAACATCTAAATCGAAAATGGTGCCAATAGTACATATTTTCTTAGGTAAACATAGAAAGGATCACACTTGTATGAAGAGGGAAACTGTCTTTATTTAAAATTGATCAGGCAAGCAACTACAAAATGATTAAATCATGATTCCTCTAAAACATGAATGAAACCACCCATCCTTGGGATTCTAATTCTGTGGAACACAGAAATAATCCTCGTAAATACATCAGAAAATGAATTAAGCACCAACTGGTGTTAAATGTAACACTCAAAAGAAAACTGGATGAAGCATGAGTGAGAGGCATCATTTTCTCTAAGGGACACAGTTACAGAAAGGAAATAGGTGAGAATCATTCCATTATCCCAGAAAAGTAAAGCAATTCTCACCTATTCTAAATCTACAATGAGATAAATATCAGAATGGAAGTAATGCTCATAACATCATCACAGATACTAAAAATCTAAAAATGGTCCAGCAGACTCACTTGCTAAAATAAGGCACAAAATCTATATATGACAATTGTAGACTATAAAAAGTGTGGTAGCATAAGTTTATAGTTATAGTTTACCTCTTATTTTATGCATTTGTATTAACTTTTTGTAAACAGATTATCACGATAGTACATTAACGTATTGTTAGCAATTTTAATTCATTGTAATAGCATAAGTATGATTACACAATTATAATAGACTAAAGTATTTTGTGTGATATTTTGATCCTGTCCTGACAAATACAGCATGCTTGAAGTTAGAGGGCAGCGCTGACCACTAGCTGACTAAAATTCACCACAGAGGTTTTGGAGAATTGAAGACAGACGGGACAGGAAATAGTAAGGTGAAGAGGAACCCTGGCCCTTTGAGAGAAAGGAATAGAGTAGGTAGGAGAGGTCTCCTGGCCTCTTTGCTTCTCTGATCTTTCAGGCTCTTACCCTGATATCTGACTCCCAAATTTTTGTTGATTAAAGAATAATTAGATTAATGCTTCATCTATTATTATAGCACTAAGCATGATTTTCTTTAAAATTTAAAGACAGGTAATTTTTAAATGCATAACAACCTGCTTCCTAAAGATCAATAGTATTTGGAGATGTTTTTACTTTGTGTAGCATTAGGATATGACGTGGTATAATTTTTTTATTTTATTTGATGTATTGTGATTATCCTTTGGAAGCCTGTGCTGTTTGCTAATGAGAGACAGAAAGAGAGTGGATTCACAGGGGAGGACAGATGGGGAGGAGCTGGGAGGAGGAGAGGGAAGGGAAACCATAATCACGATATATTGTGGGAGAGAAAAATATGACGTGGTAACTTTTTAGAAACGTTTGTAAATATGTTTAGCACACAGCTGACATACTTTTTGGGAATCGAGGTGGGTTGTCATTGACGTCAGTGAGGGTAATGTTGACAATTGTTGTTCCAGCAAGGCCACCGAGTTGTCCACCCATGTCCTTCGCTTGAATGAGGACCTGGTACTGCTCTTTGACTTCTCTGTCCATGTTTGGCAACGCTGTTCTGATGACACCTTTGGGAGAAAGTGATAACAGAAAGTCAACATCACAAACAGAATGCTTCCCCTGACCTCATCATACTGAAACCGAAGAAAGTAGCTATGCCTAGATTTATTAGCAATGGCACATTAAATAAAATACTGTATCAAAATTTAAAATAACCTAACTACCCTAAAGTTGGAATGTGAGTCTTCTATTTTTGGATTTTTACAGCCAGATCTTAAAATGTAGTTATGAGGAAAACAAAAAAGGTTACAGTGAACCTCAACATCAATGTCAACTCTCCCTATGTAAACTAAGTTAGGCCCCATTTACATATTCAAGTCAATGCTGAGATAAAAAAAATGTTAATACTTTTAGATTAAATTGTACACATGGAATAATTTAGGTAATTAAACTGAATTGAGTGTATAATTCCAAAGACTACTATTATCACCTCCATTCTTATTTACAATAAAACAATCCACTAAGTTTAAAAAAAATAAACTCTGTTGTTTACGTAATGTGTCTGTTTTGTCTTTCTGGTGCTTCTCTAACTATTTTCACTGAAGATTTCCATCCCTTCCCACAGCCTTAGCTGTCATCAGATATTATCATTGTGGGGTCTTTGAGACTCCTTCCATCAAGGTAATCCACTGTCCAAGATAGTGTCTTACGTTTAAAACTCTCAGTATGTGGTTGAATAAATGAATGACTGAGTGAATGCAAGTGATCTCACAGTTTTCAATCTTATACCACATATGCATATTTACATATAGCAGTCATTTCCATTCTTGTATCCAGGTATAGGAACTATTTTATATTTCTATTTATTCATAGTAAAAATGTAAGACTTTCAGAAACCTTTGGAAATTGAATTATAAATTTTATTCCAAATTCCAATAGGTAGTCAAGAGTTGTAACAGGTAGGGATTGAAGAACCTTTACTTTAAGCACATGTAATTTTGATGGTGGTAAGTTGTATCTTAAATAAAAAAGTATGCATGAATAATAAAAATCAGCCATCAATACAGTATAGAGCATTCAAATCAGTACCCCAGCATACATCCATATATCTATGCTTGCTACCATCTACTTACCCATTGCTATATTTTTGCTAATGCATATTGAACTGCAATCTGAGATTTCATCTGGCACTTGGCAGGAAATAGTTACAGAAAAGACATCCATCATTTTTGGTCCCTAATGCTTTATTCATGAATTGGTACTGACACCATTTTGATTCAATCTGTTTTCTCTTCAGCACAGACTTCTGATGCTTTATTTTCAATGTTTCTAAAACTAAGACTTTTAAAGTCCACATCTCAGTTTTGTTATCTTACATACCTTACATCTTGTGGCATCTATCTGATGGCAATGTTCACATTTTCTAGATAAATGCCTAGTTTTGACACTTGGTATTTTCTCTCTCATCTTATCATTGACCATGTATGATTTTTACTCAATTCACTTTATAAACAGTCCTTTATTTTCAATGTACACATAACTTTTCCTCTATATCATTTATTCTTCTACCTTATGCATCTCCCAGCATGAAAACTGCACATAGCCGAGAGAAAAGGAAAGGAATGGGAAAAGAAGAAGAAAGTGGGGAGGGGAGAAGAAAGGACAAAAAGAGATAAGGGATATTATTCTAGAACACATTATCAGTAGCTCACTTCCTTCTATTAATAATGCTAGACTTCAGGTCATTGTAGATGAATATATTTATGATGTCCAATTTCTTGTTAATATATTTAAGAATAAGTTTTCTGTTATTGGCCACAATCAGATCATATATTATAAATAAGTGTGTCTAAAAGTAATAATTAGGTTCTGTGCAGGTATCTCAGGAGAAAACTGCTTGCCATGCACTTGTCATAGGATTGGGTTATCGGGTATTTACTGTTGGGTGAGTATGGTAGACCACTTGTAATCCCAACACTTAAACAGAGCAGAGCGAGGAGATCTACAGAGAACACTGGCTACATAGGACTCCTGAATCAGTGAACTCCTCATTCAATTTAGAGACCCTGCCTCCATACATAATGTGGAGATGAATCAAAAGAAATCATACCATGTGGACCTCTGGGCTCCACATGCACACACGAAAATACATGTGCTTATCATATACATACATATACAGTTGCTAAAATAATACCAGTAACTAAACAAAGCACAGATCATTTATTCTATTTTCTGTATAGCACATTCAATAATGTCAAACTCAAACTGTGATGAAATACCCACTTATAATTGTATTATGTATTTAAAACTTTGGGGAGAATATGTATAACTATCAGAGGACACACTGCAGGAATCTGTGTGTAACTATCAGAGGACACACTGCAGGAATCTGTTCTAATCCTCTCCTTCCACTATGTGGATTCAATTCAGGTTCTTAGGGTAGGCTTCAGAGCTAGCACCTTTAGCTATTAAGACATCTTGCTCGAATTTTCCTATTTAGTTTGCAAGGAACAACTGTAATCACTTCTGTGTCTGTATGTGCAAGTAAAAATGAGACCAAAATTCTTTCTTCCTACAACTCAGTTTAGTCATTGATAGTTTCTCATCACAGAAAAAAAGAAATTATTTTTTCTACATGGCAGCTCTACCACTTCTTGAGTACATGTACACCTCATGCAACAATATTTTTTCTTTATTTTCTTTATTGTTTTGATATGTGTGTGTATATATGTGAAAGCATGTACATATGCACGTGTGTGTATGTGCAAGACACAGCTTGTATGTGGAAGTCAGAGGATCACTCACTCAGTATTTTACTTTCAAGACTGAAAACGCCATGACCCTTCTGTTGACATTTGTATCTCATCATTCATTTAACAAATTCATCAATTTATTAAACGTGTGTGTGTGTGTGTGTGTGTGTGTGTGTGTGTGTGTGTGTGGTGTTAGCATGCATTGGTGTAGTAGTATATGTAAACATCAGTCTGTGCATATGAGGGGGTTAGAACACCATCTTGAGTGTCATCCTCAGGAGGTATCTCTCATATTGTTCTGAAACAAGTCTCCAGGACTTAGAGATTCCTGACAGCTCAGCATCCCCAGCACTTGCCATTCAACTTTGGATTACAAGCATATACTACCACACTGGGCATTTTGTGTAGCATATAGATAGGAAACTCAGGTCTCCAAGCTTGAGCAGAGAGAACTTCCTGAGTGTTGTTTTCCCTCAGGCCCTGCATGCCATTGTTTCTAAAACTGTGACTTTTTGAACTCTTGAGTTCTCTTGAAATCTGAAGTTGGAGAATTGAAGCAAATAATATTGTTTTGTATCCATGGTCATATACTATTACTGCACATGTTACAAAACAAGGAACACAGCCCAGCGGTGGTGGTGCACAACTGTAATCCCAGCACTCGGGAGGCAGAGGCAGGTGGATCTCTGTGAGTTCAAGGCCAGCCTGGTCTACAAAGCGAGTTCCAGGAAAGGCGCAAAGCTACACAAAGAAACCCTGTCTCAAACAAAACAAAACAAAACAAAACAAAACAAAACAAAAACCAAAAACAAAAAAACAAAACAAAACAAGGAACACAATATGCAGCTTTCTCTTAATGGTTGAGGATTTTCCTTGACAAATTTTTCTTCTTAATATGCATTTACTTCTATTGATTTTTTTGCACTTGCATGTTCATAATCAATAATGTCTTAATGTTTCATGTCAGTTCATTTATTCAGATAAATGTACAAAGGAGTGACTACTTTGTATAGGTAAAACTTTAATTTTGTCATTAAAGGAAAAAAAATTGTTTTCCTTACCAGCATTAACTTAGATATATGAGTTCTGTAAGACTGTAGTCTGAACTTATACCAAGACAATTTTCAATCAATAAAGCATCATAAGTACTCATATAATATTTAAAACATTGACTCAATACATAGTGTGTGACCTTTGTTGTAACTTTAGCGTGGAACCTTAAATTAATTAACACATTTTAAGCCTGAAAGCTACCTTATAAATATCAATCTTTATAAATGTTGACAAATGCTACTTTCATCCCTGAGAAGCTCTTCTTACAAGGATGAAAATGAATGTGGAGATTCAGGGCTCCTTAATATTGTGAGTACAAGTAATACTTGAGTGCTTATCTATAAACAAAACAGCTACATGATCTCTGGAGTTCAGTCCGTACCACAGAGGACAGAACAGAAACAATTTAAGAACCAGAAGATCAGGAGAAGAACAGTGAAATGCTATGTCCAGGGTATGACACTGCTTTGCCATCATGGACTCCAAGCAATTGACGTTGTCTATACTGGGACTGCATAAAACTTGTAGTGCTACCAGTCAGTTGGATCTGAGATATACTACTGACATACCCCTCCTGGCTGAACTATTGAACTATTGGCTATTGGGAGATTCTTAGGGAGTCATTATCTTCAGGGTTATTATTTTTTTTCCCTTCTATGGAGTTCATGAGGCTCCAATACATTGTTTCAAAACCATGGCTACAAAGATGCCTCTGGTTGAGTGAAACACAAAAGAAAACAAAGACATGGATGTTGAAAAAGATGTGTGAGGGTGGAGGAGGGGTGACTGGATGGGAGGGAGATAGTGGAGTGTAGGGGGTGAAAGCAACAGTCCATTTTATACATATACAAAATAGTCAAAAATCAGATTTAATAAAGTTACAAACAAGGAATAGAAACGAGATATAGTATGGAGGTAAGTTTCATTTTGGACATAGGCTTGAGACTTTTGCTACTAAATACAGGGATATATTCACTTGCACGTTTCTTGATAATTCCTCCATAACTGGGTAATTTTTGTCAGATTTCTTCATATGAATTCAGAGGTTTGAAAGATTGCATAGTTTTTAGTATAAACAGTAGAAAAAGGAAAAAAAATCAAGTAGATTCTATAATTACATTCTTACTAATTATGATGATTTCAATAAATCAGCAGAAAAGAAAAATTATAAGGAACACAATTAAAAAAAACAAAACAAAAAAAAACAAAAAACATATCTTAAAATGTTTGACCAAAAAGTTCTAGAGACAGCTTATAGTAGTGGTTATGGACATAAAGGCTTTTAATGCTGAAAATTTGCACATGACAAGGTTAAAATGGTAAATTTTATATTACATACATTTTGCCATAATGGAAAATGAGGATTTTAAATTAAATAAATGATGTTGAAACAAAATATCATAAACCTTTTTCAAATGGCAACTGGTTTGTTTGAAAAAATAAATAAATCATCATGATATACAATGCATCAAACTATAGTTGTCTAAATAAGGCTGGCTGTGCAGAAAAAATAAATATATTAAAAGAATTTTATACAAAAATTAAGATGCAAGAGTCATTTATTCATAATAACATTTGTTTTCCCGAATGGAAGATTGCTATCTTGGAGACATGGCATCCTGATTTCATGTAACTGATTGAATGCAATTTTATTTCTGTACCTTTTTCTAGACTATAGTGTTTCTTTCCATATTTTGAAATTATACATGTGTGATGGCTTGTTTTAACTGTCATCTTGACAATCTAGAATTACTTCAGAAGAGATTCTAGTTCAGGAATTATTTCCCTCATACTGGTTTGTGGGCATGCCTCTAGTGGTTTGTCTTGATTCCTAATTGCCCCAACTCACTGTGGGTGGCTCCATCCCATAGGGTATTCCTGAATTTTTTTATTTGGTCCATATTTATTAAGCAGTAGCAAAACAGAATACATATTTGTTAGTATGGATGGCAAATACTTCCTTTGTAACAATATAATTCTATAAAAGGGAAGAAAGCTAGCTAAGCATCAGCAGAGAGCAAGGAAGCAAGGACCCTTGCATTTATTTCTCTTTGAGAATGTGGATGTAATGTTCTAGGTGTCTATCTGGGTTTACTCACAGTAGTAGACCACAATATGGAAATATAAAACAAACAAATCCTCTTAAGGTGGTTTTGGTCAAGGTATTTCATCACAAAAACAGAAATTAAACTAAAACAACTTTAAATATAACATTTTACTATCATATAAACATAAAATATGAGATATAATTGTATGATATTTTAAAAGTTCTTCTACATTTTGATTTCAAACTACCACTGAATAATAATTTTAGGAAAAGAAATGTATATATTCAGAGTAAATTACTTCTTGTTAAAGCAACTAAGTTGGTAATAAGAGAACTTTTATGAGAACTATTTTTTCTTGGTTTATTTCACAGACTGCCTCATTTTATCTTAATGTCCATTTTTAGTTATATATACATTTGCTATAATCCTGTGAGAGAATTGAATTAGGAATGCATATGAAACAGCAATATTAATACAGAATTCATTCACATATTCTTCTTTCAGCTCAACAAATAATGAGTATATTTATCTCTTTCTAAATGTTTAGGCACCAAAAGTTTTTATGATACTCTGTCTTTAATAATTGTTTCAAATGGTTCCTACACTCAAATAAGAAAGTTTTAGATTGTATTGGTTTTCATGTATTTTATTTAATAACAGCAAACTGAATCATAAAAGGAGGCTATATAGCTGGAACAAATGGAGACTGTTTCTGAGAAATTGCAATTATCCTTGATTGTTGATTTTCTCTTATCTACCACAAGGTGATAAATTTGACAAAAAGTATTCTTAATGGTTCTGGTGCATGAGGAACTAGTTTTCCATCTCTTAATGAAGTGCCTCATCACCCACTCTTTTCCTGTCTAGCGGTCTGAGGCATTGTTACAGCAAGACTTCTGTCTCCACTGAAAATCAATGCTTCTGAAATCTATTATGCAGCTGATGCCAGAAGAGATTCACCTTTACCTCGAAATACCAAGCTTCATATGAAATTATAAATACATGATTATGCAGTCACAAAGCACATACATTTTCAGCTGTAAAATAATAATTTTCATATACATTAGAATTTATCTACCATTCATACTAACTATGAAAAGTAGAGGTTTTAGATTTTACTTTACTCCTACAATTTTATGTGTGGTTTTATTTTGAAGACAATCATTTTAGCTTTTTTAATGTGCTAAAACTTATATTTTCTACTTTTTTGTCAGATGTTGCTTCCATCCATCTTGTGTGCAATGATTCTTCTCTTATTAAGATTTCAGGCTTTCCTGGAAACATTTTGAGTTTGTGTAAGTCACCGACTCTGTAGAATTCATCACCACAACTCTGAGTTTGTGGGCTCTCTTTCTCCACCAACCACTACACACACCAAGTTTGCTTTGTGCTTATCTTTGTATCTCTGAAGGGTGTTCCTTAGGGAGCAAAAGAAGTTAAGCAACAGATAACATCAGTGCTTTCATTTGTGGTCACGGTTTTCATTAAGGCAAAGTTGGAACAGGTCTACAAATCTATAAGGAGGTATACTACACAGGGATTCCATGAGAAGACAGGAAAGATTCACATGAGTTTGCTTCATTGTCAGGTTGTATACTCTGCCTATTGTTTTATTTCTGAGGAACTTTGTGAACTTTACACTCACAAAAGTACTCCCTGAATCTTTTTCCTCTACAACTTTTCACTTTTTGTCTTTGTCTACAAATATGTGTGATTTTCCCCTCAGTTATATTTCAGCAACTTTTTTTTAGGGGGAGAGGAATTGAGACAGGGTTTCTCTGTGTAGCTTTGGAGCCTTTTCTGGAACTCCCTCTGTAGCCCAGGCTGGTTTCAAACTCAGAGAGATCCTCCTGCCTCTGCCTCCAGAGTGCTGGGATGAAAAGCATGCACCACCACTGCCTGGCTCAGCATCTTTTTAAAAACAATATCCCTGTATATCTCCCTCTATTTTCTCTCCTATTGCCTGAATAAATAACTTGTAAATATTATTTCCACAACACACAATCATTTAAGCATTAGGCATTCTGGTTTTTAATTTCCAACACTGTCCAACTGAGAAAGAGCAACCTTTTCTAGATCTTCTTCAGTTCATACACCCTTCTTAAAATATGTCTTAAAGTGGACTAGTGAAAGACTTACAGGATTAAACTGCCTGCTGTCAAGTCTGATGACTTTAGTTTAATCCCTGAGAATTACAGTTCATAAGAAGAGAACCAACTTATTCCCACAAACTTTTCACTGACTTCAGATATACAGTGTGTATGTGCATGCACACACAGTTGCACGCGCATGTGCACACACACACATACACATACACACACACAGCCTATATACCAAATGAAATATACTAACTAAAAATATTTTTCTAAAAATTTATTCTTTGAGAATTCACATACTTGGAATTGATCAAAGCTTATTATATGTGTGTATGAAATTCTGAAAGCAAATAAACTAAAATATAATAAATTTACTAGAAGATATAAATTTAAGTTCTTCATTTGAACAAGGATGATGCCAAGGGAAACACCAAAGTAGATGGGAAGAAGCCCAAGGTTTCTCAGCTTTACATAAAGAATTGAGGAAAGTCAGGAGAAAGCTGGTTTTGCCCAGGGAAGAGCATACATAATGGTTGTCCAGTGCCAAGTCATCAGCCTGATAACACAAGGAACAATATATGGATGAGTCGATTATATTTAGGAATACATATGCATTTATATGTTTGCATATGCATACAAAAACAAATTAATAGAAAAGGAAGCAATAAATTTGGAAAAGAATGAAGAGAATTATAGGGGAGGATTTGAAAGGAAAAGGAAGGGAGAAATGTTATAATTATATTATAATCCCAAAGACAAAGTAAAAACATTTGACTTTAATTTGAATGTATTCCTTCTAGCATGTTTAGAATTTTTACTTTATATAAGTTACAATTAATAATTTATTTCGTAAGTGCTATTCTGAAGTTCCTCTTTAACTGTGACATATGATGATCAGAGTGGCTGTCTCCTTAATGAAACTCAACATTTAGTCTAAACAGAAAACTTCATTTCATTCAAATAGCACCAATACTGGGAGCCCTGGATCAATTGTGGATGCTGACTTACTTAATGTAGGCCCTGGGACTGATTTATCTCACCGCAAAATGAAAAAGAAGAGAGAAGGAATGAATGGAGGGTAGGGGAACTTATGGCTGATGTGTAAAATTAAAACACAAATATAATAAATTTAAAAAGGAGGAAAAAAGAAGGAAACATAAAATTGACCATGTGTATACATTCAAACCCTTATTAACAAGCTACTTACTTTAGAGCTTGTTTTGAAATCTGAAATTCATTTATAGACTTGTTCAAAAGAAAAAAAAAATCCAACCCACCAAATAACAACAACAACAAAACCCATAAAAATGTGTCTGCTTATAAAGAACAAATCTAAAACAAACAATGTTCTTGGTACAACAAGGTCCCAAAAGTTGAGCTTCCCTCATGCCAAGTATATGTCAGATGTTTCTCAAAACCAACCCTCTATAATACGCAGAAAACAAAAGAAATTACAGATACTTCTGAGTCACAGTTGAACAATAAAAGTGAATGCAATCTAGAAATCTGACATGAAACAATAAATGAAAATGTGTTTATAGACTGATAAGTAACAGTTTAGATTTGAAATTTTTAAAAAGACTCCTAGCTAACAATGTTGAACCTTTTAAATACAAGTGCAAATATTTATATTTACACAAAGCTCAGTAAACATTTATTTATTTACTCAGCAAAAGAAAGCATCTCTTACAGTCATGTCATGTAAGATGGTTTCTGTTTTGTCAAATGATTCTTTACTGCTATTTTGGAATAGTCAATATTTGATTTGAAGATTTCATTAAAGTTGAATTACTTGAGTGAGTGGTGATAAGGTTGTGCCAAATTAAATGTTTACCTGTCTTGGGATCAATAGAGAAATAAGGTTGACCCTGAAGAATGCTGTAGACTACTCTGGCACTGTTTCCATAGGTGGGGTCATCTGCGTCGGTGGCCTTGACCTGGAGCACATAGGCACCTGCAAAATAACACAATGTTATTTTTCTTCACAAGGGTGAAAGTCATATTTGACTGTTCTATAAATGCTTTGAGTACACTTTGCACGCAATAATTACTTAAGCAACATAACTGGGCAGTTTCAAGTCCAAGAGACAATGACTACCCTCAACTCACCAAGTACATTATTATCATAAAGATTGAACAAAAGTGGTAAAATAAGGAGAACTCTTGCAAGCCACTGGCAATGATGTTAATATTATTTCATGATAACAATACAAGGTTCATTATTTAAACTGTAAATATTAAGGTACATTGTTATCTAGTAAGTCTACTATGAGTGGGTACACATATAAAAGAAAAAAAAATGTTGAGGAGATATCCACACTGTGGAGGCAAGAAAGGCCTACTGCCATGAGCCAAGAATTTGAACAAAGCTAAGTAGCCATTCATTAATAAGTGGAAAAAATAATATAGTATATAAACACAGTGTGATACCAAAAAGCTATGTAAAATACTGGAATCCTTGTGTTTGAAGGAACACAAAGTCTCAGAGTTCCTTGTGTTAAGTGGAATAAGCCATCTGAAAGACAAATACCAAATGATCTCTCATACATGTGTGATCTAAACTAATAGACCTCACAGAAGCTGAAGATTTAAGGGAGCTTACAAGAGGTTTGGGGATATAGAGGGAGGGGGTGAAGTATGATCAATGCTAACTGACTTCCAGTTACATGGCGAAAAAAAGCTCTGGTGAACTATGGCAGAACAAGGTAATCATAATAAAACAATGTGCTTCAGATTTCAAAGGGCTAGAAGAAAGTTTCATTAAATTTTTACCATGTGGAAATGACAAACATTGAGATGACTAAAATAATTATATTTAACTTGATTTTATCATCAAATGGAACATGTATGAGAATTCTCTTGAATTCCACTAGTATTTGCAACTTTATGCATGAAATTATGTTTCCTGTTTAATGAGTGTATATATATAAAATATAAAATGTAGGTAACAATGGAGTTGTGATTGTAATTGATGTATATATCAAAAACATTTTAAAACTATGTTTGTTTCCAGTACATAGATCATTGAACTGAAAGGCATCACAACATCTTTATTGATTTACATACCAAAGAAAACATCAGGTACCATTTACATGAGCTCAGCTGCTCACTATGGAAGCTTGAATTTCATGATTAAAATATCAATAGAGAAGCTAAAAGGTTTAGAGGCTGCTAAGTGTTATGTAACTTCAATTTACAAATCAACAATGGCCTCTAACTGTGAGGAAGCCTTTAATTAGAAAATAATATTAAACCAAGAATACAAAAATGATCAGAAATACTTGCACTGTCCAATAGCAGGAGAGGATCTCTTGGTCTCAGGGCCTAATTATTCACTAGGTTTGGGGCATAGCAAATCATTATAGCCAAACCGAAGTATTTGTACCTTTTTTTTTTTTTTTTTTTTTGGTTTTTGAGAATTGTGCATAGATTTAGGTACTAAGAAACGCAGAAAAAATTTTTAATGTTATACATTCATATATATATATGTATACATATATATACTTTATAAGAACTTTAAAACTATCTCTTTCAAATGCTATGTGCAATACTACGATTCTTTGTTTAAAATAAAGAAAAAAGACAAGATATTACAAATTATAACAAAAGTCTTAACTAAGTCATATTATGATCTGTAGAAATTTCCAATGATATGAAAATATGCATATTTAATATAAATAAACACTCATATATATTCATATAGAGAAATGAATATGTAACTTAATATTTCTCATAAATAGTTAATACCATGTACATCCAAGTTGTTATACTGAACGAGTCATCTTCGCTAACTGGGGGATACAGCACAAACACCAAACAGACAGTGAATTGTCAGGGCAAAGGGACTAATCATCTTTCTATGTGTACTTTCAAAAAATAAAAAAATAAATAAAAACTACACTATTTAGATGAAGAAATAATGTTGTAGAATTTCAATAGTATGTACTTATCTCAAATGATTTTAGGGACTTCAAGCCATATGAACAGGGGAAAATTATGTTGCAGTACCCTTTTATAGGGGAATTGTAGACAATGCCAAGAAACTGCAAATAATGCCTAATATTATCCATTGTTATCAATATTTTTATTACTATCAGTATTACTTAGTGTCTAAGTTAGAACTGGTGCAAATCCTTTTTCAAGTTTTCCAGGTATAAATAAACCACTTTTCATTAAATGCTGTCTTTTTATGGAACCATCCTGTAACTGCCTCGATAGGTTAGCATCCTGATTTTTCTCAAAACATCAACTCTAAACCTTTTCTTACCTACTTTTCCCTCCAGCTTCTTTTACAAAGACATACGGTCTCTCATTCAATAAGCAAAAATTATGTCACTTTCTATTAAAAATAAGTTAAAAGCAAGACAAATCCAAATAGCCTTTTAGTCCATTTATATACCTAATGGATAACATCTCAACTCAGCCATCTCCATTGTGCCTTTGGGGTAGATCCAACCATGCTACAAGAGTCTGTATCACACTTGCTCACACTCCCTTCCTGTTTGTGAGGAGTCTTTCATGCTGTGTGTTCTTGCTGTCATCATTAACATGCTACCTGGAGAAAATTGTATTTTCCATCAGCTTCCCAGCATCGTGTTGTATCAATGAGTCCTTCTATGTCTGTTTTTGGCCAAGATCACCCATTCACTACTTTATAACCTATTAGTCTTGGCATATTCATATTTCTTTAACTCCTAAGCATCTTCTGTATTCTCTCCATCTTCAGTCACGGCTGCAGGGGAAACTTCTGAGTATTAGGAATGCAGGTCTAGAACTTCTCTTCAAACAGTTCAATTACTGTTCTTGTGTTAGCTCTCAATTCTTAACCTCAGAAACTACAAGTGATATACAGCCAAAGCTGAGAAGGTCCCTTCTACATACTCTTCCTGAAAGAATCTACCAGCTGGTAGACCCTCTGTACCATGTCAGTATATACCACACTCCCAGGTATGAATGCTAGCTTCAGTAATAATATTAATGTGATGTGATACACATTTATCTCTGCTTTTCTTTTTTGTCTAAGGTCAGAAAAATTAACATATTTTGTAATACTATTGCATGAGCGAATATAACAAATTTCAATAGACTTTATGGTACAATAATAATAGGTACTATTTAAATGTTTGTTAAAAACAACAACAAAACTATACAAACACATCATTCATGGGAATCAAGTATAAACATTTCAACACTAATATGAGTCATGTTCTTATCATCCACTTGTTAATATTTAAAAAACTCATTTGGTTATTATGGATTTTTAAAAAGGTGATGTGTGGATGTGCTTTTCATACTTATTAAAATACAAAAGTTCACATAATAAACCTTGTTGGGGTTGTTTTTATTTGTTTGTTTGTTTGTTTTCGAGACAGGGTTTCTCTGTGTAGTTTTGGTGCCTGTCCTGGTTCTGTCTATAGACTAGGCTGGCCTCTACCTGACAGAGACCCACCTGGCTCTGCCTTCCAAGTGCTAAGTATTAAAGGTGTGCACCACCACCACCACCACCACCACCACCACCACCACCACCTGGTGCATTTATTTTTCTTAATTCAATTAAAATATAGTTTTATCACTCTACTGTTCCTCTCTTCCTTTTATCCTTCCCCTATAAGATCCTCTTTCTCTCTCCCAAATTCTTTAACCAATCATTGTTACATAGACATGTAAATTGATTAACATACAAATACTATTTGGTGAATCTGTCTGTTTCCAGGGCTGACTATTCCTTGGATCACCGCACAGGGAGCTCATCCCTGGGGAAGGAATTGTTTCCCCCTCTATAGCTGTTCATTATCTATAGCTCTTCATCTAGACATGGGACTCCATGGGATTTTCCCAATCTACACTGAAATGTCAACTGGTTTTTGTATTGTTCGTGTCTTATTTAGAGAGCCATGTTGTTGAGGTGTCATGGGTGTCGTTTCCTGTAGCCACCAGAGAGTGCAATCTCTTAGCATTCTTCCTGATTCTCTAGCTCTTACAGTCATTCTGTCCTCTATTCCAGAATGTTCCTTGAGCCTTGATTTCTAGAAGAAACCAAGTTCCTTTTCGAGAAAAACATTATTTTTGTTATTTACATCTCGACTGCAGATTCCCTTCCCTCCTCTCCTACAAGTCCCTCCATCAACTCCCCCCCCACCCTCCCATCCACTCTTCCTTCATTTGTTTTCAGAAAAGTGCAGGCCTCCCATGGATATAAAGAAAACATGGCATATCAAATTGCAGTAAGATTAGGCACCTCCTCTTGTATTAAGGCTGGCCAAGGCAACCCAGTATGAGGAATAGGATCCCAAAAGCTAGAAAAAGAGTCAGAGACAGCCCCCTGCCCCCACTGTTAGAAACCCCACAAGATGACCAAGCTATACAACTGTAACATATATACAGAGTGCCTAGGTCAGTCCCATGCAGGCTCCCTGGTTGTCCATGCAATCTTTGTGAAACCAATGAGCCCAGTTTGGTTGATTCTGTGAGTTTTCTTGTAGTATCCTTGAACTCTCTGGATCCTATAATGATCCTCCCACTCGTTCTTCTGCAGGATTCCCTGAGCTCCACCTAATATTTTTCGCTGTGCGTCTCTGCATCTATTCCCATCAGAAAATATATTTTTAAAGATGCTGTAGAATTTGTTCATTGATTAGGTGTGGTGGGTATTGTGTTCACTGAAATATTGTGTGTTCCCAAAAATAAACTTATCTGGGGTCAGAGAACAGTATGGCCACAATATTAAACATGAGAATAGGCAGTGGTAACACACGCCTTTAATCCTAGCATTTCAGAAACAGAAATCCCTCTGGAACTCTGAGGTGAAGGCCACATTAGAAACAATAATGGCCTTGGGTTTGATATTATTAATAAGACTCTTTAAGATTCATACTACAATTAGGTCCATCTGAAATATTTGAAACTATTAAAATAGACTGGAGAAGACATCTCCTATTGCAATCTCCCAGGGTGCTATGTAAGTCCCTTGAACTACAGTTTTAGGATCAGTTTCTCTTTTCTTTATTGCTCATCCTGACAAAGCTCATCCTGGCTCCAGAGTAACCTCAGTACCATTAATGGTATGACACTGAGTCATAATTCTTTATTTGGTCCAAGGATGTAGAAGCACTTTGAGGTTATAAAATCTCTTGCTACATATGAACTAAACATTTTAGACTATACATATTTACACCTCTTGATCAAATATTACATTGATGGATAAGTGAATGCATTTTTATGAGCACTTCATCTCATAGCTGTATGCCAAGAATTCTATTCCATGAATACCAATGCAAATGGAAATGTTTCCTGCACAAGCTCACTGAACTCCAATTTATGGTTATGGCACAGCGCTGCCTCTTTCATATCTAATACCATTTGAAAGTGTTTTCACAGATACTGTTAAGAAATTCAACAGAAATTATGAAAAAAAAAATGTGTGAGATTGTAATGCATTTACTCGGTGGCTCTCAAAATCCAGTAGCCCTTGCATTTATTTCCAATGTGGCATCATAGTCCTAATAGAGCCCTGCAATTACTGTTAATTCAAACAGATTTAGAGAAATAGGATAATTTAGAGCTCGTTTAGTAACAACAAACATTTATAACATGATTGTTTTTACTTGATTAGATTGCTTAATCATGACAAGTGTTACATGGGGTATCCATCTATAAGGTATCTATCCATTGCCCTGTTCAGTTATATGCATCTAAACTATTATGTTTAAAATGTATAATAAATAGTGCACGTGTGTGTGTGTGTGTGTGTGTGTGTGTGTGTGTGTGTGTGTGTGTGTGTGTGTGTGTGTAGACCAAAAGTAAAAAAGTTTGAATCCTGGAGTCTATTAATTAAATGATTTATCGTTTTTCAAACATTACTAAAATAATAATGAACATTTTATAGATCAATTTATATCACCAAACATTGCTAAAATAATAGTGTAGTTTCTACAGATAAATTTATATCCCCCAAAGTGAACCTTACCTAATATTGTAAACTGCTCGTGTAGTAATTTATATATTAGTATTTATATTACCCTTTCCCAAACTGAATCTGGCAAAGTCAATAAGATCAAGTATAAACTAACAGAACTCCTCGCCTCCCTTTCCTGCTTAACATTGATTGTTTAAGTGTTGCGTTTGTATCACATTTCAAGTTGGCCAAACCTGAAGAAGCTTGCTGGGACCTACTAGCTGAGGCTTCCTTGCTATGAATACTGGTGTGGAAATGACTGAAGTATATGGAGTTCTTTCAACACTTTGAAGGACACATGGCTAGAGTAAGCCACATAAGAAGCCACACACAGAAAACCAATGTTCTTGATTAAATCTGACTCTATCTCAGCCTCCAGACACTGTGATGGTTTGAGGACATAAATTCTGTGTCATGTGCTATGACTCTAAATTAGACTGAGGATTCTTGTTTCTCACAATTGACAAAATTTTGGTAAGTAATTGAAACCTTAGCCTTGCTCTCATCAAGTCTATGATGGAGGTATAAATAGTCAAAATCTCCAAGAAGTCACTTATAAATTAATTCATATGAAAATCACTGAGCAAAATAACTGATGAAAAGTGGAATTTCCCAAATATTATTCTCAAATTTCTTCAGCTTAATAGTGAAAGGACAAAGTCAACAAAATATATTGAATAGAATGATAACTCAGTTTTTGAGATTAACTTCAATATTGTTTAAGATGATCTTTTTGACATGGGAACATGAAAAATTACAGTATGAGCAGCAAGATTATTTACAGTCTGACATCCTTGTGTTTCCATTTAAAATGTATTCAATTTCTACAAACATCTTCTAGGAAATCTTTTATCACCCACAGAGCTTTGCCACTTAATCTGGGGAAGGTAATCATCTAAGTGCCTCACTGGAAAATAATCAAGTGAGTTTTGTAAGGATAAAAATAAAAATAAAAATAATAATAAAAATAATAATAATGTTGGAAATTCCACAGGATTCTACATCTTCTTCTTCTTGTAGTTTGCTTCTTGGATTAAGCCTGAACTCCAATTCTCTTTCCACTGTCTACCCCACTACACTCTGCTTTATTTTCATGGTGACTCCATCAGAGCTTTCCTTAATTGGAATATTAGTCTTCTTTGAGCTCAGTATTAACCTTGAACAATTTTAAGTCGACACACATCTTCCTCTAGTTTCCTCAGTACTGATTCTGCTAAACTTAATTCTTCTCTCAAGAAAGAATGGTGTTCCTTATATTTTCCTGTTTGCCTGATAGTATTTCATTTCTCGATACGAATCTCTTCAAATTGTCTCTATTAATGACTTTCTCAACATTGTTTACTCTTGATTCTCACTTGCTTCTCTGATAATCAATTACTCTTCCTTAAAGTGTTCTTTTTTTCCTCCCTGTGTTGAAAAGTTCATGGGTCCCAGATACAAAGAAGCTAATTAAAAAGGAGGACTCAAGGCAGGATGCCTGCATACCCCTGGGAAGGGAAATTACTTTTCTCCACTGTACTGGGGTTGGCTGGGAATGGGAAAAATAGAGATCAGGTGGAGAGGGTGGAGCGGGAAGAGTACTGGAAGAGAAGGCTGGAAATCAGGTCTATTGTAGAGTGAGGTAGAAATTCCCAGGAATATACATGATCTCTTAGGATTAGGGGCTAGTATCATGAACTGGCTATCTCCTGTAACCAGGCAAGACTTAGAGTAGATGCATTGGGATACCAGCCCAGTCACATAACTCTTAACTTAGAATTTGCCCTGCATAAAGGTGGCATAGAAATTGTGGGAATGGCCAACCAATGACTGGTCCAGCTTAATTCTATGCCAGAAGAAGGATCTCTACCCTGACACCGACTGGAGTCCCATGACCCAGAGAATGGATAGCCAAGAGACCTAGGAAAGAACCAAACATGACTGGCAAAAAAAAAAAAAAAAAAAAAAAAAGAATAAGTGAGTATAATGATGCCTAATGATACTCTGCTATATGCAGGGCTTGGTGCCTAGTCCAATTGTCATCAGAGAGGCTTCATTCAGCAATGATAAAAACATATGCAGAGACTCAGAGTCAAACATTAGCTGGAGCTCTGTAAATCCTGTGGAAGACAGGGAGGAAAGATTATAGGAGCCAAATGGGTCAAGGACACAAGAAAACCCACAGAATCAATGAACCTGAACACGGAAAGTGGCCCATAGATACTGAACTGTCACCATAGGAAGCTGCATGGGACTGACCCAGGCCCTCTGCATATACATCACAGTTGTGTAGCTTGGTCTTTTTGCTGGACTCCTAACAGGGGGAACAGGAGCTGTCTCTGACTCTTTTGCCAGCTTTTGGTAACCATGTCTCCGTATCCAGCTTTAACAAAAGGGAAGGTACCTACCCTTACCATGGGAGGCCTGCCCTTTCCTGAATAGAAATGCAGGAGTAGATGGGATGGCAGAGAGAAGTTGTGGGGAAGGTCAGGGAGAAGAGAAAGGGAAACTGCAGTCAGGATGCCAAAAAAAAAAAAGTGTATTTCTTGTATTTTAAAAATCATTTAAAAAAGAAAAAAAAAAGAGTTCATGTGTACTAGATTTTTATCTCTCACTCTATGTGCCTAAGTGTACAGTCTTCTTCATATGAGTCACTAGGTGACATGGACAGATGTGGATCAATAAAGGAAAAAGATGAAGTCATGCATTGCTGGTAGCTCTTCATTTACCAGTGGAGCCTTGTGAGTTGTCCCCCATCCATAATGGAATGCTAACTGGTATTGTCATTATTTTAGGTCTTCGGTGACCAGATAAAACGGTTATAAAAGCCAGACTATCAGGACATCTGCTAGGAGATAATGTCTTATCTATACAACTTGGAGTTGTACTCATTTGTCTTATAGAGTATGTATCCAACTTTGTCTTCATCAAAACTCTCTTAATTGATTGCTGTTGCTCTGCATTTCTTTGCCTTTCCAGCTGCAGGTCTGTCCACACTACCCAACTGTTTCCTACTGCCTCAGTAAAAGAATAGTTTCTTATACACAGAGTGAGTGCTATTTCAGAATCTGCTCTCGATGCTTGCCCTAATGGGAAGCAAAGCCTCCTTTTCCATCCACTTCATCAACAGGTCTCCATATCTTCTCTTTCAGAAATTCAGTTCCACAAGTTAAGTGCACCTTATCCCAGCTCTTGTTTTCTACTGATTTCCCTCCAATCTGTTCGTGGCAGTATGAAATTGATAATGTTTTGTTTTCTTTGTGAGGAAACCAGAAATAACTGTAGAGCTTGGCATATGGTACTTGACTTCATATGTGTTTGTCATGTAAGTTAATATAAGAACAAATGTGTCTGGCAAACCAAACAGAAAAAGAACAAGAAAAATTTTTGAGCAACTGATATTTGCAATGCTTGATGAAGGCCTAGGGAGAAAGCTCCAGAAAGTTCTCACTATGCAATCATAAGGCTCAGTGTTCAATCATCAACACACACATAAACACACACACACACATACACACACACACACACACACACACACACACACACACACACACACTCACACACAGACACAGACACACACACACACACACACACACACACACACAATTCTAGTGTTCCAGTGTGAATAAGCAATATTGCAGCTATTTCAGTGCTTAAAACAAATAATTGACGCAAGAAGGGAGATCCTGGGGGCAGAGTGTGAGGGGTGCAGGAGATGGCCAGAAAGAGATGGAAGAAGAAAATTAGGGGCAGATAGGATTAAACTACCTTGTACACATCCATTAAGTTTTAGACTTTTTAAAAATTTTTTTCTTTTATGTGTATGGATGTTTTGTGTACATGTATATTTGTACACCATATACATGCTTGATGCCTACAGAGGCCAGAAAAGGGTGTCTCATAACTTGTCTCTGGGGATATGGTCATTTGTGGGCTGCTGTGTGGGCACTGGGAATTGAAATCTGACCCTCTGGAAGGGCAGCCAGTATGCTTTAACCCCTGAGCCATCTCTCCAGCCCCTTCAGTTTTTTTAAAAAAGAAAATAAATGGTGTAGTCTAGCTCCAGTTAATGGAGATCATTCCGTGATTGCTGAGAGGATCTGGCAGCATGTGTGAAAAGTGAGTTGGCAAAATTCTGCCTGATCTTATTGCATCCATACTAAAGATGCAGAAAGGAATGCACTCAAAACTATACAGCGTCGAGGCCTTTCCCAAAGTCACCCACTTTCCCCGGTAAATCTTTGTTTCCTTAAAGTTACACAGAACCTTCCTTTAAGCATTCCCAGGTGAGGACCATGTTTTCAAACACATGAGCTTACAAGAGATAGTTTACATACAAAACGCAACCTGGGCTATTGCACAAACCAAATGATCCTTAAAACCCAACCTTCCTGGATGATCTAATAGATCATCTAACAGTTGTATCATTATAAATAAGGTCATAATATATATTATTACATAAACAAAAGAATTCATATCAGAGGTTTAATCCATTAGTACTTAAAGTAGAACAAAATATATCTGATTATATATTTATGGTAAACATAATATAGCTTGGCTATTGTTAGTATGGGTTTAATTAGGAAAATAAGAGATAATTATGTCTAATTATCTACAACCATTTCATGTTGTATTACCTAGAATGGCTTCAATAAAGAAGAAGGGAAAAATCCTCTTGCCCAGTATATTCCAGCAAATAACATTAGGTCATAAAAATAGTTCTTTTGTTTCTATTTCCGAAGTAAAATATGCTTAAGAGTTTATTTATTTATTTTTATTTAAAAAACTGTATTTAGAAGAGCTCCTTGAGAGGAGGGGAGATGTTGTTCCTAGCTCACTGCAGAGGTACATTACAATTCAAATCATGAGGCCTTGGTTCTCTGAACACATTTCCTGACAGGTCACTACTGGTTATAGAAGAACTGTAGTTGGACAGAAGCCAGTATTGCCTTTGTGGAACTTGGGCTTATAAAAATACCACATATAAAATGCTGTGAAGCTAAACCCTGTTAGATGTTTGGGAAAAAAAAATGTTTTATTGAAAGAAGCCTTCATTCTAATGTACACATCCATGTATCTGACCCCAGCAAGAAAGCATCCCACACCGTCAATACATTTACTGCTTAGCAAACTCAGAAAGATGCATCCTCCAGATTGTCTGAAGTCAGACACCTTAAAATTTAGTTTTGCTTTCCCTGTTTTCTCTGCTCTTCTGCTTGATATTGAAGTATCCACATTTATAAAAGCATCAGCAGTGCTACTGTTTTTCAATATAAATGATGGATAATGGCTTCCTTTACTAAGAACACTTTGTGTTAGCATCACAGTCCAAAGCTGTTTATTCTTAGCATGTAAGTTACCCCATCCTGGCAATGTCTGACATTTATTGCCTACAGAAATAGGTAACACATCAGTTGTAGTCTAGGACACTTCCCCTTTCAACTATATTTGACTTACAGAAGATAAACGTAAAGTTTCTTTCTGTTATACAGAATGCTGGAAGCAAATTTAAATGGTTGATACTTAAAATGCATCAAGTATCCTACTATTATGCACCATTTTCTCTTTACAAAGTAAACACAGTTCTGGAAGTGCATGTGTAGATTACATATATTTATTTCCTTTCTTAAATCTCTCTCTCTCCCTCTCTCCCTCCATGCTACATATATGGTTGTCTTAGAGGCAATAAGGTGATGAGGTGTCAGAGCCTTGCAAACTGAAGTTACAGCTGCAATAAGTGGGTGTTGGGAACGAAATGGGGGTTCCAATGGAAGAGCAAGGTATGTTGTCACTTCTGAGCCATACCCGCCTCCTCCAACAAATATGTTCCTTTCACTGCTGACATGTTCACTGTCCTTTAGTGGTCAAGATCACTTTCATACACATTCATGTATCCCTGACTCCCACATTTCCCTAATACAGCATCTATCAGAACTTTACTGGATGAGTTATTTAATAATTATTTTAAATTAAACTCTATACTTTCTTTGATGTCATGAATGTGGAAAGTAATAATGACGGAGAAATGAAGAATAACACCTGAAGTTTTACTGTCAGTTATTTTAGTTATAAAACAATTTTACTGTTATTTTTCTCATGTCTCTTTCCTATTATAACTTCTACTGAGCTATAATCTCAATGGACAAGAATAGGATAATTACCATTTTCATATTTTATCATATTTGCATAACTTGGAAATAGTTTACATTCATTAAGACATATGTTTAGAGGTAGGATAAGTAGGTATGCATTTTCTGGAGCAATGATGTGTGTAAAATACAAAATGACTCTTTTCATGTATTTGCAAATGAGAATGACAATGTAAAAACTAATTTTATTTAACCACACTAATGCTCAAAATGATAGATGAGAGAGGACACACACTGTTTGTTTGCCTTTTGTGGTCTGTGTTATCTCATTCAATATAATCTAGAACAATCCATTTATTTACTGGTAAATTTCATTTTTCTTTACAGCTGAATAGTATTCCATTGTATAAATATACTACATTTGATTCATTTGTTGAATGACATTCAGAATGTTTCTATTATCTGGCTACTGTAAATAGACAGCAATAACCATTGCTGAGCAAGAATCTCTGGGGTGGGTTACCAAGAACTGTGGGCATGTGCCATGGTGTGGCATTGCTGGGTCGTATGGTAATTTTAATTTTAGTTTTTAGAGTATTCTCCACACTAAATTCCACAGTGGCTGTGCCAAAGTCTTATTCCACCAATAGGGAATGAAGGTTCCTCTTTCTTTATAACATTGACAGAATTCACTGACAGTTGTATTGTTGATATTAGCCATTCTTGCTAGAGTGATAGGAAATCTCAAAGTTTATAAGTGTATAATACTCTAATTGCTAAATATGATGAAGACTGTTGTATGTTTTATAGTAATATTTATTTTTTATATTGAGAACTCTCTGTTTAGCTCCTTAGCCAGTCTTCCAAATCCTCAGGTGTAAGTATAAAATATGGAGTAACCACAGAAAACAGGATGATATAGAGACTGTAAGTGAGAATGTTTGGAAGGGAATAGGAGGATAACAGGAGAGAGCTCCAAATGGTCTACATGGAAGAACAAGGAAGGATGTGGGACAAATAACAAGATTATTTGATAAAGCTTCAAAGGTTCATGTTATTTTATAATTACCTAAATTTATACACACTACAAATATGTACATAAAACATAGGCATCACACACACACACACACACACACACACACACACACACACACACACACACCCCAAAGGAAGTTAACACTCTTGGATTCCCAGAAGGATCAAGACAGAACAAAAACTCAAGTACCAGGCATTTAAAAAACCTCCTTTTGAATTGTTGGTAAAGATAATCCAACATAGAATATACATAGACTTTCATTGCCTCTCAGGGATTGAGAGTCCATATTAAAGAAAACATTGCAAGCTTATGACACAGGATTCAAATGATTTGAGCTGAATCTGACCAGAAGCCTTTTTCCTGTAGACTAGCTCTCATGATCTCAGAAAATACTAAGCCAATTGGCATGGGAGGAAAATATTGAAACTGTTCTGCTCAGCTGAAACGCCTATGAAACATGAATATTAACAGCATGGCAAGACTTGCAAAAATATGCAACTAGTGGCATTCACAAGTCAGTGATAATCAACACCTGTTTAGTTGTACTTAAGGCTGTTCAGCAGGAGCAAAATTTTGCCTGATACTGGAAATTAAGCCATCTTTCCGGGCTAGTGAGGTCATGGACATTATCATAGAACTTATTACCATCACTTTGCTAGACAAGCATAATTCACTTCTTTGTTCTAACACTTATTCTTATTTCCACAAATGAGTGAAGCTACCTCATCTCATTAAAGCAGTCTCTCTTTACATCAAATTTGGTGATCATCACATAAAACTACAGGGGGATACAATGTGGAGATGAACAGATGATTGACAATTACACCTGCATCATAGCTGTTGCTCCTATGGCTAAGGGAACACTCATTGTAAAAGAGGGTTTGGAATGGCTGTAAGGGCTGAAATATTAAGAAGTTAACTCTAAGATAGTCTTTCATAGAAATGGCTGTATGAGCAAAATCAGAATCATGTCAATGTCAACAGATATATCTATCAGGGAAGGGGAAATTTTCACGGGGTACCTACTCCTAAATAAGGAGGTACAGGCAGTTAATGAATGCTGCAAGAATTAGCCTCTTTCAGGGATGAGTCCCCTTATTGGTTGTGAGACATAAAGTGGTCAACTCTGAAACCATATACAGACAAGCAACATAATCAGAATTAGCAGGTTGTGTATATATGTATGTACACATTAGAATATTAGAGGAAGTTAAGCCACTTGGGTTAATAATACTCCCAGAAGGACCATGGACTAACAAAAGCTTCAGTACCATGTATGAAAAATCTCCTTTTGAATGGTTGGTCAAGATATTGCAAGTGACTCCAAAGCCATACATTGTAGTTAGAGTTTTCCTGCCTGGCCCATAGTCAGGACAAATCTCTCTTACCCGCCAGTCCCCACAGTCGCTCAGACCCAACCAAGAAAGCACACAAAAATGTATATTGCTTACAAACTGTATGGCCATGGCAGGCTGCTTGTTATCTACCTTTTCTATCTCAAATTAACCCATTTCTGTTAGTCTATACTTTGCCACATGGCTTGCAGCTTACCAGTGTCTTTACATGTTGCTTTTCATGGCGGCGGTAGGCGGTGTCTCCCTCCAACCTTCTACTTCCCAGAATTCTCTTCTCTCTTGTCCCACCTATACTTCCTGCCTGGCCACTGGCCAATCAGAACTTTATTTACACAGAGCGATATCCACAGCAATACATATTATAAATAATAGCCTTTAGATGCCTCTCAGGGTTTGAGGGTAGGTCCATACTTACAAAGAGGTTACACACTTGGGACACACACATACACACATATGTGAGTACAACAATAATAATCAAAGAAAAAGAGGCTTTTAAATTGAGGTATTGAAGGAGGGTAGCTGGAGAGGCTTATTAAAGGAAAAAGAATGGGGACAGTAATGTAATAACATTTCAATTAAAGTAGATTTCAAAAAATTATAGCAACCAAATATATGCCCTGGTAGAAAATGTAACTATCACTTCTCAGAAAACAATGAAGATGAAAATTATAAGAAACTTAGAAATAATAACACTAGTTTACAATAATATTTATTTTTTATAGTTGGTATAACTGTTCTCATTGTCATTGTTATAAAACATATACTAACTCCATGATGGTTTGATAGAATGATTGGTAGGTGATAATAATTATTAAAATGGATGATAAACAAGTTCGGATAGTAAGATATGTCAGTTTACCTTGAACATCTTAAAATACATTTCTACTTGTTCTATACTGAAATTTGTAGATAACATAATTGTAGTTCATATTTCTTCATGAAGTATATGGTCTGATTATTTTTAGTCTTATTACAGCACTTGAAATAAAGTAGAATTGAGAAATTCTAATAAATCAGAATTCTAATAAAGTAGAATTAGCAATTAGTATCTAGAAATGATATATTGAATATTTGATAATATACCATTACCCTTTGTCCATTTCTAAGTTAACTAACAAGCACTGAAATTTTATAAGTCATCTATTTTGGGAAAACTTTGCAAAGAATATTAACGTTCCACATTTGATAGTTTCATACTTGTTGAGCTACTAGGCACTTAAGATTAAATTTTCTTTTTACTCTCTATTTTATATATTAGCAGAAGGTATTAAATGAACTATATCACTCAATATGTACTGTGGCAATGAGAAGAAACTGAATTCCTGCATTCAAAACCAAAGCTGGTTTCTCTGTCCATCCTAGAACAAAGCCTTCCCCTGTCAACACTAATACAATGAGAAGCAAAGCTGCAGGTTGTGGTGTGGTCAATGAAGAAAATATAATTACAATTATTACAATTTGTCTCTTTTTCTGTTGTTTCTTTTCACAATAAACACGTTTAAATGCTTGTCAGCAAACTTAGCACCGAAGGTCAATATTTTGATAAAGTCATCAAATGTGGCTAATTTCAAAGTAGCTGAATTACTCTCAAAGGGAAACAACAAAAGCTCTCTCCTAGCAAATCAATACTCCATGGTTAGGGTTTCTATTTTTACTTAACCTTCCCTGCCAACTCCATCTTATTAATTATTTGGGAACAAAAGTCCTGGTATGTAGCTGGATTAAATAAAAACTTTAAGAAGGAAGGAAAGGGAGGATGTAAATCAAGAAAAGATGGTGAGACATTAAAGCGTCACATCTAGTTTTAACTACTGGGTACAAGTCTGAATTTCTGTTGGCAATGTCCCAAGTCTCCTGAGAATGTTATGTTTGGCTGATGTGACACATTCCGTTGTCAGTTCATTATAGATAGAATCTTGGTGTTCATATAGAAATTATGCTGAAATTCTTACCCTTTCCAATAAAAGTTAAGGACAGTAACACAGCTATATTCTTCTCTTTGTGTAGTTAAAATGATGATTGAGTTGAAATGATGCCAACAGTGATGCTTAAATTTGTTCAATAATCAAAGATCAGAGATTGATACATAGCTGCTGGTTTTGAAGACAGGTGCTTTAGTGACCTGAATGACATGACTATCCACGGTGGTAATGAACTTCCTTGTGGTTTATATATTTTTTTTCCTGGAATGCAACTTCTCTTTTTAGTCTCTAAAGTTTAGAGAATCCTGTAGCCATGGTGGTGTGAATGGTGACTACCATGTATCAGTGAGAAAAAACAAAAATAAACAACAAAAACTAATTTTTGACATTTTACTCAACTTTCTCATTTACATGAATTTTTTTGTTTTTAATTTGGATAGGTGGCTAATAGGATTATAATTATAAAAATAATGAACTTGCCCTACGAGTCTGTTTCTCCCCTGGGGTTTTAAATAGTTCATATCCTTAATACGGCAGTGGCTTATAATATATAGCAAAATGCAATAATACATTTCACAAATGTATGGTATTTATACCCATGAAACACTGTGTCAGTATGCATTCTCCTACAATTGCAAACCTTTTTGGAATCTAATGGGAAGAGTTGGCAGAGATTAGAGCTATCTGTCTTTTAATTTTTAAAGACCATGACACTGACTAGGATTGAGAAAAATCAAATTTGTTATCTATTTTATTTCTTCCTGTAAAAATTGCCTGACCAATAAATGGATACTTATTGACTATACATATCTTCTGAAAGTATAAGAAAATGAAGGACTTATGTCCAAAGAGGTAATACGTAAACTGTACACCACCATTTCAAGTACACAAAGTACAGTCCCCAATGATAGATGAAGGGATCATAAAGATGGTTATTCTCCCTCTATTGCTATTCTATCCCAGTGGTACCCAAGGCAACATTCTCTGCAGCCTTTTCTCATCCTTATCTTTTGAGCATCAGCATCTGTTATTGGTCATCCCATTTTCATTGCACTCTAAATGAACAACAAAAATTTCATCATTGCCTTTTGGGTTAATTGTAACATTTCAAGCAATGATAGATTTTTATGAAGGTTGCTTATAGTAATTTCTTTTTTGTTCTTCAGGACAGGGTCTCTCTGTACAGCTTTGGACTCACAGAGATTTGCCTGCCTCTGCCTCCCAAGTGCTGGGATTAAAAGCGTATAATACCACTACCCAGCTACAGTAATTATTGTATATAAGCCATGATTGAAGTAGAAAATAAGATCTAGTGACTTTACCAATAGAAGCAGGACAACACTTGGTCAGCAGTTGTACCCATCAAATGCATTGAATTTTCATTATCGTATCATAAACTAGGAATTCTGGAGATATTCAAATTCTCAAAATTTGGCATTTTACTATTATAATGCTGGAGGTAAAGACATGTAGAGTCACCATGCTGCTGCAACTATTTTCTTTTTCTTTTTTTTTTTTTTTGAAATTTAAAGAAAATTTTATTGAAAATCTGAAAAAAATTCCTACAAGGTTGACTTTTCCATAAAACTGTAGCTACACGATGCATTGCGTCTATCATGTTAAAACGTGCATTAGACACAAATACAAAAACCATGAAACAACCCACCATTTCTTTAACAATTAAGCAAAGATAAAATGCCTAAGGAACAACATGGATGACTTGCAAAGGATGGGCTCTTTAAGCACCATTAAAAAAGAGAGAGCACAGATGGATGAGTGTTCAGTTATATGCACTGAAGTGAACCTTTGGCACTAGGAATCAGAGCATTTTGTCATAGAGCATTACACATATTATAAAAGTGCGTCGTGTCAAAGGAACAGAACCACCAGCATTCGGAAGCTGCTTTGTCAACTAGGTAATAAAACACTCTACAGCATGTCTCTCTGTTGTCCATCACTGAATACACAGGTAGAAACTTTAAAATCAAACAGAAAACAAACATCAATTCTGTTATGCACTAACGGTCTTCAGAGTACATCATTTGTACAAGAGAAGGACTAAGAACCAAACTGTTTACAGAGATCCAAGCACAAGTGAGAGAGAGAGCGCACACCCCTCACAGGGCTTTCCCATGGTACTCAGGAGGCGCCACTTCATAATCACTGGCACTGAATGAATTTGCAGAATTCTTCGCCAGATACTTGAGGAAGTCATGTAGATAGTTCAGTAATAAAGCAAGGTTTTTCTCATCTAGAGGTGTACAGGCCAACATTGCTCCAATTTGCACAAATAATCTCAGGAAATGTGGTACTCCGTATACCTGGGACATGGGTGCATCAGGGTGATCTGCAAGAATTTCAGCATACTGTGGTCTCTCAAATTTGTAGAGTAGCCGAGTGCCCAGCATTTCATTGAAGTATTCCCTTTTCCCTGCTACACCCTCATTAACAGCATACTCATTATTATCTGTATTTCCTCGAGATTTCTTATAATTTGCATAATCCTCCAAAATGGAATCCACATTCTTCTTCGCAGGAAGATAAAAAAGCTGCTTTTGTCTGGTAATCAAATCCCAGTCATCCACAAGCCATGGTTTCAGCTCCTCAGGAATCTTTATTTTAACTTCAACTCTGTTCATGAATGTTTCTTCATTTTCAACTGTAGGATCTACCCAGGCTCTTTTCTTCCCAGGAGGCTGAGGTGTCTCACTGGTACTGCCACCATGTCCATTTCCAGGTGTTTTCTGCTTGTTCTTTTTGTTTTCACTTCAACATTTTTCTGCTGCAGACCAGATGTCCTGGAGCCGCTCCTCTCATCTTGTCCTCTGCTTATTGTTCCTGAACGGCCTTTTGAAGCTCTAGCTTTTTCTGCAAATTAGAGTACTCGTATTTGAATACTCTGCTTTCTGGAACCCATTCATCACAAATTTTATTCCAACCATTGTAATGGATAAAGTATTTCACTTGTTTGTCCTTTATGGCAACCTTTACACACTTTGCTTCATAGAGAAGAGGCCCATGGAAGCACAGCACCCGCTCACCCTCCTGGAATTTGGGCTTCGGGTCCTGCTTGGGCGCCATTTATAAGTGATTCGCCACCTCCTCCTTTCTCCCACCACCCTCGACTGCCGCCCCCTACTTTCTACCCCACCCAACTTCTCCAACTATTTTCAGTGATGCGCTCTGCACCTACATCCACTAACATGTATATAAATAAACAAGAATGACATTAAGAATCCATTGTGTCACCTTTCTCACCACCGGTTATTGAAGCCCACTAGAGATTAAAGCAGTGGTTCTCAACCAGTGGGTCATGTCCCCTTTGGGGGTCAAACGACCCTTTCACAGGGTTACATATCAGATACCCTGTGCATCATATATTTACATTACAGTTCATAACAGTAGCAAAATTACAGTTATGAAGCACCAATGAAAATAATTTTATGCTTGGATTGACCACAGCATGAAGAATTGCGTTAGAATAGTTGAGCAACACTGGTGGAATTGTGAGGGAAATATGCCAATAGAGTACTTCTTCAGGCAAATCATGGAAGGGGATTTTCCATTTTTTTGTTAACTATAATCATGCAACAAAATTATGCATGCACGTGCATGAGTGTGTATGCTTGAGAGTGTGCATGTGTATGTGTGTGTGTGTATGAGCATTTTGATGCATGCACCTGGGAAACCAGAGTTCAACTTTAGGTATCTTTCTCTACTGCTTTGTACCTTATATTTTGAGACTAGAGCACTTATTGATCATGGAGCTCATCATTTTGTTGTTGTTGTTTGTTTGTTTGTTTTCGAGACAGGGTTTCTCTGTGTAGCTTTGCACCTTTCCTGGATCTCGCTCTGTAGATCAGGCTGGCCTTGAACTCCCGAGTGCTGGGATTAAGGACATGTGCCACCACTGCCCAGCCGGAACTCATCATTTGCACTAACCTGGTTAATATGAGAAACCTTGGCATCATCCTGTCTCTAGCCTTGGAGTAACAGATATGGAACAACACATATGGTTTGTTTTTTGTTTGTTTGTTTTGTAATTGTTGGGAACTTGACTCAGGTCCTCATGCTCACATAGCAAGTACTGAGTGATCTTTCTATTCTTCATTAAGAAATAAAATACAAACTATAATATACAAGAGTAAATCATTTTTTAAAAAATTATTATCAGCTCAAAAACTATTCAATGCTTGTGTTGAAAGCTTTGTTTTATGGCAGTATATGGGGACAATTAAAAATAGTGTCTCTTGAGCTATGTATGATTTATGTGAGACTGTTTCTTTTTTCTCATTTTTTATTATTAAGAGATTTTCTATTCATTTTACATACCACCCACAGATTCCCCTCTCCTCCTGCCTCCCACCCTTTCCCATACCCCCCCACCTCCTCCAAGGCAAGGTCTCCCCTATGTGGAGTCAGCAGAGCCTGTTACATTCAGTTGAGGCAGGTCCTGGTTAAGCTTTTAGGCTTTTAGCAACAATTCAGCTGAGATCCATTTGGATGAGGACACAGAAGGTTCCAGTCTGAGGAAACAGGATCAGCTGAGGAACTGGTGAGGTGAGGAGGCTGTGGCTTGTTCTGCTTCTCTGATCTTCCAGCATTCACCCCAATTCCTGGCTTCAGATTTGATTTTTATTAATAAGACCATTAAGATTCGTGCTACAGCGGCCCATTCCAGCGTTGGACAAGACCATAGAAAATTTCCTTGTTTATGGTATTGTGGGACCATCCTTTAAGCTCAGCCACAGAAAGCATGGACCAGGCTAAACACCATTCCCTCCACCCCTTGGAATTCTTAAAAAGAGTTGGAACCCTCAATAAAGTAACATGAGTTTTTTAACTGTATACTGTGTGTGCTTTCCAAGCTGAACTTTTTATGTAAATGGACACACTCTTTAACATAATGAATAGAATGATAAATAGACTGTTCTAGATAGCTTTGTCTATTTGATACAGCCTAGGGTCAGTCACCTGAGAAGTGTATCCCAATTGAAGGTTTGTCCAGATGAGATTGTTTTGTAAGCATGTCTGTAGGAGGTGACCTTGATTACTTGACAAGATGATCTCAAGTGCTTCAGACAAGAGCTCAACTGGCAGCCAGCCCAGGTGATTCTCTTGTCTCAGCTTTCAACCCCACCATAGAACTCATGTGTGGCCACACTCAGGTTTTCATGTGGGTTCTGGGTATTTGAACTTTAGTTCTCTATGCTGCAATTGTTCTTACCCATTAAGCAATCTCCCTAGGCCTTCTTGAATATTTTAAGAAAAACACATTTCTAAATATAAGCTATTATGTTCATGCATTACACATTCACAAAAGAGGTAAAATGAATTTCATCTTTGAATATGGTAACACATTCTTTCATACCTGAATATCATCAGAATTCATAGCACACTCTGAGAATTAGCTCCTCTCTCTTCTTCCTGTGAAATTGTAGTTGTCATAACTTTTAATGATAGAACTTTCTATAGATTCTATACAGCCCAATCATCAATTCAAGACAAATTGCAATGCAATTTGTATATGAACAAATGATGCTTTTTTGACACACTTATTTGTTAATTTTACTGATGAGGATTTAACATAGAGCTTTCTGTATAGAAAACATATATTCTAACACTAACCTGAACATTAGTTTGTCAAATTTCAAAATGTGTGTGTCTATGTTTATGTATCTGTATGTGATATCTTAGATTAACAAATACCTGAAAATGTGAAAAATTAACTCTAATCTTGGTATTTAAATTTTTGACATTGTTTAACTTTCAGTACTTCAAAAACTTATGCCACCAAAGCATCATGTGTTAAAACTATAAACTTTAATGTAATTTGTCTAAATTTCTATTGCATAATTTAAATTTCATACTGCTAGAGGAGAACTCAAAACATAAATATTTAGAAATTTGTTTTGTTCTCACTAGATTTGTAAAATACAAGACCACCACAACAAAACAATAACTGCTTATGATTAAATCTGGAGAAAAACTTAGTATAAATAAATCAGTATGTAAGTTGTATAATGAAGCACAACATGCCAACAAATGTGTTCAAGTAAAATTTTGCTCTATAAGGGAGTTAAAAATATAAGAAAAATTACTATTCTTCTTTTAAGTGACTCTGCACACAAAATCTTTTCTTCTAAATATGTTAAGAGGAATCTTCATAAATGTTTATCATTAACTTAGGGATTCTAATTTATTGGGACAAATTATACTATATGTGACTTCATAAATCTAAATATATGTCATGATAGTCTCTTAATTTATGGTATTATTATCATTTGTATTTTTCTTCCAATACAATCTCTGAATGATGACTTAATGACACAAGATGATATGGGGTACAATGAAAAACAGGATGACTGCTAGCTAGAAAGGAAGCTTAACAGCATCGTGATCTACAGACATAAGTGAGAGCACAATTATCCTGCCTTTAAAGCTACATTATTTTTTAGTTATCCCAAGATAATCCTGGTAGATAAGATTATAAAATTAGATGACCATAAATCTCTTAAATGAAACTCTAGAGGAATGAACTTGTTCTTCATTCATGGTATGGATAGGTAGTTTCAATAGGGTATTTTTCCTTCCATGTCCACAATGAGCATGTAACTCAAAGTCTTGCACACATCACAGGTGAGATATAATGCTAAGGGATATTCCTGGCTCTTTTACTTCTTTTGAGACACATTTTAATTTATCTAGGTTTACTTTAAACTCACTTTGAGTCAGACAATTTTTTCCTTTCTTATTATTGAAATTATAGTATAATATAGTTATGATTTTTCTGTTCTCTCTCTTCCAAATCCTCACAGACCACCCCCATTGTTCTATCCACCCAAATCCACATCATCAATTTTTGTTCTATATATTGTAAAACTAACAGGAATCCTAGAAAGAAAGAAAGAATAAAGGAAAGAAGGAATAGAAATTAAGGGAGAGAGAGAAAGGAAGGGAGGGAGAGAGAAAGGAAGGAAGGAAGGAAGGAAGGAAGGGAAGAAGGAAGGAAGGAGAGAAAGAAAGAAAGGAGGAAGAAAGTTAATAAGATAAAAACAAAAACAAAAAAATAAAATAAATGAATATAGATGTACAGACATAGAGACGCATAAACAGTATTCCCCTCAAATCACAAAACCAAAAAGCATAATATATAAGCAAAAGAGCTGTAAGGTAAGAAAAAGAAAAAAAATGACAGAGAAAGCATTAAGTCAAACCAACCAAACAAAAACAAAACAAAACACCCTCCAAAACACCACTGAGTTTGTTTTTTGTTGGCTATTTTTTTTTTTTCTGAGCATGGAGCCTTACCTTACTAGTGGTTTGTTAACATGGTGATACTCCTTCAAACAAAGCTAATTTATCATTAATGAGTGGTTACATAAGAGGTAGTTCTTCCAATCTAACTACCTCCTCTTCAGTAGGGTACCCTGAGCTGTGAGGAGAATGAACCAATGAAGGCATCCCACTTAGGGTCAGTATTCCAAGGATTCTCACTCTCTGCACAATGTCCAGCTGGGAGTCATTGTATTTATTCTCATTTACTGTAGGAGGACAATTCCCTGATAATGGCTGATTAAGACATTGAACTATTCTCACAGCAGAATGTTAGTAATCATTTTGTAGCAAGGTTTCTTTAGCAGAACAGTGGTGTTTGGTTTTCCCCTATATCCCTGACCTAATTAGTCTCAGGTTCTTGGTCACCTGATTAGTGTCCTGGATAGGTTCCTCCTCATAGAGGGAGCCCTAATTACAATCAGGTATTGTTTTGGGTACTCCCTCAAGCTTTGGTCCACTATTGCACTGGCATGTAGATCACCATTGTAGATGGAAAGATTTTTAGCTGAAGTGGTATTTATGTGTCGTATTTGGTAACATGCAAAGTTTCTTTCACTACCATGAACATTAGTCAGTAGGTGAGAAGGCTTTATTCTAGGTAGTCAATAGCTTAACTTCTCCATTTTCTGTGAGTTTTGTTTGTGTTATCTTCAACAATAGGGTCTTAGCATCAGTTTGTTGAGAGCAATCAATTGCCTTAGCAATAACCTATGTTGTTTGGGTTATCTCATCTGTCCTCTTTGGTCAATAAGATGATTAGGTATAATCCATTCCAAGAACAGGAAGCTTCATATTCTGACAGGAATGTCTGTTTAGGTCTCCATCACCCTCATCAATTTTGTGATTTCATTGAGATCACCCTTAAATATGTATGTATTTTAGAATGCTTCTACTATATTAGGTTTCCATTTACCCCCTCAATCATTTCTTCTGCTGCCTCTCCCTCCTAAAGTTCTGAGATTATAGGCCAATGCCATGAAGTTTACATATTTAAACTTCCTATGTTACAATTTTAAATGTCATTTGTTCAATCTATGAGATAAAAATCAATGTTGCAAAATATTCAACAATGGCATTTAAAATGAAATGAAAAGGAAAAAAAAATTAAATGAAACCCAGCTTTTGTCTTTGCCAGTGCATTAAAAGGCTTCATAATACTTTGGACACAAACCAAGAATTCTCGCATGGTTGAAATTGTCAGTGCTATTAGACCAGAATTACACGATAGAAAAACATCATAAAACATAAAAAGAACTGAACATCTATCATAACACTTAATATTATAATAGTTGTGATATTTTTTCATCAACATCATCATAAAATTGACATGTTCCCTGTTAATGACAGGCATGACCTTATGTAGTAAAAGTTCTGTTTTGAATATTCAGCAACTACTTAAGTCATCAGAATAAATCAAAAGTTTGGCTTAGCTCATGAATAAATTATAGAATGAATTCATACTATTAAATGTCACTTAAGAAATTTAGAGAAAAATTGAGGTGAGATAGTTTTTGGTTTTATTATTTTATTTTTTAGAAAAACTTGAAACACAAACTGAAGTTGTGCATGGAAAGGAGTTGGACAAAGTTGGGAAAATGGTGACTCAAACTTGCATGTGGGGGCTCCCTCAGAATTGACTGGATCTGAGAAATAAGGAAACATTTATCATGGAAAAGATAGATTCCCCCTGGATAAAATTTTCTTCTCAGTTTTTTCATTAGAATTGGCCAGTTCATTCAGGAAATCTAAACCTACCTTTCCTAGTAGAGTTGTTACACATTTATGATTTGTCTTGCAATCATCAACCCAACCCACCTTGAGGTTAGTCTCTCTCTCTCTCCCTCTCCTGTAAGCCAACCCCCGCGCCCTGCTTGAAATCTAAATTTAGCTATCATTACCACTATGAATTGATTTGTCATTTTTCTTACTAGAATTCCATTTTTCTCCTTTACTTTCACAACACTTTCTACTTCTTTAAAAATAAATATTTATTATATGCTCATTCAGATTATAGAACCTCTAGACACAGTTCATTCACTCCAGTTTTTGTTTGTTTGTTTGCTTTTTACAATGTGATTTACCTTACAGTCTCATGGTACTCAGATGACTCAACACCATACATCAGAAAGAAGATACTAACACAACATATTGCAAACACATAAAAATAAGAAAAATCAACTTCATAATTCTAGAACTTATATTGGCTAGGTTAATGTTAAATATTTTCAAGTTTATTTTATTTGAGAAGCTATGTAGACAGAGTCTTTATGAGAGACAGAATAAGCACATAATTTAAGATTACATCATCTTAAAATCCTAGAAGATTTATACTGAAAATCATCAAGAGTTTCCAAAACATTTGAGATATAGCATTCTGAGAGTTAAAAAACAAAAACAAAAATGAAACAACTTTCTAAATAGTATAATCAAGATTAATTATAACAAACATTAAAATTTATTTTAAAATGGTTCTCTTAACAACAATGATTAACATTAGTATTAATAACATTTTAATGTGTATTAATAAGGATTGCAAAATCATATTATCTTAGCCACTGTTCTGTTGCTGTGAAGAGACACCATGACCAATACAATGATTAAAAGAGAAAGCATTTATGAATGTTTTGTTAAATGTTTAATCCATAATCATCATTTCAGAAAACATGATGGTGTCCAGGTGTGGTGGCTCATGCCTTTAATCCCAGCACTTGGGAGGCAGAGTCAGGTGGATCTCTGTGAGCTAAATGCCAGTCTGGGCTGCCAAGTGAGTCCCAGGAAAGGTGGCAAAGCTACACAGAGAAACCCTGTCTCAAAAGAAAAAAAAAAGACAAAAGAAAACATGATAGCATAAAAGCAGACATTGGAGCAGTGGCTGAGAGCTACATCCTGAGCCATAGGCAAAAAGAGAAACTCTGGGCCTCGCTTGAGCCCCAAAAGCCCACCTGCTAATGACACACTTCCTCCAACAAGGCCAAATTTCAAGATCTTTCTAATTCTTTTGAAAAGTTATACTCCCTGGTGATTGATTACACAGTCAAATATATGGATCTATGGTATTAGGTATTATTCTTGTTCAAACCACCACATATATTAAATATTCTGTGTTTATTATATGGTTTAATATTTTTGATGCCATCTGTCACTATCATTTCAGAACTGATGAAGAGTGTGCTAAGTTGCCTGCAGTTAACATTATAAGAAAAAACATTTTTTTTTTCCCACCAGGCACATAGCTTAATGAACAACAGGGTTTTTGGCATTTTGACACCAGGCACTTAGTTCAATGAACAACAGGTCTTTTGCACAATGTCAATGTCTTTAAACCCTATGCCTGAATAAAAGTGAGAAATCCCAGGGACAGTGAAAGGGCATTGCAGCCCACATAACACGTGGCACATTGCAAATAAAAGGTTCCACACAACCTTCCTTAACATTGCCTTGCTGTGCAGATTCTATGGTATATTATCAGTTGCTCAAGAAATATTGTGTAGTAATAGAAATTATGTCATTTTCATGTAAATTCAGATAAAATATTTGAATATTTAGTATCCATAATACTAAAATTTTCTTTGTGTCCCTGTAAGATACAACACCCCCATCCAGCAGGAAGTATTATGAAAAGCTATGCCCAAATTCCTAAATATACCAAGCTGGCTTTGGAGATGAAATTGGCTCACTCCTTCTCTAAACCCAAGTATTTTGGAAAAAAAAAAAAAGTTGCAAGATTCTTCTGTCCCTTATCAGAAGAGCTCTGGTGTGGGACAGAGAAAAACCAATATTTTTATTTAAAATAGGTTGATTATAAATACAATCTCTTTCTAAAGAACAAAAGGGGACAGTATAGACAATGATAAGATACAGGGGTAGATTATTGAACCTGCTTTTAAAAAGCAACTTGTTTAAAAATGTTTTACATTGTTATGGATTTTACTTTATTGATACAAACTTAAAGTTAATTTTGTTATACTTTCTGTGTATTTTTACTTTTGTTTAAGATATTATGTTTATATAAATCATTTAAATTGTAATGGAACAATGAGCCTTCTATGATAGTCAAATTATATTCATGTTAAATCTTCTAGGTAAACATAGATATATTTCAGATGGATAGATAATCTTCAAACACTTCAAAAACCTACAGAATGTGGCATTTAAAATGTCTTAAAAATTTAGACTTTCTGGACAGTGAGACATGTCTGCTCCTGGCAGCACCAATTTACTTCAGAGAGGAGGATGGGTATAGAAGACACTCTGTATGGAGTTTATCTTCTTCTTGACAAAAATAGCAATTTGGGCAAGAAACTGTACTTGCTAGACTTCTTAAAAAATGTATCGACTGGACATGCAGGACCCATAGGAAGGTAACCACTGAACTTTGCTTGGTGAAATGGTCCTTCAGGTTCCTGCTTCGCAGAGGAAACTGCCAGACATTCTACACGACACAGAGAGAAGTGACTGAGAGACTCTAGGCCTGTGGGCTGAAGACAGCTGTCCCAACTTTACAAAAGAACTTTGGATAACTGTCCATGATGACAGCTGTCTCTGTCTACTCTCGAAACTTGAAGTTCTTGAAAGTTGCTTGCACAATTCTCCTGTTTCTTAGGTAATATTATATAGTTCCAAGGTCTTTGATGTAGTTGAAGACTAGATAGTTATAATTATGATAACTAGATAAGTTATAGTTATGATAAAAAATAAGTTAAATATGAAACCTTAGACTCACAAATATAGGATAGAATTTTTTCTTTAACTTTGCCAAATACAAATAGACAAGATATTATAATTGTAATTCTTGTTTGATAACTGTTTTGTTACATATAATTTTACTATGTGAAAGTTAAAACATTCCAGGTTAAAAAAAAAAAGAAAAGGGGAAGTGCTTTGGATATCACTCTGTATAAATAAAATGCTGATTGGCCAGTAGCCAGGCAGGAAGTATAGGTGAGACAAGCAGAAAAGAGAATTCTGGGAACAGGAGGGCTGAGTCAGGAGATGCTGCCAGTCACCTCCATGAGTATCAACATGTAAGATACTAGTAAGCCACCAGCAGTGCGGCAAGGTATAGATTTATAGAAATGGATTAATTTAAGATGTAAGAACTAGATAGCGAAAAGCCTGAGCCATTAGGCCAAACAGTTTAAATAATATAAAAGTCTGTGTGTTTATTTTAAAAGTGGGCTGCAGGACTGCCAGGGCTTGGCAGGAGCTGGAGAGAAGCTCTCCAGCTACAGAAGGACATATCCAAATGTTTCTTAAAGTTCACATGACAATATATGCTGTATATTTTAATTACAATATAGACAAAGGACACTCTCAGTCTCTATCATGGAAGCTTCTGTAAGCCCCCTATTTTCTACAGTCAGTATATGATAATATAAATATCTTAGTATGTAAAAGATTTAAAGAAAAATTGAGAGGGGGAATATATATATATATATATATATATATATATATATATATGTATATGATATATATGTATGTGTATATACACACATATATGTATATGTCTCAAAATGTGACTCAGTGATACCCATTTCTCAATCAGTGCTGAGAGTCTTGGTTGTTTTTGTTTTTGTTGTTGTTGTTGCTGTGACAACATGCAGAGACAAAAACTTGTAAGGAAGAAAAGTATTTTTTTTAGCATACAGTTTGAGGTTACACTCCATTATGTCAAGAAGTCACAGTTATAGGAGCTGAGGACAAGCTGCAACATCACAATAACAAGGCAGAGACAGAGATGGTAAATGGTTGTCATGAAGTAAAGAGCAGATGCTCAACTTTTGTGGTTAGAACAAACGAGCAGAGAAGAAAGACTACAGGTGGAAATATTATCTAAAGGTAAATCTATGTATTTCCATATGTACATGATTTTAATGCTGTCTTAGAGTTTCAATTATGAAGTAATTTAAAAGACTGATATTTCAGAGAGAGATAGAGACAATTACTTAAAATTAATCTTTACTTTCAATATTTTTCAGATATAATTAATAAAGCAGACAAGTCTGCCCTCTTCATAACTTTGACATTCATTTTTGGGGGTACTTGATGTATCTATTCATTGGGTAGACACTTATTCCTGTGTTTAGTAAAAGAAGGAGGAAGCCTGCAATGCTGTTTGTAGCTCAGGAGGTTTTGACTCATACTTTGGAATATAGCAACACCCTACTAGCTGCAGTTTAACAAAGAGGAACTAAAAGGAGTGACCTAGACAACTTTGAAATTCACCTTTCCACATTACTCTGCAGAGAAGAAAAAGGTGTGAAGAGGTGCTGAATAATAGCCACAGATGAGTCACTTTCTGACATTGCTTTTTCACATGATTTACTGATTATAATCTTTTACACATTCATTATAATCTTTCTCATCCAGTTATCTCCCTTTCCAAAAGTTAGCTTTTATTTTGGGCTGCATTTTCAATATTTAGAGACTGGACAACTTGATCCACATTTAGGGGTTGCCTAATAGATGAGTCTGCAAGTTAATCATGCACTATACTTCCTTACCCAGTACAGCCCTTTGAGATGCAACCAGATCCCTCTCAGTCCCTGCCTTGTTCAGTTCCTTCCTTGTTCGACTGCCTTCACTCCTCATTCTCAAATAAGAAGGAAGAGTCCAATCTCGATAGAACCAAGCTCTTATCAGTATCATCAGTGATGTGATGCACTAGTCATTACGAAAGACAGTCTTTATCTTTACAGAAACAGAAGCTTCATCTAGATAGACTGTTATTTCCTGGTTGGATGATCACAGAAATCCAGTAAATTCTAGCAAACAGTAGTAGGCTTAGCTGCAGTCTCGCCGATGCTAGGTACAGGTGCTAAGAGGAAACAGTTAAAAAAGAGGAACAAATATGGATGAATTAACTTTAAGCCTGTCAACTTTCTCTTGTGTGTTTGAGTAGAGTGTGCCAGTACCCAGCCGGTGACCCAGATAGGAAGGGAAAGAGTACAGGGAGATGATTTTCTCACTAATCTTAAAAGCATTGGGTGGGATTTAAGTGGTAACTATGTGTGAAACTGCAAAGCAAGCATTTAAAATATAACTTTCTTCTATGTTGGCAAGGGGAGGGAGCTGCAGGTGGGCACTGTGAAAATCTGTATCATGCACTGTAAGCATGATCAAAATTGGTCCAGTAAAGCCTATGATTGCCGTACCAGTTTCATGTCAGAAATGAAATGTGATTTCTCCTGCATATCTTAGTTTCTGCCACAGTCCTATCCCAGGTGATAATCAAAGACGATTCATTTATCTGCCTCATTCCCAAAACTCTAGATCAATGTAAGACTGCTGGGGTGAGGTGCTGGTAGAAATAGTTATTATACGGTTGGATGTTATTAAAAGTTGTCATTTTCAAGTTTTGCTAGTAAATGCCATCATATGTCTGCTCTAGAAAATGAAGGATATTTGCTTTCTGTGTTCTCCTCTAACACTTTCAGTGCCCCAAACCACCATCTCCTATTCACTTGCCATAGTTTGGGCTCATTGTTTACATTGACATTTCTTGTCATTCTGAGGCAAAAGTCGGTGGTTCCTGCATGTGTTTCAGAGCATACTATTTCATAACGACAAGCAGGAGAGCAGAAAAATGACAGCCCACATGGACAGTATATATTCCAAACCTCTGTCAGTTTCTTGTTTCTGAATGTCCCATTGTTCAAAAAGCCACATTAGCAGACATCACGTAACAGAACAAAGACATACATGGATCGCAACACAGAAAGTGCTGTGAAACAGAAGTTATGGATGCACACACATATTAATATTCCATAAAATGTTTCTCTGCCTTCTTTTTCTATCCCCAAAACATTGACAGAAAAAAAAAAGACTATACTTTCTCATTGCACTAGGAATAGATTTTGATGTGGGCGGTTATTGATTACTTTAATGTAAGATGTTTCACAAGTTAGCAGTAGAGTGATATGAAGATTTCAAAGGGTTATTTTTTTTTCAAGATTTTTCTGACTTAATAGCATTCTCAAACTTAATATTTAAGACTTTTCTTTTATTCCCTTGCTAATGTGTATTACCTTTCTGTCCTCTTCTTACAACAGATCAAATAAAATGATAGAGAATATTCTTCTGACTGAACACCAAGTCTAAAGATGTCTTACACATTCATTCCAGGGACTTTCTTCTGGTTTCTGTCAATGGGGTGAAGTCACTGTGACTTGTCCACTGATGAATTTCACAACAGAATATCCATACCCACACTTCTGTATCAGTATTATTTAATACATGTGGTTAGTGAGCCAAGACTGGCAACATGCTGTGGGCCAATTAAAATTTACCACACCATCAAATGCTGAGAGTTAACTCTGATTTCAAAACACACACAACAGATTACTATAAACTTCTTTAGGTTATTTTTTTTGCATTTTTCTAATTAAAAATACAGTGCATTGTACCTTGTTACCACCATTGGTAGTTAATATCATTCCTCTATTTGACAATATTTAGAATTAACTATGAAATATCTGGGCACACCTGCGAGGGATTCTGTAGATTATACTAACTTCTGGTAATGTCAGTGACGAATTCTATTTATTAGACTAATTAAAACCAGAAAAGTCACCCTAAATGTAGATCATGCCTTCTGTCTGAGACCCAGAAACCCAAGGGAAAAGCTTTCACTTGTTGCCTACTTGCCTTCATTTTCTGCTGGTGGGTTCATCTACTCTGTTGCTTCTACTGCCACGTGACTCTTGCTGTTACTGCTGCTCCTGTCATCCTTTGTTTATATCAGAACCCAGAATCGTGTTCTTTCCAATGTGGGCTGAAGACTAGCGATTCTTCTTCCATCTAAGCTTTCCATGCCAGCCTGGGGCTCCAGAGCCATCCAATACCTGGGCGGAGGGTCTCTCTGGATTTTTACTTCTCTATTATGGAAACAGTCAATATTGCACTACACAGACTGCCCTGGGAAGCTAAACTGGTAAACTTCCTCGCTTCGTATATTCATTCTTTTGGTTCAGTTCCTCTCCAAAAGTCTGACTTGAAACCCATCAGGATCAGGTGAAGGGTAGTAGCATGTTTCTATAACTCTTGATGTTGATCTAAAATGTGTTTCATGATTGTCATAACAACAATGACAAAAGAACCCACTATGTGGTTAGGCTGAATTAGCATTGGTTTCAGATAGTGATATCCATTTGATTTTCAGTTATGCAGAGATGTAACAAAGCCAGCCAAACTGCAGAGACTGCCATTTGGGGCTGTAGAGTTGACTCAGTGGTCAAGCGAATCTGCTGCTTTCCCAGAGAACCAGAGTTTATTTCTCAGCACCCAACTCTGAAAGGTCATGACCACTTGTAATTCCTCCTCCAAGCAATCTCTGATGCCCTCTGAGAAGGACGGACACACACACACACACACACACACACACACACACACGATAAATATTTTTATGTTCAAATGTGAGTTTATTTCATTCTGAAATTTTACTACAGTTACAAAGACCAATATAAAGGTTATGAAAAAGTGATGGGGAAAATGTGATGTACAAATTAGGATTCACATAATTTCCTTTAACATGACACATCATTGATGCTAATGAACATATTTAATACTGCAGAAGTTAAAAGGCAAAACAAAACATCAACAACAAAAAGAGTATTATAGCCTTTTCTCTTTAGAGAAACATGTGAAAGCCACCCCCACCCCCCGCCAAAAAAAATACTGGTTTTATAAAAATGAGTTCTTAGAATCAGTAACAATTTAACTTTAATAACAAACAGCATGCCTTTGTCATACCATTTTCTTAATTTTCCACTCATACATCATAGAGCAGTCCCTAGGAACAGATACCTTAACCATCTCTATACTTATCAGTACCCAATTTCTAATACTGTGGTGATCAGACACGAATATCTTGCGGTCACAGAGAGAAAATAGCTGTAATTTGACACAGATCTAGATTGTTCCTTTGCTATCTACAAGAGAGTGGTCAGCATTTATTTTACACTTAATGCCCAGGCAGCCACTTATCTAAGTAAGTTGCCTCCTGGCAAATGTGTATGTATTTGGAGTGGAACATTCTAGATGCACTATTGAGCAATCTCCCGGTTAACAATGGCTATAAAAGCAGCCTACACCATCTAAATAGAGAAATATCCCTTAGAGAGTCATACAACAGTAACAATGGGAAATGTGCAGTCAAACACTTTGGATCTAGAGGTTAAAATGGCTTTATCTGGTCACCTTCTCTTATCCCAGGACTTCCTTTTTTATGTCCAAGCCTCTTGATTCAGACAATAAAAAAAGAAACCTTCTCACAGCCTCTGCTTTGCATGTTTGCTTTCAGCCACATTAGGAGAAAAAGAAATACAGTTTTCTTGTGAGCATGAGCTTTGGAATGGGAACTGATGGACTAGGATCAATTTGGTGGGTGCTACATGGTTCATCTGAACTACACTCAGAGAAGAGAATGTTTATTGCTGGGCTTGATGCTGCTATGACCCTCAGCAGGAAAGGAGGAGGAAATGAAGTAGTTTTTCACAAGTGTGGTGGTAAATAGATATGCCCCCTCCCCAATAGTCTCATATGTTTGAATGCCTGGCACATTTATTGGCACTATGAGGCGGTACAGCCTTGTTGGAGTATGAGGCCTTGTTGGAGAAAGTGGTTCACTATGGGGACAGGCTTTGAAATCTTATATATACTCAAGCCCAATGTGGCATACAGTTTTTTTTCTGCTGTTGCCTATGGATCAAGATGTAGGACTCACAGCTCCTCCTCCTTTTCTGCCTGCAAGCCAACATGTCCCACCACCACGATGATGGTGAACTAAATTTTTGAAACTGTAAACCACCCCAGTAAAATGTGTTCCTTTATACTAGTTGTCTTGTTTCTTTGAAGAAATAGAAATCCTAACTAAGACTGAAGTTAGTACCAGGGCCTGGGTTACTGCTCTAATTGATTGAGGTATTGGTGTGACAATGCTTTTGTTTGGAGGAATGTGGACTTGTGGGTTTGAATTAGAAAAGCAGTTGAATAGAAGACAGTGGTGCTGAGGGTGATTTGAAATGTGAGCACCTGGATCAAGGGGTTTCTGAAGAGAATTTTAGTATGTTGCCTAGACGTTCTTCTTGTGATGTTTTAGTGAAGAGTTTGGCTGCTTTTTGCCCCTTTCTAAAGAGTCTGCCTGAGGCTGAAGTGAAGAGTTTAGGATTAATTCCATTAGCTGGGGAAATCTCAAAACAGCCTTGCATAGACTCTATCTTGTGGTTATTAGTGTTAATTTTAATGACGGTTTATAATGGCAAACTGAGCAAAGAAACATATAACATGTACGAACTGAGGAGGAAGGAGGGCACCACAAAGAGGAATGAATCCTGTGTTCAAGGGGATAAACAGATTAAGAAATGAAATAAAGGAGTGGTGACCTCTGTAGCAGGAATCTTAGAAGGTCTTATTAATAAAATCAAACCTGGGGTCAGGTATTGGAGTGAACACTGGAAGATTAGAGAAGCAGAACAAGCCACAACTTCCTCACCTCGCCAGTTCCTCAGCTGGCCCTATTTCCTCAGACTGCAAGCTTCTGAGTCCTCATCCAAATGAATCTCAGCTGAACTGCAGAAGCCTAAAAGTTTAACCAGCCAAATGGTGCTAGTTTCTGGCCCTCACTCCTTATATATCTTTCTACTTTCTGCCATCACTCCCTGAGATTAAAGGCTCACTTCTTGGGATTAAAGGCATGTGTCACCATGCCTGGCTGTTTCCAATGTGGCCATGAACTCACAGAGATCTAGAGGTATTTCTGTCTCTGGAATGTTAGGATTAAAAGTGTGAGTGCCACCACCTAACCTCTATTTTAATATTGTGGCTTTTCTGTTCTCTGGCCCCAGATAAGTTTATTAGTGTGCACAATATTTTGGGGAACACAATACCACCACAGACCACAGGTCAAAAACCCACCCAGCTAGGGAAAAAAAATTAAAGAAAAAATTAGGGCCAGGTGTGTTGTTGCTCACCTTTAATCTCAGTACCCAGTACCCAAACTCAGAGGCTGGTGGATCTCTGAGTTTGAGGCCAGCCTGGTCTACAGATCGAGTCTGGGGATAGCCAATCTTAGGCAGTAAAGAAAACCATGGAGAACAGAAAGTTGGTGAAGATATAATTAATTAAATGAGGTAGGCATGTTCCAGGCACATCAAGCAGCAGAACTTGGCATCTTCAGTCACATGGTTCCGGCTTTAGAGTCAAGGATAGAAGAAAAGGATGATAGAATCTCCCTCCATGACTAAGGAAAGCCGCTGAGGTCAGGTGTGTGGTAGGTGTGTAGGTTCATGGAGGCTCAGAGAGACCATTGCATAAAGCTTTGAGGTTGAAGTTTGGATTGCTTTTGGAGATCCCAAGATGTTGGAGCTGCCAGAGCTGAGTGAGGGTAGATTCCTACTGAAGAAAGCTGCTAAAGGATTAGAAAAAGACTAAGAGAAAAACAGCCTGTTGCAGTCAATAAAGCTGAAAGGAGTTGGGTATCAGACATGATACGTTTGGAGTTATCCCAACTGGTTTTCAGTCTTGCTTTGGTCCAGTATTTCCTCACTGTGCTCCCTTTCCTATGTTTTAGAATCATTATGTATATCTTGTGCCATTATATGTTGAAAGTATGTGATCTGCTTTTTTAATCTTGATTATATAGGGTATTACAGTTAAGAGATTACTGAATCTCAGAAGAGACTTTGAACTTTGGACTTTTAAACATTTTGGAGACAATGATAAACTATGGGAACTTTTGAAGTTAGACAATGCATTTTGCATTACGTTATGTGGCTACAAGCCCATGGGGACCAGGGAGTGGAATTTGCTGGTTTGAATAGGTATGCCTCCCACCATGGGAAGTGGCACTATTAGGAGGTGTGGCACTGTTGGTGTAGGTGTGGCCTTGTTGGAGGAAGTGTGTCACTGTGGGATCAGACTTTGAGGTCTCAGAAGCTCAGATCAGTTCACTCCCTGCTGCCTGTGGATCAAGATGTTGAACTCTCTGCTTTCTCCAAGAGTATGTCTGCTTGCATGCTGCCATCATCTCTGCAATCACAATAATGGACTAAACCTCTGAAACTATAAACCAGTCCTAATTAAATGTTTTCCTTTATAAGACTTGCAGAGGTCGATGTCGCTCAATTCTTAAATTGGTCTTATTATAAAAAAAGAAAAAAATCCTGGAACCAGATATTGGGGTGAAAGCTGAAAGATTAGAAAACCAGAGCAAGCCACAGCCACCACCTCTTATCTCACCAACTCCTAAGCCTGAAAGAGCCTCTAGCCAAAAGACTTTAGATTCTGTCTCCTCACACCTTTCTCTGTCTACTATCACTTCCTTCTTAGAACTGGAGTTAAAGGCATGTGTATTCCTAAATACTGGGATTAAAGGTGTGTACCTGGCTCTGTTTCTCTCCTACACTTAGTCAATTTCATGTTCTCCAAGGTGGCTTTGAACTCACAGATCCACATGGACTCTGCCTCCTCCATAGTGCTAGGATTAAAGATGTGTGCCACCACTGCCAGGCCTCTATGTTTAATCTAGTGCTTTGTTCTATTCTCTGATCTTCAGGCAAATTTTATCAGGGTATGCAATATATCACCACAGGTCATGGGTTACCTTTTCACAGCAATAGTAACCATAACTAAGCCAACAAAGGAAAGGAAGAGTTTTCTGTTTGCTTCCTTTCTTTATTTTTAAATCAAACGAACAAAGGGGGTATGCTAAGTGTCTTACTTATGGTTTCTATTGCTTAGACCAAACATCATGACGAATGGTAAGTTTGTGAGGAAAGGGTGTATTTGACTTACTCTCCAGCATTGCTATTTATCACTGAAGGAAGTTAGGACAGAAACTCAAACAGAGCAGGATACTGGAGACAGAAACTGATGCAGAAACCATGGAGGGGAGCAGCTTACTTGCTTGCTCAGCCCACCATTTTATAGAACCCCAGACCAACAAACTAGGAATGGCACCAAACACAATGGGCTGGGCCCTCCCATGTTGATTACTAAATGAAAAACAAAAACAAAAACAAAACAACAACAACAACAAAAAAAAACGCCTTACAGCTGGATCTCCTGGATGCATTTCCTCAAATGTGTCTCCTTCCGCTGATGACTCTGACTCCAAAAAAAACAACAACAACAAAACAGAACAAAACAACAACAACAACAACAAAAACAAAAACAGGCAGTACACTAAGGGACTGGGAAAGGGGAAGAAGATTCCATCACATCAAAAGGCTTAATAATTTACAACTCTCTAAAGGCTTATCCTAAAGGAAGTCCAAATCCTGCTTATATGAAACAGAGACTTTAAGTCCCCCATCCTCTCTGCTGCCTAGCTGCTCCAACACACTTTCCTACCAAAGGCTTCAGTAATTGCAGTCACAATGATCAAAGGGCGGCGGGAGACTCCAGTCAAGTTCAGTTAGCAGCTTTTGTTTCTGGAAGAGAAATGCTCGTCGTGGACATTAATTGAGGTGTTTATTGATGTTCTGTCAGAGTGCCTGGTAACAATCCTTGTATTGTTTGAAAGGAATTAGTTGGTTTTCAAAACAACTTAAAGTATATAAATTTCCAGTGCTGTATTCTTTCCAAAAAAGAATTCGTTTCCAAAACAAAGACTTAGTGGTAATCCTTTTTGTTCTTTTCACTGGTGACTATGGAATTATTTATCTTAGCTTAACTAGCTCTTAGAGAAATCCTGAATTCCATCAAAATTAGACCTTACATTCTATTATATGCAAGAACTATGAAGCTTCCATATAGCCAATGAAAATAAGTCCATTCTAAGACTAGAAAAACTGGAAATCATTACTTTTTAAAATGTGTTTACTAAAACTATCAATGTCACTGGTAGTTAATTTTGGGTGAAGATTAACAGGGTTTTTAAAAGGAGAGTACAGATACATAAAATGATACTAGGATATTCATAAAACTATTGTGAAGAATATTTAGCTCTCAAAACCAATGCTAGAAGATAAAGGATGATTAAACATGGTTGAAGTCATTCAGATATCACTGGAAATAATGCAATATTACTGTAAAATATTAACTAGGAATGTACCAAGTTTTCACCTTGAGAGCTTATTATCTTTATTCTGAAAATTTCCTATTGCACTCACTAGTATTTTTTGAAGAGAAATGTATTATGTGTTTGTTCATTTGAACAAAATCACTCCTCAGAAGAAAAATATAAAATTCTATATAAATTATCAAGTGTTAATATTCATGTGTATTACAATTGTGACTTATTCTTAAAATTAATTCAAGCTCAAAGTAATTAGTTTTTTGTTTGTTTGTTGTGTTAACCAGGACAGCCTTATTATTTCTCTGAAGAATGATGGTTATATTATGGGACATAAGTCAAAATTCTTGAAAACTATTGCCTAAGGTAATGTTGAAGCTTATAAAGATAGATAAGTTTGGGCAGGTTTTGTACAGTTCTCAATCATAAAGTAGGAGAAGAATAAAGGAGACAAAGATTTTATGTTTATATATTTCAAGATAAAATTAAAAACTGAACTGGGTAATTTGAGATATGCTGCTTTGACACACTTTTCATTCCAATAGCCAGTAGGTAGGACAAATACAGTACAGAACCCAAGGACAGATTATATGATTTTCTGAGTGAACAAAATGAGGCAGAGAAAGGAAATGGAGTAGAAAATTGGTAAGCAACCTTCATTTTTTTTTCCCCCAAAGGACTTACATAACTCTAAATGCTAACCATTAGCCCTATGTTCAGCCAGGTCACTTCAATAAACCCTTAAACAACAGGATTTAAATGAAACTGATGCTTTCTTGGTGTTTCAACTAAAGTACCAAAGCTGAGAAAAGAAAGTTACTATTTCATCACATTTATAGAGGAGTTTTGTCTAGATTGTTCATATACCCAATTGCTCGATGCAGACTATTAACAGCTACCCTGGTAAGTGAGGACAGAGCATTATAGGTAATCTCATGGAAAGGGCATTTTTAACACACTAGTTATCAGTTTGAACTTTATCAATCAAATTGTGGAAGATATCCACCCCATGACTGAAACACAGCATCACAATCCCATAGGTACTGAGCAGGTAGATACTGAGAGACCTTAAGGCAGCCAGAAAACTTTGGAATGTGATTAGTTGAGACAGGTCATGGGTGCTATATTTCAGTTTTCTCAAATGAAGATAAGAAAGGATTGGTAAGGTGATTGCTATGCTGGGGAGCTCAGGTTTTAGAGGGGTGATGTTTGAGTTACAGGTAAAAATTATAAAGATGAGAATCCTTAGGAAAATTAAAATGAAAACTATACTGAGTGTGTACATGCTTTCCATACATGCAAGTAGGCAAACATTCACATAAAAAGAAATTAAAGTTTGGGTTTTTATCTCATGTAGTCAGATTAGATTTTAGGATACAGAGAAAATGGAGTCTTCTGCACAGTTGGTGTGAGTACAGGCTAGTATAGCCAGTACAGAGAGCAAGAGAAAGGTTCTTCAAAATACTAAATGTAGAACTATCAGTTTATTTAGCTGTGCCCTTCTTGACTATGTACCCAAGACCCAAGGAACTTTATCATTATAGTACAATAAGTACCTTTCTGTCCATGTATATTTCTGTAGTCACAAAAGTCAAAATACAGAACTATAGTTCATGTTCAACAAGTGAAAGAATAAAATGATGTATATGTGTAATAGAGTATTATGTCATAAAGATGAATAAAAGCCTATCATTTTTTGCACCTGGAGACTATCATGTTCAATGAAATCTGATAATTCAGATGGGAAGTCTGTTTTCTGTTCATATGTAGGATATAATTTAATCTAGAAAAGATAAGTAGAGGAATCTCCCAGGGAAGAAATTCAAGAGAATTCTATTACATGGCTGTGGGAAGATGGCATGGTGGGGCTCAGTAGATTATAGTATGACTACTTTCTGTAACCAAAGTGCCTAAAGGCACAGGGTTACTCTGGAAATTGTGATTGTTTTATGTAGAAAATATTGAGGAACTAGAAACAGCTTCCAATAAATAGGTGAGAAGAAGGGTCTTCAGTTTGGTTCAGGAAACAGAGACATTCATTCTGTTCTCCGAATTCCAAAAAAACTGGCTTCAAGTTAAGATGAATGAGTATACAGAAATATTTAAAACAATGAAATATAAAGGTTAATAACACAAATCCTTGGAGTACCACACATTGGTCTTACTTCATGTGTTGTACTTTTACTACATTCAGAAAAGTCTTTTTCTGGAATACCCTGCAAATGTAAAATACAAAAAAAATGTAAAATTAATAAGATATAGGGGATTATTTCAATTTTCTTGTATCTGTTGAGACTTGCTTTGTGACCAAGTGCGTGGTTTATTTTGGAGAATATTCTGTGATGTGCTTGAGAAGAAGGTATATTTTTGTGTGTGTTCGGGTCAAATGCTCTATAGATACCTGTTAGAGCCATTTGACTCACAATGTCTGTTAGTTTCTGTCAGGATGACTTGTCTCATTGTTGAGAGCGGGGTGTTGAAGTCCCCCACTATTAATGTGTGGGGTTTGATGTGTGTTTTAAGCTTTTGTAATGTTTCATTTACAAATGGGGTTGCCCTTGCATTTGGGGATATATATATATATATATATATATATATATATATATATATATATATATATATATATTCAAAATTAAAACATCATCTTGGTGGATTTGAGTGTGAAGTGTCCTTCCTTTGATTAATTTTGGTTGGAAGTCTATTTTGTTAATTATTAGAATAGCTACACCTGCTTTCTTCTTGGGTACATTTTCTTGGAAAATCTTTTTCCAACCCTTTTCTCTTAAGTAATGTCTGTTTTTAATGTTGAGGTGTGTTTCTTTTATGCAGCAGGAGGATGGCTCCTGTTCTCATATCCATTCAGTTATCCTGTGTCTTTTTATAGGGGAATTGAGTTCATTGATATTAAAGGATATTAATGACCAGTGATTCTTAATCCTTGTTATTTTTTTGGTGGTAGTGTGTGTGTGTGTTTCCTTTCTTTGGGATTTGTTGATGTGGGATTATGTATTGCTTGTGTTTTCATATGTGCATCTGTCTTCTTTAGGTGGGGGATTTTTCTGTCTGCCACTTTCTATAGGGCTGGATTTGTGGATAGGTATTGTTTAAATCTGTTTTTGTCATGGAATATGGTGATTGGAAGTTTTGCTTGGTATAGTAGTATGGGCTGGCATCCATGGTCTCCTAGTGTCTGCAGAATGTCTGTCCAGGACCTTCTGGCTTTTATATTCTGCATTGAGAAGTCTGGTGTTATTCTTTGGGTATACCTTTATAAGTTAGTTGGCCTTTTTCCTTTGCAACTCTTAATATCCTTTCTTTATTCTGTATGTTCATTGGTTTGAGTATTATGTGGGTGAGTTGTCAGAGTACAGCTGTGGATGAGGGCAGGGTCTGAAGATGGGTGGATGCGGGAGCAGCGATGGGGGGAATTAAAAATGGGACACTTCTTAGTTTCATTTTAGGAGAGATGGACAGAGGGGAAGCATATCTTTTCATGGCTTGTCCTACTCTACAGGAGCCATCCCCTGAAGGGCACATTCCAGCAGAGGATGTTAATGAGTAGACAGGGGAAGAAAGGGAGCTAGGCCACGGTAGTTGGGAGAATCTTGCAGCCTGACTAACTAGCAGCCAAAGTGCTTCTTTATTTTTTCAGAATTTAGTAAGCTGGGATACATTCATAATGTTCTAAAACATAGATCATATCAGTTTTGTTTTTGGACATGTGTTTCACTTTCTTTTGCTCATCTTTTAGTGATTATTGATAAACTATGACAGAACAGAGTTATCATTTCCAATCATTTTCCCTCAAGTTTTGACATCATTAATAAACAGAGTTATTATTCTTATTCATTAACCCTATAGCCAGAATCTAGAGGCATATGACAGACTGTTCTCAGGCTGATACTTCTGGTTGCTTCAAGGACACTAGACCAAAACAAAGTCTTCAAGCCACCCCAGGCATTTTTCCTAGGTCATAAGCAGTGTATTATTAACTCTTAATGGTAAGAGAGCCCAAGAACACCCTAATGGCCAAACACCCTAACGGTTGTGCTGGAACTCTCATCCAATACCTGATGGAAGTGGATGCAGAGATCCTCAGCCAGGCCCCAGGTGGAGCTCCAGGAGTCCAATTGTCTAGAAAGAGGAGGGACTGTAAGAGCGTGAAATGTTGAGACCAAGATTGGAGAGGCACAGGGACAAATAGCCAAACGAATGGAAACACATGAATTATGAACCAAAGGCTGTGGAGCCCCCAACTGGATCAGGCCCTCTAGATAAGTGAGACAATTGAATAGCTTGAACTGTTTGGGAGGCACCCAGGCTGTGGGACTGGGACCTGTCCTTAGTGCATGAGCTGGCTGTTTGGAACCTTGGGCTTACACAGGGGCACTTTACTCAGCCTGGAAATAGGGGACTGGACCTGCCTATACTGAATCCATCAGGTCTCAATGAATCCCCAGGGGAGTCTTGGACCTGGAGGAGATGGGAATGGAGGGGAGGGGATGGGGGAGGGTGGGGGCAGGGGCGGGAGGGGGAGGACAGGGGAACCCATGGCTGATGTGTAAAATTAGAACACAAATATAATAAAAAAAAGTTTAATAAAAATTTAAAAAAAGAGAGCCCAAGAAAAATCCTCAGTCCAAAGCTGTTGCCATTATTATTTAAGTTCTGGCATAATACAATGTTCACATTTATATCTTTGCAAAAATTTGTTTATTATAATTCTAATCCTGGCACTCTGTTGTTCCTTGGTCATAGGACATTGTAGTGGTTCTGTATGTGCTAACTTTTCTAAGAGAGGGAGGTTCTGATATCTGATTCCTTTTATCATCTTTCCACTGCATACTTTGCTCATCAATATGTTATTGTGTAGGATAGTGATATATGCCACATAATTGTCTGAGTGTGAAGAGGTTTGTAATCTGAACTGTGGCCAACTCCTCTAGCCTACCAGATCTTGTTGACCTTTTAAAGTTTACTTTGTTTTGAATATCTTGTTTCTATGTAAGTACAGGGACAGATGTCTCAAGTATGTCTCATAGCCTCATGAAGAGACCACTGGCTTCTTTATGTGTCACCACCCCAAGGCATAAGAAAGACTTTCAAGTAGATAGAGCTATCTCCCTAAAAGAGAGGGTATAGTATATTCATGGCTGTCCTGGGAAAGCTTAGAAGCAATATTCCTGGGAGAAGGCATAAATGATTCAAATGAAAATTTCCATCAATCCAACATTCCCAAATTGTACAAATATTAAAAGTGCCTCAAGTATGCAACAGGTGGAGATGAAAACCAAAGGTGCCATGGCAGCCATCATGTGGCTCAGCTCTGCTGGATCCTTGTCAAGCAGCTGTGCTGGCTTTGTGACTTCTGCCATTCTATTCAGATATGGCTGTACCAACAAGTGGATTTTTTTTGGGGGGGGGTACAATCTATTTAGTGTTATGTAAGCTTCTTGTGTCTTCATAGGCTTTTTCTTCTTTAGGTTGAGAAAGTTTACTTCTATGATTTTGTTGAGTATAGGTTCTGTGCCTTTGAGCCGGTGTGCTCCTTCTTCTATCCGTATCATTCTTAGGTTTGGTATTCTCATGGTGTCCCTGATTTCCTGAATGTTTTGTGTTATGCCTTTGTTGACTTTAATGTTTTCTCCGACTGACAAATCTATTTCCTTCATCATATCTTCAACACCAGAGATTCTCTCTTCTGTTTCTTTCATTCTGTTAGTTATGCTTGCATCTATGGTTCCTGTTCATTTACTCAGATGTTCTGTTTCCAGCATTCCCTTAGTTTGTGTCTTCTTTATTGCCTCTATTTCAATTTTCAAGTCTTGAACTATTTTCTTCACCTGTTTGATTGCTTTTTCTTAATTTTCTTGAGAGGATTTATTGATGGTCTTGTTGTTATGGAACCACTAGGTTCTGGGGGTATCATGTTGATTTTTTTGTTGTTGAATGTGTTCTTGCAGTGGCATGTACCCATCTCTTCCTCCAATCAATGCAAGTGGTGTCTGTGTCTCAGGGAGTCACTCTTGGTCCATTTGGCACTGGTGGTCTTTGTGTCTCAGGGAGCTGCTGTGGTCTTGTGGTATGGATGGGTTTAGGAGATTGAGTGGAGCTTAAAGGCCTAAGGCCAAGAGACTTGGAGGACCAGTTGGGAAAACAGTCAATCATTTCTTGGTTTAATTGGAGCTGGTAGAGTCTGTGTTTCAGGGAGCTGCTGAGGTCCCAGGAGACAGGAGGATTTGGGACACTGAGTGGAGCTTATAGGTTAAAGGGTTCGATGGAAGGGTAGGCAGGCCTGACTGCAGAAGTCTTGCCTGCTGGCCTGTACCTAGAGCTGCAATGGGTGAGAGTAGGGGAGCACAAGTTGTGCCCCTGGGCCTAAGGCCTCAAGACTGGTGAGAAACTGAATTTTCATGTCTAGTACAGTAAGGATTTGGCACATCATTCCCTGAATAATCATAATTCCCAGTGGTAGACATTCTTCAGTATTAACAGATGTTTTCAATTATTTTTAATAATTGAATTTAAAAAAATAAATGCGCATTTTAAATTGTGAAATATATATTCATATGATGTAATTAACAATTAAAAACATTATTCTTCATTATGAGTGTGGACTGAGAGAAAAATTCAGGGTACATTAAAAGTTCTAGTTAAATAAATAAAATAGGTTGAAGAAACTGTTTATGTGTTTCAAACCTTACCTCTCTTCATTTGGAAAACATACGATTGTTAAGAATAGATGGAATGTGAAGTGCATGAACTTGCACTTGAAACTGATGCATAGATTATTAATAGACTATTATTCTTTTGTATATTTTAAGTGTAAAGTTATTTTAATTATTTAAAACAAGTGAAAATCTAGTCATTAATTTTTTATTTTGATATTATTTCAAGACCTGTTTGGGATGTGTTTTCATTGCAATTTAGTTCAATATAATAAAACAAAATTAAGTTAATTAAGTAATCACAACAGAATTGAAGGAAACAAAAATAAGAACAATTCAATTAAATCAGGTATGACATAAATATGTAAAGCCCATGCAAGGAAACAAATTTGTCTAGTAGCCTGTCCCACATGTTGCTTAAACGTTATATTTATCTACAAATAGAAAATAGGACTGCAGGATCTAAGATTTCAAAACGTAAGGATGTGGAGCAAGGGGAATATTTCATCAAGGCTGGTGGGAGTGTAAACTTGTACATCTACTTTTGAAATAAATACAGAAGTTTCTCAGGAAATCGGGAATCAATCTACCTCAAGACCGAGCTAAATACCCAAAGTTCCACATGAACACTTACTCAATTATATCCATAGCAGCTTTATTCACTATAGGAGAAGCTGGAAACATCCTAGATGTACTTCAACCAAAGCATGGCTAAACGAACTATGGTACCTTTCTCAATGGATTATTACTAAGCTATTAAAATGACATTATGAAATTTTCAGGCAAATGTATGGAACTAGGAAAAAAATTCATGCTGAGTGAGGTAATCTAGACCCACAAGTACAAGTATGGTATGCACTCACTTGAAAGGAGACATGAGCTTTGAAGTAAGGATAGCCATGCTACAATCCACAGACCCAGAGAAGCTAACAAGGAGGGCTCATGGAGGGGGGTATGAATCTCCCTGGGGAGTGGAAATAGAATAGACATTGAGGGTGGAGGAATGGGGGGATGGGAAAAGGAGGAATCAGATGGTGGGCTGGAGGGAGAAAGTACTAAGAGAGACATGTAACAAAGTAAGACTTCCAGTGGAGAGACTAAGAAACCAACCCAGCCACACAACCTTCAACCTACAATTTGTCCTGCCTACAAGATGTGCTGGGGTATAGGCAGTATGGAATTTATGGAAGTGGCCAATCAATGACTAGCTCTGCTTGAGACCCATGTCACAGAAGAAGCCCACCCCTGATACTGCCTAAAGGGCTAGGACCCCAAGCTTGACAGCTCAGAGACCTAGAATAGAACCAAACTTGACTGGCCATAGGGGAAAAAATCATGAAATAATTCCTAATGATATTCTTCTATATTCGTAGATTAGTGTCTAGCCCAGTTGTCATTTGAGAAGCTTCATCCAGCAACTGATGGAAACAGATGCAGACCCACATCCAAACATAAGGCAAAGCACTGGGAATCCTGTGTAAGAGGTGAAGGAAGGACTTCAGGAGCCAGATGGGTCAAGGACACCATGAGGAATCACACAGAATCAACTAACCTGGGATCATAGGGACTCACAGAGACTGAATAGACAACCAGAGAGGCTGTATGGGACTGACCTAGGCACTCTACATATGTTGCAGTTGTGTAGCTTGGTTCTCTTCTGGGACTCCTAATAGTGGAACCAAGGGCTGTCTCTGATTCTTGCTGGCTTTTGGGACCCATATCCTCATACTGGGTTGCCTTGTCCAGCCTTCAACTTGAAATGCCATATTTGGTTGATATGCATGGGGGGCCTGCCCTCCTTTAAGTAGAAAAGGAGAAGGAGTGGATGGGAGAGGGAAGAGGGGAGATGTGGGGAGAGGAAGGGCAGACACTTCAATAGGGTTGCAAAATAAATAAATAAAATATGATAAACAAATAATTTAATAAAGAGAACTAATTTGGCTTTTGATCTAGTTGAGGTTTTCATTAATAAAACTGAATCTCCTTCAGTTTGTAAATAACTGACATTTTAGGACACACAGCTCACTTTATAAGCAATAAGGATAAGTATATCTATGTGTGTATATGGCTTCACTGGAGCACAGCACTGTTAATTACTTGTAGATAGAATATTCACACATCTTCATGATTGTTACCATTGATTTGCTGTCAGAGCAGTTATTATTGTAGTTATTGCATCACGGTCCTATAAGGTAGCATTCACTGACATGCAAAACTCCACAAGCACAATTATGAATTGAATGTAGATTAATCCCACAAAGGAGATAACCACCTTTTATGATGAAATAGAACATATGCTTTGAAACTCCTATTTATATAAATTTGTTAGTTACATTTATGAAAGCCTATTTTCTACAGCTTTTACATGGTCCCTTTGTTTATGCTTTTGTTTCTCTAGTATATTTTGTTCACTTCATTTAAGATATAAACAGACATGGCGTATGTACATACTCGAGTGCATACACATCAGTGGTAACACATCTGGATAAAATTAATAGGGAAATCTTTTATATACATCATAAAATAATAATAATAATGAGAATTCATGAGTCATTATTCCATTTGATTTTTGTTGTTGTTGTTGTTGAAGTTTAGTTTTCTTCTGCATTTCTCAGCTTTAATCACTCTCCCCACCCACAAAAAGAAGAATGAGTTTCTTGTTCCTCTACAGCTAGGCTTCAAAGGCTAGAGAGGGCAGATAATTGCAAGGGTTGTGTTGCTTTTTTATTGTTAATAGATAACTTCAATTGTGTAACTCTACACATTGAAAATTTTCTATAAATGCCTGAACTTTCCAGTACTTTCTAAAGTCCACATAAGTTGGAATCAGTTGGTATCACCATGCCACTGTGAAGTTATTTGGCACCTATGGTTAAAATCTGCAATAAATTTGCTTTAAGTAAACATAAGCAAATGATTTTAGTGGGCCTTACCCATTCATTTCATATAAAGAAGAGAGGATGCCTGGAGAAAAAGATTCAGCTTCAAGTTTGAGACCTAGGTAATGCCCGGCTTTTCAGCCTTCAGATAACATGTATGTTTCAGCTTTCTCTATTACTAGGAAACCGATACCTCAACACAGTCTTTTTTCCCTGTCTCCAACTCTGCCACTTTCTCTTCGTCGTTTTTTAGCCATGCATATGTATGTATACATTTGTTTATTAACATGGGATATGATGATATTTTCATCAAGAACACAAGATGCAAAACATCTCCAAACAGTTTTCAGAATACATGTGGCAAAAGATTGCATGTCTTGTGGCATAACAGCTATCTTTATCTGTGTATTCTGATAGAGAGAACCCTTTTATGGTGCATTTCTCTGGACGTACATCCATTCTTAAGTAAAACAACATTATATTTGTGTGTATAACAGTGTCAATACCTGTGAATATAACTAAGCATAAGAAATTAAGTAAGAAAAATGATAATTCACATAAATATGAATGATTATTTCCACTTTCAATCATGTTCATTTTCATTCTTAAAATCTTCACTAATTATACCTCAACCCAAAGTGTGTAAAGTTGTAGATTTATTTTCCTATTAATCACCTATTTTATTTCATTTTTCATTTATAAGTACACACATTAAATTAACTTAGAGATAAGTTCAGAACTTACAAAAAGAAAAGTTGATTAAAACTTTTTTCAAATACTGTTACCACATCATTGTCCAAATTTGTATTCAATATTAATGATATAATTATTAAGACTTGGTAAAAGTTATTATCTATTTCTTTAAAGGAAAATATCATTTTGTGAAATACTTAGGCATGCAAAGTTAATTACTCTCTCTAACTTGTCGAGAATTAAAAAACTAAATAATTTATGCTTTATCCTATACTGACTCAGAAAAATCTATCTTTTGTGCAGATTGTGAAGAGTCTTAAAATTATTTGTAAAGTCTAAGATTCTTTTGTAATATTAAGTTTAATAATAAGGGAAACCTGGGACACACTTCATGTGTCAGCTAGTCAGATGTCCATACATACTCCCCTATTCATGAGCAGTCAAGAAATGTGTTTAAAGGTAAACATCACTAAAATGGGAAAATGAAAATGAATGAATGCTTTAAAAACTTCAATTTTTGTTTTATTGCTTTTATTAATTCCTTTTTGAGAATTGTGTATACTGTGTTTTGAACATATTCACAACACAACATGTCCCAGATCTACCCACCTGACTTTGTGTCCTCTTATTTTTAATTTTTAATCCCATTGAGTACATTTAAAAAAAATATTGAGACAGGGTTTCTTTGTGTAGCTTTGAGGCCTATCCTGGAACTCGCTCTGCAGACTGTGCCTCAGAAACACAGAGCTCACCTGCCTCTTCCTCCAAGTGCTGGGATTAAAGGCTTGCACTACTGCTGCTAGGGGCTCATTTGTTCTTAGATATGGTCTTCTATTTAGTTTGTTTGACCTATCATGGGCCATTCCCTTAAAAAATGTGTTCTTCCTCTCTAAACAGGTATCAACTGTCAAGTAGCTCATTAGATAGGGAGGGGCATCATCTTCATCTCCCTTTCCATGCTAGAATTTTGTTTGGCTTGAGTTTTCAGGTCACGTTCATGATGTCACAACCACTGTGAGTTCACATGTGCAATCATCTTGCTGTCTACAGAAAACCCTGTTTGCCTTAATTCATTTACTGCCTATGAATCTTGAAACCTTCCCATCCCTTTTCTGCGATGATCTCTGATTCTTGGGAGTAGATGATATTATACAGCCTTTTATTCTCATCACACTGACCAGTTTTTAATCACTATTTACAATGAACAAAAATGTCTAAGATGAGGATTAAGAGATTCATACACTATGGTTATAATATCAAGTCACTAGGAGTCAGTTTAATACTCTATCCATCTACTAGAGTCATATTATATTCTCCCAGAGGAACTCTGAATTGTCTAGTCACAGGTTTTTGATTGGGAGAACACTAACAGGTATGGGGTTCATCTTGTGGAACAGGACATAAATCCAATCAGAATGTTGTTGGTTTCTACCATGACATTTGTTTCACTGTTGTCTTGTTAGCTCATGCATGTCTTGTTAGGTCAGTTATTAGTGTAGCTTGCAGGGTTCACAGTTTGGTAAAATTGGTGAATACTTTTCTCTTTTGATAGTATGTATAGCAGCATCCCATATTCTGCAAGCTAGCTAGTAGCTTCCAGATGAGAACCTAATTGATTTCTCCATGAACTATGGCTCACATATGTGTCAGAGTCTTCCTCAATACATCTTTATTGTCAAGTTGTGTAGGGTAAAAAAGAGACTTGGCAATAGCTTGTCAAAATTAGGTGATTATGGTTAGTCACTGGCCAATTACTAGAGGGTAACACTCTGATAACTGAAAGTGGTATTCTGTTGCAGAGGACTGCATCCATACAGCTCATTGACTATAGAGAAACCTAGCTGGTGCCTGCATGGAGCCTTCAGCCCTATGTTCTAGCCTATTTTGAGTGAAAAGGCACTCTACAGGCTACTGAAGGAGAAACCTGGTCACCAACCCAGCCACAAATTGCTCAACCCACAATCTGTCCGGCTGGCAGGATGTGCTGGGAAATGGTGGCATTGAACTTGGGGAAGTGGCTACACATTTCTGGTTTAACATATGGCCCATGACAAGAGAGGGAGCCCAGGGCCATTGACCCAAGACTGGCTAGCCCAGATATCTAGGTAGAACCAAGAATGACCGAAACAAAACAAAATAAAACAAAACAAAACACAAATCATTCCTGGCTCCTGGCACTGAGCCTTGTTATCCGGTCAAAAACTGACATTTTGAAACTGATGACTAATTAACTTTCCTTTCATAGTTTGGGTTTTATGAAATAAAAAGAATGATATCTGTGTTTATGATGTAAGGAAAATTCAAGAGAGAGCACACAGAAGCCAAAAACAAATGAGTCTGAGAATTAATTTGTTATTTTTGCTTTAGTAACCACAAATTTCACACAGAATAAAAACATGCTGTTTTAGATTGACTTTTTGAAAATAACCTATGTAATATGTAGAAAGGAATAACTGCATGTTTGCCTTAGGATATATATATATATATTAGAAAGTCATTGTACTATTTAATGCTTTGAAACTACAATTTTCTATAATTTGATAAGATGATATTTTTTGTGTCCCAAAGGGTATACATGTGTTTCATTCATTCTGTTTGACAGATAGGAAAACATTGTTACTTCACTTTTTTAAAATTCAATTTAATTTATTTATTTTTTGGTTTTCATCAGCTTACCAAGTATTTGGTTTCACTGAAGTATTTTCAAATGAAACTTGCTGTGGATATCACTCTGTGTAAATAAAGTTCTGATTGGCCAGTAGCCAGGCAGGAAGTATAGGCGGGACAAGAGAGAAGAGAATTCTGGGAAGAACAAGGCTGGGGAGAGACACCACCAGCCGCCGCCATGAAAAGCAACATGTGAAGACACTGGTAAGCCACAAGCCATGTGGCAAAGTATAGACTAACAGAAATGGGTTAATTTAAGATAGAAGAAGCAGATAACAAGAAGCCTGCCACTGCCATACAGTTTCTAAACAATGTAAGTTTCTTTCTGCTTTCTTGGTTGGGTCTGAACGACTGTGGGACTGGCAGATAAGAGAGATTTGTCCTGACTGGGCCAGGCAGGAAAACTCTAAAAACAAATGGTGCCTAATGTGTTGGCAAGAGTTTCCACCTAAAACCTGAGAAAAAAGATTCTAAAACGGAGCTAAAAACAGCTTCCTAGTTGTTTCTCTCAAGTTAGCAGCAGCCTGCTGGTTTGAGCTACTATGGTGGGTTCCTGGCATGTGCTTCTGACCTGCAGGAATGAGGAATCTACAAGCAGCACTTTACTCTGCTGCATGTTGGATTTAGCCTTTACTAGTTTAAAAAAAAAGTTTCTGGGGTATGCACTGCTTTGATAGAACTACTTCTGATAGTTGATGGTACACATGGCTCCAGACCCAGAGCTGGCGGTAAACTGTACCACTGCCATGTTGAGAAGCTGAGGTGGGTGGAGCCAGCAGCCACAGAGGTGTTTCAATCTTACAAAGATGCATATTACACAGAGAATCTGTTTCGTCTTGTCTTTGGGATTTTTAACTGCAGAAAAAGATTTGAACGTAAAAGCTGTTGAGTTAAACAAATAAATTTTAAAGGTACTTTGACTTCAAAATTTGGATATAAAGATATGTTGCTTTGGAAAAGTCTCTGCTTTTGTTTCCACAGAAAGCCAGAGGCTATGGATTTGTTCCAGATTAAGATACATCAGGTTTGATCAGCCAAGACCACCTGAAAGGTCTCCAATGACACTATGGCCCAGATGATCCAACATCCAAAATGGTTTCAAGGCAACTGGCTCAGAGGTTTACCCTCACGGACTACTCCATAATCCTAAAATTTTCTTTGTGTTCCCATAAGATACAGCGCCCCCATCCAGCAGGAAGTAGTAAGAGAAACTATGCCCAAATTCCCAGCTGGCTTTGGAGATGGAATTGGCTCACTCCTTCTCTATACCCAGACATATTGCTAAAGAAAAGTTTAGGAGATTTTTATGTCCCAAATCAGAAGAGCCCTTTGATGTGGGACAGAAAAAAAACCAGTATTTTTATTTAAAGCAGGTTGATTATAAATGAGATCTCTTTCCAAAGAAAAAGAGGGGATATGATATAGATATAATAGGATGAAAGGGTAGATTAAGGAGCTTACTTCTAAAAAGAAACAACTTGTTTAAAATGTTTTACATTGGTTTAGATTTTAGTCTATTGATACAAACTTAAAGTTAATATTGTTATTCTGTGTGTATATTTCTACTCTTGTTTAAGATATTATGTTTGTACAGCTCATTTAAAATTGTAATGGATAATTAAAAATAGATTAATAACTGGTCATCTATGATAATCATACTCATAGTCATGTTAGTTAAGTCTTCTAGGCATACATAGAGATATTTCAGATAGACAGGTAGTCTTCAAACACTTCAAAGGTCTACAGAATATGGCACTTAAAATATTTTTAAAATTTAGACTTTCTGGACAGTGAGACATGTCTGCTCCTGGCAGCACCAATTTACTTCAGAGAGGAGGATGGGCATTAAAGACACTTCATATGGAGTTTATCTTCACCTTGGCCAAAATAGCCATTTGGGCAAGAAACTGTTCTTGCCTGGACTACTGGATCAACTGGACATGCAGGACCCATAGAAAGGTGACCACTGAGTTTTGCTTGACAAAATGGTCCTTCAGGTTCCTGCTTCACAGAGGAAACTGCCAGATATTCTACAGGACACTAAGAAAAGTGACCGAGAGACTCTAGCCCTGTGGGCTGAAGACAAATGCCCCAACTTTACAAAGGAACATTAGGTGACTGTACAGGCTGCCAGCTGTCTCTGTCTACCCTGCAAGACTCCCAAAAGTTGCTTGCATCCTTCTCCTGGTTCTCAGGTAATATTACATCCTTCTGAGGTCTTTGATGTGGTTGAAGACTAGATAGTTATAATTTCCTCAGTTATGATAAAAGATAAGTTAGATATAAAACCTTAGACTCACAAATATAAGATAGGATATCTTCTTTAATATTGTAACTGTAATTCTTGCCTGATAATTGTTTTGTTATATGTAATTGTACTATGTAAAAGTCAAAACCTTCCTTAAAAAGAAAAAAAAAAAAGAAAAAAGAAAAGAGGAAGTGCTGTGGATATCGCTCTGTGTATATAAAGTTCTGATTGGCCAGTGGCCAGGCAGGAAGTATAGGCGGGACAAGAGAGAAGAGAATTCTGGGAAGAACAAGGCTGGGGAGAGACACCACCAGCCGCCGCCATGAAAAGCAACATGTGAAGACACTGGTAAGCCACAAGCCATGTGGCAAAGTATAGACTAACAGAAATGGGTTAATTTAAGATAGAAGAAGCAGAAAACAAGAAGCCTACCATGGCCATACAGTTTCTAAACAATGTAAGTTTCTTTCTGCTTTCTTGGTTGGGTCTGAACGACTGTGGGACTGGCAGATAAGAGAGATTTGTCCTGACTGGGCCAGGCAGGAAAACTCTAACAACAGAAACTCATTTTCATTCATCTTTCTTATCTCTTCTTTCCTTCCCTCTTCCTCCACTGCTCCTGACAATCTCCAGGAGCCTCTATTTGAAATTACTGTTTTTCTATGCAATCTGCTAAAAAACATTTTATTAAACTATTAGCTGTTGCCTGATATAGGATCATGTAACTAAAGGAAGAAGATATCTCAAGATATCTACATTAAAAGCTACATCAATTGGGAATCCATTTCCCCCAAGACCCAGCTGTAGCACTCTTGGGCATATACCCAAGGAATGCTCAATCATACCACAAGGGCATTTGCTCAGTTATGTTCATATCAGCATTGTTTGTAATAGCCAGAACCTGGAAACAACCTCGATGCCCTTCAACTGAAGAATGGATAAAGAAAATATGGTGTGGATACACAGTGGTGTACTACTCAGCAGAGAAAAACAATGACATCATGAGGTTTGCTGGCAAATGGATGGATCTAGAAAAAATCATCCTGAGTGAGGTAACTCAGACTCAGAAGGACAAACATGGTATGTACTCACTCATAGGAGGATACTAGATATAAAACAAAGATGGCTAGACTGCTACACAACTCCAGGGAGGCTACCTAGAAAAACAGGACCCTAGGAAAGACACAGGGATCACCCAATGACAGAGAAAAGAATGAGATCTACATGAACAACCTAGACGACAGTGGGAGTAATGAAGGGCAAGATTTGAGGGAATGAAAGCTTAGGGGAACAGGAGATCCCAGCTGGATCAAGAACAGAAAGGGAGAACAAGGAATAACAGACCATAATAAATGATGACCACATGAGAACAGGAATGGGCAGAGTGCTGGAGAGGTTCCCAGAAATCACAATGATACATCCTCTGTAGACTGCTAGCAATGGTCGAGGGAAAGCCTGATCTGACCTAGTCTGGTGATCAGATGGCCAAACACCCTAACTGTTGTGCCTGAACTCTCATCTAATAACTGATGGAAGTGGATGCAGAGATCCTCGGGCAGGCCCCAAGTGGAGCTCCAGGAGTCCAATTGTCTAGAAAGAGGAGGGACTGTAAGAGCGTGAATTGTTGAGACCAAGATTGGAAGAGCACAGGGACAAATAGCCAAATGAATGGTAGCACATGAATTATGAATCAATGGTTGTGGAGCCCCCAGCTGGATCAGGCCTTCTGGATAAGTGAGACAATTGAATAGTTTGAACTGTTTGGGAGGTACCCAGGCAGTGGGACCCAGACCTGTCCTTAGTGCATGAGCGGGCTGTTTAGAACCTTGGGCTTACACAGGGACACTTTGCTCAGCTTGGAAGGAGGGGACTGGACCTGCCTGTACTTAATCTACCAGGTTTAAATGTATCCCCAGGGGAGTCTTGGCCCTGGAGGAGATGAGAATGGAGGGTAGGGGCTGGAGGGAAGGTGAGGGCTGGGACAGGAGTGGGGAGGACAGGGGAACCCATGGCTGATGTGTAAAATTAAAACACAAATATAATAAATAACAAAAATAGTTTTCTGGACCCACAATAATCAAAATTAGTTAAAAATCAAATATATAATGAACTTTGAGTATTTCTGATCCTTCTTCAGATTATCTCTTTGTAACGTTGGCTCTGATAACACACACATTCTTTGCACTACACAAGTCATCATCACACTAGGAAATGGATTCTACCTTCAATACCTCAGCTCAGACATGAGATTGCTATGTTATGAATTACAGGTTTTACTATAGATACAAACATTTATAGTCATTTAAAAGTAAAATTTGTTTAGTTATGGGGAAAAGTCTAAAAGGTTTTCTTTTTTTTTTAATTTTACTGAGATAGCATTGAGTTAGTATTGTTTATATTTAGAACATATTTAGGAATATATATATATATATATATAAAGCAATCTATACCCAATGCCTCCCCTGGCTAATATTTTGTGTTTTCTTTAGGTAGTGATTTCATTAATTTGCCCAGTCAGTAAATTTCATATATACAATACTACATTAACGTGCATTAGTGTTTGTGAGTCTAAATAATTTTCCATTATTTCAGCTTTGTACCACAAGACTCACTTTTCCATGTTCTGTTCCTTTATGGTGATCACCACTCTGATCTTTGCTTTTAAGAGTCTGTGCCTTTTAGGACTGGAGGGATGGCTCCAGGGTTGAGTATTGATTGTTCTTCCAGAACACCTATGTTCAATTCCTAGAACCCAAATGGCAATTCCTAAACACTTGTAACTCCAGGGTGAGATGCTGTTTCTGGCCTCTGGTGGTGCTGTATACACACAGTGCAGTGACACAAGAGTCATACACATGAAATAAGAACAAAGGGGAATCGACAGAGAAAGCTTGCCTAAATGAAAACTTTGGAATGGGGACAATTACAGTGTTTCTGTTGAAACTGAGACTCCAGGAAAAGATGAACAACGTATTCCTAGAGTCAGAACGGATAGGTAGCTCTGATCTCACAATCTGTCCACCTTTCACTCCTTTTTTATTGTCCCTCGCTCATGCATATTCTGCTGATCTTCTTTTTATGTTTGTGTAGTTTTTCGAGACAGGATCTCATTCTGTAGCCCAGGTTGGTCTGAAAATCATGGCAATCCTCCTGCCTTAGTCTTCTTGTGCTGCCCTCAAAAATTTTCTTAACATTGTTTCTGAGCATACAAATTCAAATTAGTATGTCTTTAGACAATATTATTTTAGAACATTTACTTTTTAAAAAATGTTTAAGGGACTAGAGAGTTGGCTTAGCAATCAAGATTCCTTACTGCTTTTACCAGAGAACAGAGTTTGGGTCCCAGGAACCACATTGAGAATAATTCTCATCTAAGGTAATCTGACAGTCTCTTCGGGCCTCTGACACCATGAACATTTGAGCACAATCAACATAAGCACACGCATACACACAAAGAAATCATTAAAAAATGTTCTTTGAGGTGCTGGGCTTGAATAGGATATAAAGAAAACATTAAGTATAGGATTGGGACAGAATTTTTGACCATTCTGAAATTGATCTACACATATTCCTTCTATTGTATAATATGTATTTAAATAAAGCAACAGTCTTAGGATCAATGATTATAAAGTCAAAATAGCAATGAACTTTGTAATAGGCCGATGTGGCTTATGTACTACAATATCAAATATGTAGCCAAGATTTGATTGTTTTGAATAGTACATAAACCAGCTAATCCATCTGTGGTGGTTTGGAAGAAAATGGCTCCCAAAGGAATTGTCACTTTTTAAGAGATGGGGCTTTGTTGAAGTAGGCATAGCCTTGTTGGAGGAAATGTGTCATTCTCAGGACAGGCTCACATATGCTCAAGATTTCACCCAGTATGACAGATCATTTCCTGTTTCCTGCAGGATGCTGTACTCTCAGCCACTTCTCTAGCACCAGTCTGTGCAAGCATCTACTTCTGCTTGCATGACACCATGCTCCCCACCATGATAATAATGGCCGGAATCTCTGAAACTGTGAGCAAACCTCCTCAATTAAACGTTTTCCTTATAAGAGTCGCCATGCCATGGTGTCTCTTCACAACAATAGAAACCTCAACAAAGGTACTCTTTCATTAATATTCAAAAGTGTTTTGGACTTTGGAGAGCAATAAATACCTATCATTAATCTATCATCTTTCTATGTACCAAGTCATTATTAAAATAAGTTTTTAGTAGTTATTGTTAAAAGTGCTTGATTAATATACTTATTTTATATTTCTTGATGTCTAGGGTGCCATAAAAATTTCTCAAGTGAAAGCCATCATAAGTAAAAATGTTGAAAAAGCCTTTTCCAAAGGCAGGATAGATACTAGTTAGTGTTCTTTAGAAAAAGTCCACAATAAAAGTCTTTCTCATAGACTTTTGGAGTGTAACGTTTAAGACAATTTTGAAAGGAGATCAGGTAAGAAGACTAAGCAGAAACCTCTGAACCTTTTCTTGTCAGTATTTATGGCTGGTATTCTAGGTATACAACATGACAGAAGACTACGCCATCTCCATATCTAATAAAACTCACAAGCAACATGAAAACAAAGTCGATACAGGAACAGTGAATGATGCAACTGAGTAATAAGCAATGATTGGTTACCAGAAAAGGGTCAAATGCATCCAGGTTTTCCACTCAGACATCCAACAGGGTACATGTATGTGTTTTACATGTTATACATCACATATGGACTAACACTCATTTTTCTTGGGTCTTCCATTATACAGTCATGTTGGTCTGTGACTTCAGATGTAACACATAGCAAATCTCAACTGTTGCTTGTTACAAAGTCCTTTTTCTCATGCAGTACAAGCTCAAAACAAATACTAATGAATTTTTCATTTAATTTTTTTGAAAATTATTGTGAAATGTATTTATGAAAAACCCAAATGCAGAACTAATGAACTAGAAACGTGAAGAAGCAGATACAAGGGAGCACTTGGTGTAGCCTCTACCTGTCTCTAATGAGGACCTAGATTTACAAAGAGGAAATAGATTCAGGCCAACTGCACCCCACCACTAATAATGTTGTTAATTGAAGCAAAGTGCATGTTTTTGGTTTTTTTGGTACCACATTAATAATCTTTACTAACTTGACTTTAGCTGATTTGCCTTTATTATCTGACTATCCAGCAACCAAAAAACACTTTTTCTTGTTACCTTCTAAAAGTTTACTTTGTTGGAGATAATCTACCGATTGGGATTGAAAGATATCTCTTGGGAAATTATTTTTATTGTCTCCTATATATTTATATACAAGACATACATGCTGATGGGCATCTATTTTCCCTTTCATTTGTATTTTGAAAGAGGGACCAATTTGATCTTATAACCTATATAAGTTAATACTTTCCCCACAAAAATTCAATAAATATGCATTGATCCAGTTTATATGAAATACAGTAATACACTCAAGGGGAAAGGTCAACTTTTCTTTTTCATCCAACATTTAAAATTAGTGTAGAATTGAAAAGTTAAATATTTCATTCATTAACAAAAGGCAGCAGGTCATATTTATCCCATATTTTACATACTGAAGAAGTTGAAATCAGAAGAGGTCACATAATTTTTAGAGGTCAAAGATCAGGGAGAGGCAAAGTAAAACTGAAACATGTTTTGTACTAACTACAAATTATCTGTGGAGTTTCTTCCAATGCTTCTATGTTATCCACAAGGAGTTTTTGGCTGAGGAAGAGAGAAAATTTAGTACCAGGAGAAAGGAGATATTTTGATAGTGAAGGACTATGGTTTCTAGGAGATAGTACTGCAGTTGGGGCAAGGCTTTGCATCTGATAGAAAATGTCAAGATTCTGAGTATTTCCCAGCAAATGCACAAAACAGTAAACTGTAGCTGCCGTCATGACCCGAGTAGGGAAAAACAAGTAATTAGGCCATTAACAATCTATGCTTTGTGGTAATTTTGTGATTCATGACAGATGGTTTACTGCAGCTCTTGGTAGAGCTCTAATAATGGAGATACTTTAACTGAAATACATTGAACACAGAAAATCATATGTAAAACCTTACACTATTTTTATTCCAACCCACTTTTTCAACTATGGCCAAAAAAGACACAAAGACACAAAAGGTCTCAATGATGTTCTACACAGTCAGTATCAGGAGATTGCCTTTTGGAGGAAAAAGGCAATCATATTTCAGATTGAGGTATTTAATGAGAAAGAGATGGCTTGGACAAATATTTCTATATAATTTTTAATTTTATTATTCATTCTGCTGCAGACAGTCATAGATCTTAGGCAGCATTTCCATTATTGTTATTCAATGCAACGATCTTCACATTAGGAAAGCAGAAAAGTAGTTTCCATTTTAGTATGAGAGAAAGGAAATAAACAAGGACCCATAAAAACGGTTTGAACAAAATTTTATTTGCAAGCTACTGCATCTTGAAGTCATTATGCAAAAATTACTACTTAAGATTAATTAATCTTCCTTAGATTTTTTTTTGAGATGTTTTTCTTGTAGTATCAGATCCTCAAGAAATTCTCATTTATGGCTGCTTTTGTACATTTGAATTAAAGTTGCTTTCAGTAATGGAAAAATGAGAAAGCTATCTTGTCTACCTTTTTAAATTTTCATATGATATGAAACTAATAATAACACTTTATAAAGAAAAAATAGACATCTGAGTTGGAAGTATCGGTGACTAAATGTACTTTCAATGATGTTGGGGCCTTAAAGGATTCTCTGATGCCATAGAGTATGAGACTATTTTTATCCAGACCTTTCTGAACAAGTATGTTCAATTAAAAAGAACTAATAGATATAGAAACATATCATCCCTTGACACTGAAATTGATTATGGTTGTTGGATGTAGTCAATTAGTTTTTGAAATTACCATATTTTCAGATTCATTTTCTGCTTTAAAGATTTATTTTTGATGATGTGTGTATTTGTGAGAAAGTGTGTGCAAATGAGCACGTGTCCGTGGAGGCCAGGGGCATGTGATAACTCTAGATGTGGAGAGGTGATTGAACACTACACAGCACGCTTGTTGTGAGCCAAACTTACATCCTCTCAAAGGACAGAATGTGCTGTTAACCACTGAGCTCCATGATATCTGGCTCCATGATTATCCATTTTAATCCTTTTTTTTTGGGGGGGGGGGTTAATAAATTAATGTTCCTTTGATTTTTTTAGTATGCCTGTTATAATAGCTTAATAATCCACTCCACTAATAAATGAGTAAAATTTTGCACACATGACAATTTTAGCTCTGTAAAAATGGTTTAAGCAAATGTACTCAGTAGTAGACTACTTGCCACATCCACAATAGGATCTGTGTTTCTACCCAACATACAATGCAATGAATCAAATGGTGGATGATTTTTCTCTGTCAGTCTATATAAGCAGTCTAAAAATAATCTGCATTTCCAGATTAATTTACCTCTTTATTGAAACGAGTCATTTATTATTTATGTCACATTATCTAACAACTATGAAAATAAATGTCATATACATACTTTCCAGTGCCTTGGTGCAGTTCTGATTCTGACCACTAGATGTCATCAACCCCTTACAAAGAACAGTTAAATTGCTCAGTGGAAAAACAGTAATAAATACATAATTTATTAATTCAAAAGTCAACATTATTTGTGAGGAATCATTTAGAGACATTAAAATCTAATTAATATAGTATTTACTGCATAAACTTAATTATGAATGTGCCCCATGAGAATCAAGCCAAAATAAACATTCTTATTGTTAAAGTTTGCTTCTGAATTACTTACCTTCTAATATCCAAGAAAACAAACATTTCTAGACTTTCTTTGTGGTGATTCTTCCAATGATAATATTAGAACACATATCCTCATATTAGCTTGAAGAAGTATATGATAACATATTGTTCATGGTAGTTTATTTTACTTACTTCCTTACTGTTCTTCTAGTACTATCCTGATACATTGTTTAATAGAACCTGGAGCTCAAAGACAAAATAACTTACAAAGATGCATTAGATCATTCATCACTTTTCTTCTTCACTGATAATATCTGTTGAGATAACAATGTCTCAGCACTGTTTCTGCTCCTGAGGAAGCATCAACGAATGAAGCAGAAGAGACCAAGGCAGGGTATGGATGGTATATCATGTATTGGTGTTACGCTGTCATTTGTTACAATACAAAGGAAAGGCTAAAAAGAGTAACTTCTGTCTAAAATAATACATTTTTTTTTTATCTTTTCAGAGGACTTCACATTTCTTTTCCAAAATCTAGAACTTCCCATCAGTAATTCCCAAATCAAAATGTCACGTTTTTGTGTTGAGACTCAAGAATCCATTCTGAGAAATCAGGTGCCTTACTACGTCGCTATGGTCACAGTTGATGGGGTTGTGTCCTTGTTACCCTTTCGCTCCTTCCATCTTATCTGTTTTTGAGTTTTCAACAAGCCAAAAAGATTTAAAATGTGATGGGGGTAAAATCAGGCATAGTACTGACGCAAAGAAAGACAGTTTAGATAGTCAGATTTGCTTCCGTAAAAGAAAACCGCCTCTGCAGCAGATGCTCGCAAGCTCCCGACTCTTGCCAGTTCTGCACATGCTCCTCAGAGTTCAGAAAGCTGTTCTACCCAGGGGAGCCCTATCCTCTAAAGCAGTAGTGTTCATGTCTCTTCTGTGTCTGACCTTGAGGAACAGAAAGCGGATCGATTTATTGGCTGAAAAGTTTGTATTTGTAAAATGCATGGATGAAACAAAACGATCTTTTAAAGGCAGCCGGAAGATGCTCTACAGTTTGGGAGAAGAGAAGCATATGGCTTCGAGTAGCACTACTCTAAACTTATTTAATACTTACAGTTATAAAGAGATAAAAGAACGGACACACACACACACACACACACACACACACACACACACACACACACACACAGTATTCTACCTATACCTGTTAAAGTGTTATGTTAAAATAGTTTAGGCAGGAGAGCACTGAATCTCACCCAATGGTTTTGAAGCTTATGTGTTTACTATGTTTCTACAGGGAAATGAAATTCCCCTTTTTTAAATTTAATGTTCCCTTAAAGCAATTTTCTTCTCTGTCTTCGTTTATTTGGTACTGACTGACTGCATTCTTTCTGATCTTAACTGCGGGTAGCCAGAATCCAGTGCTAGTGACCATTACTATCCTATCCATGAAGCCCTACTTTGAATTAGCTCAGGCGGCCTCAGTGGGAGGCAATCAAGTTGACTGGGGCCACCCCAATCACCAGATGAAAGCAAGTCAGTCCTTTCTATTTCCCCATGGCTCAGTGATGCCAGTTCAGTTTTCTCTTTTACACATGATGGAGGAAATCTGCCAGTATGGATTTTTCTCTGTGCATTATGAACCGAAACTCTGACTGTGCTTCCTGTCGCCTCACAAATAAACAACAATGACCCCAGAAGACTCAGGGAAATCAAAGAGAAGCATAAAAGCCTCTGAAAACACTTGCCCTTATAAAATGGCTGGGTTTTGTCTCCATTGACAGGTGCTAATTTTAACACCACACATCTCTTCAGGACTCAGTTTTTCAATCTGGGGTTATGTTTCAAATTTTACATAAAAGGAACAGGTCAAGACTTCCATGTAATATGTAGCTTCTCTAAACATTTTAGTAACTTCTTATACCAAAGGATGCTCAGTGATTACCTAAATCAAATAATAAATAAAGGTTTCTATAGTTTATGTTCAGGGAGTAATCACTGATTTGTTACAATTGCTTTTTATTCTCAGAGTCCTGGAATATATAATACAAGTTCCCAATCAAACATTGGCAAACCAGTAACTCCTCAAAAGTGTTTATGTCAACATTTTATCCCTAATTACAGGAAACTATTCATAGAAGATTAACCAAGTATTTCAGACTGTAGGCTTTTAAAAAGGCATAAAAGTAAGAATAAATGAGTTTCTTATAAAAGATGACTCTCAAGAATGATTAAAAATCTTTTGCATATCTTCATGTGAACCATGATCCTCAAGGTCAAACGATACTTTAGAAATGTTGAGTGATGGGTCATCAGCTTTCTTCTGTTTTCACAGAAGTTTACTAAGCATGCAGATGAATATGTTCATCTCTGAACATTGATACATTAATAATTGTCAATAAACATTAAGACTGTATGTGTGAGAGATAGAGACAGAGAGAGAGAGATATGGAGGGAGGAGAGGAGAAGGGAGAAAGGAGAGGAGAGAAGAAGAGAAGAGAGGAAAGAGAAAAGAAGAGAGGAGAGGAGAGGAGAGGAGAGGAGAGGAGAGGAGAGGAGAGGAGAGGAGAGGAGAGGAGAATGCAAATTACCATGCAGCAGTTTCCATTCCGGAGAGATATTTAGGACCTTAGGACTCCAGAAGTGCTAAAGGAAGTTCACTTAGCCTCCAGTAGAAAAACATCAACTCAGTAAGTCCTCAAGATGTACCAGAATCAGAAGGCCCTCCATTGCTAAGATTATACAAGCAATAAAGACTGATGACTCCCCAGGAAATTTGTCACACAATAACTACTAAAAGGTCAATGCAAATACATATTTAAGTAAAAAATAAATTTTGTAAATTAAACTGTAACAATTTAGAGAATTATTATTATTATTATTATTATTATTATTGTTGTTATTTAAATATTTGGGTGGGGTCTGGAGATACGGCTGAGAGCATTTGCTGCTCTTACAGAGGGCCTGGTTTTGGTTCTCAGAACTTCCACGGCTGCTTACAACTATCTATGACTCTAGTTTCAGACGATCCACATCTTCTGGCTTTCTTGAGCACTAGGCATGCATACACTTCACTTGTGAGCATGTAGACTAGACAGTTATACAAACAAAATAAAACATATAAATCATTAAAAGTTTGGATTATATTATAAATAGGATATGCATATACATGTATAGCATAGCAATGGAATTTTAATTTCTGACCTATATCACATACATAATAAATTTCGAGACACATGTTTAACATTCTAATTACACTGACATTCAAAAATATTGCCAAAAATGTTCAAAAGCACACAAGATTTTGATTGAGGCATTAAGGAATTTTGGGCCTGAGAAGTACAACCCAAGCTGTTTCATTAAAGCTTGTTCTTGTTCCAAAATCCATTAATATTTTTGAGAACTACTTTCTAGCATGTGAATCAACATGGGAACTAGTTACATCTCTTTCTTTTACATTAATATAAAGTCAAAATGCACTTCATTCTGAACTTTTTTCCAAGTTAGGAATGACTGGAAAAATTCACCAATATTTAACCTCTTCTCATCCATGTGCACAAATAGCTTCTTTAAGGAATCCTGATAGAGACTGCGTTATTCACCCATGTAACATTTGATAGCACAGTCCTCCCTCCTCTTCAAGCCCTTAGGTCAGCGGTTGTAGTTCAGTTTATTCCTTGTGCCCTTCAGTATCCATTCAGGTTTTTCTGCTTTCTTTATTTTTCCTACATAGAGAATAGCATAACTATGCCCATAATTCTTTGTTTGGTAACACTTGATATTTTGGACATCATTGTTTTCCATGATTTTGTGGTGGGTTTTGAAGAGGTCTTGTGAGACACAGAGATGCTTGCATGAATTTCAAAATTAAAATTCTGATTTCTCTGAGAGCGTATGTTACAACCATGGGAAACATTTGGATCCTTTTTGTTGTTGTTGCTCATCATCTTATGGTCAGAACAAGGAAGAACGAGTCATTATTTTTAGCAATAACAAAGGAAATGCAAGTCATTATTGGCACCTGTAGGCATAAACCATACAACGGATCTATATTGGTGTCTTAGAGAAGGAAGGCGAATGTTATGGACTGTCAGAAAAGACGAGTGTGCTGCCTCTTTCTTCTTTGCACAGCTTGCTATTTAAGCCTAAACCCGGCAGCCAGTGTTTGAGCTGTAATAACTCCACTGTTGTTGCTGACTCTAACTTTGAGCATTATGATTACAGTCTTTAGAGGATGTGCCTTCCATGAACTCTGGAAGACAGTTTGGCAGTCAGAACAGACAAGGGTGAAGATGATACGTTCAACTGCTAACCGTTTATTTGTTCTCTTCAGTCTTGTCTGAACTATAGTAAGTCTAACTCTTTAAACTGGTAGGTTAAGCGAATGGCTTATTGAACCAACACTTGCATACACAAGGTCTTGGGTTTCATCTCAAGCACATACACGAACAAGAGAAACCAACAAAAATGTTAAGAAACACTGTGTTTGGTTTGACTTCTGATTGTGAATCTTTACACAATTTTGTTGGGTTATTTTTGAAAAGAAGATGAAGACAAACATTTCACTACTGTATATGGTGAGATTTCATAATTTTCTCTTATGGGGCTTGTAGCTGATGGTAAGTTGAAGTTTTACTTCAAATACTTTCTAAACAATTATCCTAACACTTCCACTTTGCATTTGGGCCACAAAAATACATATATTCTCAGGATTTCCATTGATACCAGAAATAGCATGTTATTTATAGATTGATATTCACATTATATTGCTATTTCTTATATTTTGATTGAGACAGTGTATTGGATCAATAATATGAAAAATGTAGAGCAATGTGTTGTTTTATAAGAGTCTAACACAATTTGTTCAGGAATTAATTATACTCTGCTCCACATGGCAAAGCTGAGACAAACCAAATATATAGGGAAAAACTCAAAACAACACCATGAATGGGACAAACATATTTGTCCACCTTCCTGGAGCAGCACAGACTTGAGGGTCCATTTTTTTCATGTTGTTATTGCCATCTCCACAATGTTTAATATATGTGGAGATTTCCTAAAGAGCACAATTCATTTTACACCTTTTTTCCCTTCTGAAAAAGAGGAAGCAACTTAAAAATCTTGAATAAAATCAAAATTAGCTATAAAGAAAATTATTTTTTAAGTCTTTCAAAAATTATTTCAGGGATATTAACTAGATAGGACCTTAATCATTAAAAAAAGATAATAAATTTGATAAGCCTTTGACTATAGTTCATAATAACCTAAGGGGTACATTGTAACAGGAATGTACTTTGAGGCTGTGAGTACTTTTCTTCTTTTAAAACCTAAAATATTTTTCTATAGTACAGCATAGCATATCTAGTCAAGATAAACAGATGTTACATATATGAATACACACAGCAGCCATCGAATAAACCAACAAAGTCAATTGTAAGAAATATTTCTGTATATGTATTCATTATAACTGAGTTGGTTCTTTTTCATTTACTCTTTTCTGTATTTTCATATTACCTAAGGTATGTGGATGCGAGTTGTAACATTTTTCCATAACTAGACATTGTTTCTTAATGTTCAAATAATAACTGTGAGCATTTAATCACACACAGGAGCCCCTATTCAGGCAAAGATGGGCCAAGAGATGGCTTCAAGAAACTTAAAAGCAAACTTGTTTATATCTTACTGACTTTTTATTTCATTTCCTTGGAAGTGAATTATGACTCCAATAATATGATTTTGGTTAAAAGGTAGAAAAAATGATTTCTGGCATCTTGAGGGGGAAGATCTGAAGAGGTTTTAAATTATATTTTGTCATGAAAATACACATCTTGTCATCTTTCTTTAGATGTTAGAATCTTTCATCTCGCTTGAAAGTTCAGATTGATCTGTAACCTTTTTTTTTTAATGTATGTCAGACACTTTGATGTGTTGTGCATATTTTTGCTCAGAAAGCTATACCAATGCTTCCAGACCACAGCTGAGATGCAGTCGAGTTTTATGTACTACCTATGACATTGAGATGGTGTTGGCTTGCCCTGGGAATCAGACCGTCCTACTTTCAGCTTTGAGAGCCATTCATCAGCCTAATGATTGACTTAAATAATTATATGACTTAAATTCTACAGGTGCGGTTTACACAAAGCTAATCGTCTATTAGACAATGGTGGGAGTTCTTAGAAGAACTTTCATTTGTTGATGACAAGCAGTGGGTTCCTTTATCCAGTTTCAAAGATTCCCTTTCGTTACTCTTCCCTCTTCTAGCATCCTATAACACATAGTCTTACTACAACCCCTCTCTCCCATCGATGCCAAGTCCTTCCATTCTTTCTGTCACCTACCTTCCTCCATTCTCTCCTCTTACATACTTGAAAATAGACGTTCTTCGGGAATTTCCATCCCGACAACAAATCATAGTGGTAATTAAAAACGAGGAAGCTTTATGGATTGAGAAGTAGTTTGAATAAACTATTGAGGAATATTAATTATACAAATCAAGTGGCCTCTAATGTCTTAAATCAGGATTGGATATCCTGTTTCCATTGATTAAGGGGTGAGTATATGCTTGGATGATTTTAAGCCTTAAATGCTGAAAATAAATGTCTTAGCAAAGGGAATAACCATCACGTATTTCAGCAAATGTGAGAAACATTTTATTGTTCAGATGCAGGTAAGATAAAGTAATGATGGTGGGATATTTTTCTTTTTTTGCTATTCATTTTCTATATGGAAATGTAATTAGACATCAGTTGAAAGAATGGAGAGGAAGTTGGCGATTTGAAGGAACCATTTTAAGAACTGGAAAAATTTTCTAGGCCAATAGCTAATTTAATGGACAATGGTAATTCAGTGAGAAATCTCAGCAGCTGACACAACCCCTTACAGAAAATTCAGCATGGATGCATTTTTACCTCCAGTTCCTTTATGCTGTTATAGTAGAATTGTGGAATGCAGAGAGAGATAATATTTGTCTTTGTATTTATAAGTAAAACAATTGATTTATTCTGAAATTATTACATTTTTAAAAAGTATAAAGGCAATCTGTTGAGATAATAATGATTGTATATAAAATCTAAAGATGCTTGAAAAGGATAGCCTCAGGTAGGGATGATTAAAATGGAAAAATAATTATTATATCCTAGTATGTATTGTTGAGCATTAAATTATACCAGATAACTGGAATGGTTATGGAGAAGATTTCGTTGCTTGAAAGTAACTGGCAATAATGATGGCAATGAACCATACTCTTAGTTATTATCATACATCTGCTTGGGGGATACTGAAATCACCAAAAAAAAAAAAAAAATCCCAGCAGGCATAGTGGTGGAGAAGATACTTATGGGCTTCACATGTCAAGTAGTGTGAGGGGTCTTAATGAAGAGAGGAAGATGGACTCTGGTGTGCAAGAAGCACTTCAAAGCCCCACTCCCAGCACTCATCACAGGGCTGTAGACTCTACCAGAAGCAACTTGTGGGAAAGTGATGATGACATCACAGAGTCCAGTGCTTGTGGGAGCACGGCAATGAAGACACTGTAAGACGAGGAGGAGATCTGTGGGTTTTCAACGACCGACTGCATGTTTGAGTTGCTGAAGGACAGAAGATAGGATGGGTAATGCTTTGGTAGTCTATAAATCACAATCAGTTTTTATTGGCTATATGCCTGCTTTCTAAACTGCATGGCCATGCCTTTTCTAATTTTATTAGTAGTTTCCTTGGATATTATGTATGCCACTCTGTCACCCTCTCCCATTTTTACTCATCACATACTTTATTTTCTAGTAAACTTATCTAGTAGATATTTCACCCTTTCAAAATTATTTCACTTGATTTTGCACTAATCCTAAAATAGCAAAATTCACATTTTGTTTTACATTTGGGAATGAGCTTTAACATTGGAGGCAGAGGGCTATCCTTTCAGCTCTAGTGTTCTTTCTCTGAAAAGAAAATATGCATGTTTTCTTACTATTTCTCACATTCCTGGTTCATTCTTTGCTTCTTATGTATAAATGTGCAGCATATGATAAATGACCTCAAACAATCTCTTATCATAAATCTTCAAGATGGAAAGAAAATAATTTTGTTAATGTGAATATTATTATGGAGTGAAGAAAAAATATCAATCCAAAATATATTCAGAATTTTGTTAGAGGAGAGTGATATGAATATTATTATGGAATGAAGAAAAGATGTGCTTTCACATTATCTCTTTTTGTTAGCAGTAATCTTACATACAAGAACTATTTTAAAACTCTCCTTGATGGAACATGTTTATTAAGAATTTTGCTCTCTCTCTCTCTCTCTCTCTCTCTCTCTATATATATATATATATATATATATATATATATAATGAAATTTGTAGACAAATGGATGGAACTAGAAAAAAAATCATCCTAAGGTAACCCAGACCCAGAAAGACAAAACACGATATGTAATCACTCATAAGTAGACATTAGACACAAAGCAAAAGAACCAGGCTACAATCCCCAACCCCAGAAATCTAGGTACAGAGGAAGACACTAAGTGGGACACACATACATTGCCCAAGGAAGGAGGAAAAGGTTATCTTCTGGGAAAATAGGTAGTGGAGAATAGAGGGGAGTGGAGTGGAGGGGAGTGGAGGTAGGAACATGAGGGCTTGAGATGGCCGAGTTGGGGTAGAGACAAGGAGGGAGAGCAATGAAAGAGAGATAATGACAGAGTGTACCATTAAATTTGCAGCTAGGGAAAACCCCAGGAACTCATGAAGACTGTCCCCAGCAAAGACTCATAGCAATAGTGGAGAGGGTGCTTGAACTAGCCTTCCCCTGTACTGAGATTGGTGTCTACCAATGAAAGCAGATGCAGAGACCCACAACCAAGCACTTGGCCAAGATCCTGGAGTTCAGTTGAAGAGAAGGAGGAAGGATTATAGGAGCAATGGGGTCATGTTTGTGATGGGAAAAACCACAGAAATAGCTGACCCAAGCTAATGGGAGCTCATGGACTCTGGACTGAGAGCCGGGGAGCCTGCATCACACTCGGCTCCCTGAATGTGGGTGAAAGTTTCACGGTGGCTTGGTGTGCTTGTGAGTCCCCTGGCAATGGCACCAGTTTTATCCCGGGTTCCTGACCTGCCTTTTTAGAACCCATTCCCAGTGTCATGCCTTCCTCGGCCTTGATGCAGGCAACTCGGCCCTCAATTTATTATGCCAGCATGTGTTGCTACGCAAGGGAGGCCTTACTCACTACAAGGAGGGGATGGGGGTGGGATGGGGGTGGGATGGGGGTGGGATGGGGAAAGGTGTGTGTGGGGGAGATAGAGAAGGGGAGGGAGGGTGAATGGGTTGGCATGTAAAAGGAAAGAAAATTTTTAAAATAAAAAAAATTATTAAAAAAAGAATTTTTCATTCTTTGATTCTGTGCCAACATTTCATTAATATTGGTGAATTTTACGTGGATTGTAAATTTCAAGATATTTTACATCCCTTTACTCTTATATGGACATCTTTTGACTTTTCCCAAGTCTTGGGTTCTTTACTGTGATCAGAATAAATATAGCACAAGAAATAAAATGCATAACTGCTAGAATTAATGAAAAAAATAGAGGTCAACAAATATTTTCCTCCTTTTTTATTTATTATATTTGTGTTTTAATTTTACACATCAGCCATGGGTTCCCCTGTCTTCCCCCCCCTGCCCCCGCCCCCACCTTTCCCCCAGCCCCTCTCCTCCATTCCCATCTCCTCCAGGGCCAAGACTCCCCTGGGGATTCACTTAAATCTGGTGGATTCAGTACAGGCAGGTCCAGTCCCCTCCTTCCAGGGTGAGCATGTGTCCCTGTGTAAGCCCAAGGTTCCAAACAGCCAGCTCATGCACTAAGGACAGACACAGTCAACAAGACGAAGCGACAACCTACAGAATGGGAAAAGGTCTTCACCAACCCCACATCTGACAGAGGGCTGATATCCAGAATATATAAAGAACTCAAGAAATTAGACATCAAAATGCCCAACAGTCCAATTAAGAAATGGGCTATAGAACTAAACAGAGAATTCTCAACAGAGGAAGTTCAAATGGCTGAAAGACATTTAAGGAATTGCTCAACATCCCTAATTATCCAGGAAATGCAAATCAAAACGACTCTGAGATACCACCTTACACCTCTCAGAATGGCTAAGATGAAGAAATATTGCAGTGATGGAATGTCTACGCTTCTTGACAGTTGTAGTTTTAATGGTAATATTAGCTTTACTTCTATCACTATTGTTTCACTTAGTAGAAAGTACATAATTTTGGATACAGGCAAATTAATTAATTCTTAAATCCCACCCAATACTGCTATGACCTAAAACAGGTGTTTGAAAGATCATGTAAAGATCATGATGAACTCAGGAAAATTGTTTTGATGCTTATTGTTAATTGTCAACTTAACAAAAATCTCAGCTACCTGGGAAATGGACCTTTTTAAAGGGAAATTGTTTGATGTTGTTAGTTGAGGTAAGAAGACCAGCCCAATATCCTGGATTCCGACCTCTGACTGGCATGCTGGCTGTACAAATGGAGAAAGGGGACTGAGCAGCAGTTTTCTGAACATAAACAGCTCTGTGCTTCAAGCTTCAACAGCCTCAGCCTCCCTGACATGACAGACTGGACCTTGAACTGTTAGCAAAAATAATCCCTCCCTTCCTTAAACAGCTTTTGACAGAATATTTTATGGCAGTAATGGGAAAAGGAACCAAGACAGTGGGTGTTCATGGAATGAGCTAATTCTTTACGTGGGGAAATGTTCTTTGTGTTAGTTTTAATACATGTAAAAATTTGTGCATGTAAAAACTACTGGCTGGAACTTCAAGTGGTTCTGATGGCCTCAGATTCTGCATCTTTACAGCTATAAGACTATGCCTTATTAGTATTCCAGAGCATCTGATGCAATGATTTACAGTATTCAAAAGCCTGTGAAATTGTGAGAATATTAAAAGATGTGACAGAGAAAAAAAAAAAGCAACTAAGGAAAAAAAAAAAAAAAAAGAAGATGATGATGAACATTTCCTTCACACTTGTTCCCAGCTGGGATTACAGCTGCTTGATTCATACCATCTGGGGGTGCCTAATTAGAAACTACCTAGAATAGTCTTTTAAAGAAGTAATTTGAGAATAAACTTAACATCAGCCGCTGTTCTTCTCCCATAGGGTAGGAGTCAAGGTTGCAGGAAGTAATGGACCAATGAACAAAAGAAATATCCACTAGGCGGTGTTTGAACAATGTTATTCCTTAAAGAAGCAAAATGCCACTTGTTTCGACAAAACATAATAAATTGGCTGGCGACTGGTGAACCTTTACAGGAGTAAATTGTGAAAAGAAAAAAAAAAAAAGACTTGCATGTTAGACCCATGCACAGGTTGATTACCTCGTGGTGTGTCAAGTGGCTTTCCAAGTTTAAATCTTACTTTTGAAAGACAATAGTGCATCAGTCATGAAACAAAGTGCACTTTTGTCTATCAAATCTTTTGACTAATTATGATTAGATTTTTTTCTCCTTAAAGACTTTGTTAGTACCTTAGGGACAGACCTAAGGAGTTATTAAAAAAAAAGGTTTTGTTTCCTTTTTATCCTAATGATTCAAGATTTCATTCACTGGTGAAGTTCTTATAGATTAGAAAGTGTCTTGGAGTTACTTAAAAATCAGGATCCTGCCACTGATAAACAAAAGATTAGAAAGTAAAACGTGAAGCTTGTAATTGATGATTGAAGAAAAATGCTCCAGAACCATGAAATTTGTAAACGTTCTGTGTTAAAGAGCCTCCATGCAAGGTCATCGTCTGTCACCAACTTTAAGTTTTATAAAGTAATATTAGTGTACTGTAAGAAAATGAAACATAACATATCATTGTGATTGATACCATAATGGTGGTGATTTTTACCTAAAGTGGAAGTTGACTAAGGAAAACCATATTGCCAATAGGAACTCATGCAGAGGCAAACTGAAACATAGCAGAGGAGTTGGCAAACTGCAGTGTTAGTATTCATTTATGCCTCTCCTAATCTGACAGTTCAGCTACAAACTGTGAGATTTAGCTATCATTATTTCCTTCTTGAAAATAAAATAAAATTGATATCTCACATGGAAGGCATCCATGTCTATGCTGGCCATTATATTAACCTGAAATTACTGAAAGGAATGTATACTGAAATTTTGGTGAGATAATTAAAAATTTATAATAAATAATATATTTATTATTGGCTAATATACACTTCTCTTTGCAAGACTAAGCCTGACAAAGCAATTTTTTGATTTTTAATTGCCTTTTCTATTATCAGAATACAATTAATGGTTTTTTTTAAAATACTGAAGTCTTAATTCTAGAAAGCTAGATAAATCGTGTGGAATTTTAAATTGAAATGAGTGTCTCTGTCATTATCACATCTTTGTTTTACACCCTCCCTGTGCTTCCAGAGCAGCTAATTATTTTAAAATGATCCATAAAACAAAATTTTAATTCTTTATGATGGTACCTAGTATCTGAGGAACTTCAGCTTTAGCATAAGTAGAAAACAGTGAATATTAATCAGTAATAGATTATCAACTATTGTCATCAACTCACTTCAATTTTAATAAGCAGAGAATTCCCTAATGATACACCTGAGAGTTTAATATTTACGTCTTAATAACAAAGCCTATTTACCAATTATATACAGACAACACTATATTTTTATCTCCATTTAGAACTAATATTTTAATTTCTTTACTATAGCTTATTTTACAACTTAAAATATTCATTTACTTCGTGTAAACATCAAAATTAAAGATGCAGCTAATGTGTTGCTGACCTAATGAGAGATTTTTACACAACAAAATGATCACCCAGTTAGTTCTCAAAGACACTCTTGGGACAAGGAGCAAGAAATAGTGACATTTTCATACTTCAAATGTACACACGAGTAAGTCAAACTTGTCACACTTTTATGTGATTAAGGAAATTTATGCATGCATATTCGAAATACCAAAAGTCCACTTTTAAAACAACATTCCATGGAAAATGAACTCCACGTTCCACAACACATAATGCTCTTATGAAGGTGGAATCTCTGTTGACTCAGGATTTGTATTCATGATACAGGCAGATCTACGCAGGTAGGAAGGTAGAATATGTCAACTTAGAAACAATTTGTTCTGGATATATTAGCTGAATGGTTAAAACCCCAGCATGAGAATGGAAGATAGTTATATACCAGTGAACAGATATTTGGGAAGAGGTTGACATATGCCCAGGGTTGAAAGAGGATGTGGAGAGGCATCAAGGCAGAGAGAATTCATTCTCTAGTCTTTCACCGAACTCAGACGTGGCAGTGTGCAGCGACGTGAAACTTTTGTAATCAGAAGATAAAACTCACAGAAAGCATGAAGCAGTCACTAAATCTTTTTACTAACTATGGATGGATTCTAGGCACAACCATAAGATTTATCTGATGAAATGTTTGCTCGAGAACAGTGAATTTTATCACTGGGTGTTTTTATTTGGAAAACATTGTATCTCTTCAACTTTCTTAAGTTCAGACTTATGACTCCATAATGCAGTAACACACAGTATATTCATTCTGATTGATAAATTTCAAAGTAGGCTCTGTCACCTATTTCTGTATCTCTTTGTCAGTTTCAGTCTTCCCAACCAAGTGCTCTATCACTGGGCCACATCCCTAAGATCATTGAGTAATATTTTAACTGTAAAGAAATGCATCTACATGATGAGATTGTTCAATTATTTAAAGTAACAATGGTCATTAGTAAAATAATCCCCAGAATTCCACATTTATGCTAGAGGGAAAGGAATGTTATATGCAACATATAACAAAACTTGTGTAACTCCCAACTGTGCCAAATAGAAATATGGATTATTATCCTAATATAAGTAATTAAGGAAATACAAACATCTTGATTGAAAGAGCATAGACTGTATCTTAAAAACAAAACTCTTAGTTCTTAGTGCAGTGATATTTATGGTATGATGTATATTTGTAGCACAGTTAATGCAACTATTTGATTCACACAAATGTTTTTCACATACCAACTGTGATAGATTGTTTAAACAGAATGTATCTTACCTCCATAGTGAAATTTTACACTTCTGTTAAAAATATGATCAACAGATAGTTCAAACACAAAATATCTATCTTTGCAATCTAACATCACCTTAAACATGCAGAGAATCTTGATAAATTTCAATTCTTTCATAAATAAAATGAGTGTAAGCATCTCTCTACTAGTATATGCTCAGTCATTCATTAATATGATTGACCATCTTTTCTGTGATGCAGTATAAATGTCCTTTTTATACTGAACTGATGAGTGATTAAATAAAATTATGCAGAAGTCAAATGATCTAGAGGACATAATCTAAATATTTCACTTGTTCATTTAAAAAATAATTTAACACTATAATTTATTACATATAAGGACATATCCATCATCAGATGCTTTCAATTAAATTATGGCATAGCCTCACAAACTGTTTAGATTTATAATGACAAATAATGTGGCACTATGTAGAATTATCCCCAAGATATAATATAAATGCACAAAAATTATGAAAAGTAAACCTTCTTCAAATACAAAAAGTACATGCACTCAACCTTACACTCATACAGGACACAAATTGAGTGCACACATATGTATCTGTGTCAGAGGAACTGTATCCAGTATTACTATACAAAGAATAGAAGGTTCTTTTTTTTCTCCACTTCACCCTGTCTTCCTCCACCTTCATTTCCTCCTTCCTGCTTCCTCTTTATATACCTGTCGCCTTCCTGCCCTCCTAATCCAGTATGTGTGCATGACTTCCTAAATAGCACAGCAAGTTTGTTGAGTACAGTGTTTCCTCAGGCATGAGATCACAATCTAATTTTTAAAGTTTTATTCTATGCAAATTTCTATGAAAATCTAATTTGTGTTATTAAAAATTCTTATTTAGTTTAATCTCAGTTTATGCAGACACTGCCAAATTTTCACAGCAGCAAGTTTTACAATCCTGAAAAGACGGAGCAGTGAAGATGGATGAGTGGTTAAACTAATGAATTTTTGGTAAATTAGAAGGTAATGCTTTTTTCTTGACCTCCCTTCATTTGTCTGATGAACTGACTCCTAGGCACTTCCATTCTTACCTCTTTCCTTATTTACTTTCATTTTAAGACTTAGTTTAATATATGTATATTCAATATATAGCTTGCATTAGTCATTTGATATGTAGTAGAGATACACATGCAAATAACAACAACAACAACAAAAATAAGATTTTGTAAACCTTAAACGTATTCATCATGGAAGATGAAGTCATTCAAACCAGGGACATCTACAGATTGTATAAAATACCATCAGATGCATTTCACAGGGGGACAAGTGAGAGGGAAAAGTAAAATTTGCCCTCTATTACTGTAAGGGAAATCGCAGTAAAGAGGACACACTTCAGTGGGATATTTAAGAAGTTATGATAACTGCTTGAGTGGAAATAATCACTTTAGCACAAGAAATTGAAAGCCTAGGCAAGTGCATTAGACAGTCCTGGGATTTCAGGGTTGGGGGGAATTATGTGCAGGCACAACAGAGGAAATCAACAAAATAATTGATGTCCTGAGGGTCAGCTCTTAAAGTCACATGTGATGTGGAAGGAGGATTTTACTCTCTCAAAGGGCAAGTGTTTTGTGTAGAAAAGTACTGTATTGGGTTTTAGATCGCAAAGAAATGACTTGCCAACTAGCACACATATCTCCAAAGAGAAAAGAAGGAGCATATTTGTAGTGTTGTTACAATGGTCTAGGTGATGATAATTTGAACCCAGAACTATGGTAGAAACTACAGAATCATCAAGAAATAAAATTTATAGCTTGATTATATGGACTTTTCCATGTAAAAGAAGGAATGAAACTTTATCTGAAATACTTTTTTTTTTATGTTAAATATAATGAAAACAATGCTTTACTTGGTACAATCCATGGAGGGAAAGCTGTCCTCCTAATGATGATGTATATCAACTAGAATAAACCTGGCCAAGAAAAATGGTGATGCCTACATACTTAGGAGTCCTCAAACTTAGAGACCTCTTTACTGGGAGCCATTGACACACCTCTCTAGACAACTTTACTGTTTATAGGAGGTAGAGAATTTGTTTCAGTATTCAGTTCTGTGCTCTGCTTCAGGCCCTCCCTGCCTTCCTTAAGGGTTCAGGAGCCTTTAGTGAGAAAACCATGCCAGCATGTTGGGCCAATGATTCTGAATTAAGCTGTTTTTTTTTTTTTTTTTTTTTTTTTTTAACTTAATAAGAGATGAAGGGGTTTTAGGTACTGTCTCCAGTCTAAGTACAAAGATATGACTCACTATCATGCTTATTTACACTTTCTAGTCCAGTATGTGAATGATCAGCTTGCCTGTGCTCCTGCTTTTCTCCCCCTCCCCCACCTCTCTCTCTCTATATTTTTTTTCCTGTCTCTCTCTTTTGTCCTTCTCTCTTTCACATTAGTCTCTCTTTCTGCCTCTATTCCACCTTGGTAAAACAACAAACCAGGATGACTATAATATATAATGTGTTGTATGAGTTAAATTTAATTTACTTACATGTAGGGTAAATTTGGAGCTTTCTACCTGATGAGCAACAGGGCCTGGAGGTGATGTCATGAAGCTTTGCAGTTTAAAAGTAAGATGCACAGATGACAGAAAACTAAAGTTGTGTGATCAGGAGAAACTTCCTGGAGTGTGCATTGTGTACACATAGAAATGCAAGCCTTCTCTGAAATAAGGTAAATTCTATCTTTGGTATCCTGATAATTTTAACTAAGATCCCAGATAGAAAAATAAAAATGTAAATTCTGAAAAATTCTAGGTAGTTTATTCTGCCAAATATGACAGAAGGGTTAACTTTCCACAATTCTTCCCCTAGACTTGCTGACAGTCTTCTGGTTGTTAATTATTGGCATCATCCAATGATATTCAACCTTGGATTGTCCTGAAAAGCTCATAGTTCTCAAAGTTTGAGTTTTAATTTCTGAACTGGAATTCAGTAAAAAAGTCTGCTCATACTTCTTGTTCTTTCTGACAAGAATGTCTTTGTATTAACTGTTTCACATTTTACCTCTGCCTGAGTTTCTCTCTCCATGACTCAAAAAAGGTTAATCTCTTCTTGCATGTCAAGGCATGATATTGCCTTAGCCATTTAATGGACATTAACAATATTTATTGTAAATTTTCAGAAACTAGAAAAAAAAGTGCAATTGTGGTGTGTGTGTGTGTGTGTGTGTGTGTGTGTGTGTGTGTGTGTGTGCTGGGTTATGGCTCAGCATTAGGGCATGTATGGAGCATGCAGAGCAGAAAGACTTATCTGCCACCTCCATCAAAGAAACAAGCAAATGAAAAAACCCTACAACTATCTATTCATCAAAACATATAAATAATACATTTACTAGATATTAGAAAAATAAATGTTTTGTGGATAATATTGATGGAGAATATTGAATAATCAATGGCATGCATGTATAATTCCTAAAATTTAGCAAGCAAATAAACAGATACATTAAAGAAGGCGGCCATTTGTAACTCATTGTGCACATATGTGAACTGTGTGTGAGACACTTTTAGTCTTGTTATCAGGGAGAGAAATAAAAATGCTTGTGAGAGCACAGCGTGCATTTTTGTTTCTGTGTCCCCCATCTTAGTCAGGGTTTCTATGGCTGTGAAGAGACACCATGACCACGGCAACAGCAACTCTTGTAAAGGAAAATATTTCATGAGGTGTTTTAAATTTCAGAGGTTCAGTCCACTGTCATCATCATGGGACATGACAGCATGACGGCAGATATGGTGCTGAAGAGGAATCTGGGAGTTCTACATCTTGCACAGGAAACAAGAAGTGGTCTGAGATACTGGGAGGTATCTTGAGCATATATGCTACCTCAGTTCCCTCCTATACAGTGGCACACTTCTTGCACCAAGACCAAACCCACTCCAATAAGGCCACACCTACGAATAGTCCCACTCCCTTTGGGGGGCATTTTATTTTAAACCACCACAATGTACTCTCTAGCCCCAAAGATTTGTAACCATATCATGATTCAAGAATTCACTCAGTCCAACTGTGAAAGTCCCCATCATTTATTACAGTCCCAAACTTATTTAAAAGTCTAAAGTTCAAAGTCTTTTCTGAGACTCATGTAATCTCTTAACTGTAATCACCTGTAAAATAAAAATAAAAAGCAGATCACATACTTACAACATATAATGGCACAGGATATACATTACCATTCCAAAATGCATGGAAGGGGGCATAGTGAGGAAATAATGGACCAAAGAAAGACTGAGAACCAGTTGAGCAAACTCCAAACTCTGTATCTCTATATTGGATGACTAAACACCCTTCAGATTGCCAACTCCTTTCAACATTGTTGACTGCAATATACTTCTCTTTCTTGGGCTGGTTCCTCTCCATGTTAGCAGCTTTCCTCAGCAGCTATCCCATGACTCTGGCGTCTCTAATATCGTGGGGTATCAAAAGCAATTCCGATTCACATTCATGTCTATGCCTCCATTCAGGGGTATCATGACAAATGCCTGACCTCAGTAGCTTTCCTTTGTCATGGAAAAAATTTCCATCACCCCTTTTTCTCTCCTTAACTCTGGAACCATGTGGCCAAAGCTGCCCAAGTTCTGCTGCTTATTGGGGCTTGAACATGGCCCCTCATTCAGTCACATATTTACCAATGTCCTCTTTTCAATGTTTTCCTTCACTGACTAAGTATGTCTTGTCTTGAACTTGCTCTGTAGACCAGACTGGCCTCAAACTCAGAGATCCACCAGGCTCTGTCTCTGGAGTGCTAGGATTAAGCTCACACACCATCACACCTGGCTCTAACTTTATCTTTAATTCCATTGCACTAGTTGGAAACTTAGCTGGGTGGGTCTTGCCCTGAGGTCACTGTACCCTTTATTCAGTTTCTTAATGTGTTTATCTCTTTGAACTCAGGAATTAGCTCCATTCCACTCCCTGGTTCTCCTTTTTTCCTCAAAATTTATGTTTCATAATTTACCCTTTTCAGGTAGCTCCTTTTCATTAGTAATCTTTTTTAGAGTTACTGCTAACAACCACATGACAGAGTGTAGACTAGAGTGTTTTGAGATTTCCTCTGCCAATGGAATTAATTCAAACTCTTCACTTTAGCCTTAGGCAGACTCTTCAGACTAGGAAAAAGGCAGCCACATTCTTTACTAAAACATCACAAGAATAATCTCTGGGCCACATATTAATATTATTTTCCTCCAAACTTCTTGAGAAAGGCCCATACAGTTCATCAAATCACACTGTGCTGGACTGTCTTTCATATTGCTACTAGTATTAACCACTAAGAAGCATTTGATGCTTTCAAACGCTTTTTAGTCCATGGTCCTAAGGTCCATATTTCTCCAAACAAAAGCATGGTCAGGCCTACCAGATCAGTACATCAGTCCCTGGTATCAACTTTTGTCCATTATTATCTGATGGGACATGGCAGCATGTAGGCAGACATGGTGGTGGAGAGGTAGCTGAGAGTTCTACATTTTTACAAACAACAGGAAGTGCTCTGAGATACTGGGAGGTATCTTGAGCATATACGAGACCTCAAAGCCATCTTATACAGTGACACAATTCCTCCAAAAAGACCATACCTACTTCCAATAGATTGTATCTACTAATAGTGCCTCTCTTTGGAGGCCATTTTCTTTTAAACCACCACACCCCCTTGGGTACAAAGGCTCCTTTGGGTCGTAGACTTGTTAGTTCTAGTAGAGTCTGTGGTAGCTATTTTGATTCCATGGAAAAATATTAACATCATAAATTTCTGCTTTGGTTATCACTCTGTATAAATAAAATGCTGATTGGCCAGTGGCCAGGCAGGAAGAATAGGTGGGACAAGCAGAGAAGAGAATTCTGGGAAGTGGAAGGCTGAGCCAGAGAGACACAATGCCAGCCACCACCATGAAAAGTGAGATGTAAGGTACTGGTAAGCCACAAGCCAAGTGGCAACTTATAGATTAATAGATATGGGTTAATTTACGATATAAGAACTAGATGTGGGGTTGGTGAAGACCTTTTCCCATTCTGTAGGCTGTTGTTTTGTCTTGTTGACTGTGTCCTTTGCTCTACAAAAAATAGCCAAACTAATGGAAACACATGAATTATGAACCAAAAGCTGTGGAGCCCCCAACTGGATCAGGCCCTCTGGATTAGTGAGGCAATTGAATAGCTTGAACTGTTTGGGAGGCACCCAGGCAGTGGGACCCTGACCTGTCCTTCGTGCATGAGCTGGCTGTTTGGAATTTTGGGCTTACACAGAGAAACTTTGCTCAGCCTGGAAGGAGGGGACTGGACCTGCCTGTACTGATTCTACCAGGTTGAGCTGAATCCCCAGGGGAGTCTTGGGCCTGGAGGAGATGGGAATGGAGGGGAGGGGCTGGGGAGGACAGGGGAACCCATGGCTAATATGTAAAATTAAAACACAAATATAATTATAAAAAAAGAAAGAAAAAGAACTAGATAACAAGAAACCTGCTGCAGCCATACAGTTTGTAAGCAATATAAAGTTTCTGTGTGTTTACTTGGTTAGGTCTAAGTGGTTGCAGGACTGGTGGGTGAGAGAGATTTGTCCTGACCATGGGCCAGGCAAGACCAGGAAAACTCTAGCTACATTTCAGTCAGATTATTCCTCTCTTTTTCATGGGACGTCCATGATTTTGGTGTCCCAGACACTGATTTCTGATTTCATTCGATCTTTCAGCTGATTTAGGACTTATACAAAGAAAGGCAATCATTATTCTGGTTGTTAAAATCCTCTGGTTTACCAGTGAACAGAATAATCACAAGTCCAACAAGATCTAGTAAGAATCAATTCAGACAGTTTCTGAATACAGAACCCAGGGCTTACCAAAATATGTACAACCATTCCTCACATTTATAAATACTATCAGAGGATAAAATCCATCCTTTAAAATCTACTATCAGAGAAGTGCTTGAAAAACTGCTTGGTGTTATAATTACAGGTTGAGATTATTTATTGTGCTTAAATATGTTGACTCATGCTTAGACAGCTGTTGATTTAGAAATATCTGACTTAGTAATTTTTTAGCACTCTGAAGGTTCTGAGTGATGTGTGCAACTTTGTCCTTTTATAAATATCTTACCACACACTCAACTAGCACATGAGAAAGAAAATACAGCTCTCAATTATGCCATAACTATATTTTGCATGAGAGCAGAACACTTTCCTTTATGCATTTTCTATTTTAGGATTCTTCTCACATTTTCTTTGAGGAGATCACAGAGAACAGGACTCTGCTTTTTACATTTGTTTCCCCGTTTTTATTTCCTTATGACAGGTCTGAAGGGACTAGTTCACTGATTAGGAATTATTTGAAATTTTCTATTGGGGATTTCTGCCAAAATTGAAAGTGTAGAAATACTTGGCTATAATTCCAGATGCATTAAGAAGTATTTTTGTTCCCAAAAAAGCACAAAGAACCTGTGAAATGCTTACACAGAAACACTGTTTGTATAATGAAAACAAAATGATGTGTAGTAAGTCAGGTTATAGAAGAATAAGTTATATATGCACTGATAAAAGAAAACTGTACACGAATTATGAACCAAACGAATTATGAACCAAAGCCTTGGAGCCCCCAGCTGGATCAGGCCCTCTGGATAAGTGAGCCAATTGAATAGCTTGAACTGTTTGGGAGGCACCCAGGTTGTGGGACCAGGACCTGTCCTTAGTGCATGAGCTGGCTGTTTGGAACCTTGGGCTTACACAGGGACACTTTGCTCAGCCTGGGAAGAGGGGACTGGACCTGCCTGTACTGAATCCACCAGGTTTAAATGAATTCCCAGGGGAGTCTTGGCCTTGGAGGAGATGGGAATGGAGGGGAGCGGCTGGGGGGAAGGTGGGGTGGGTGCGGGACGGGGAGGACAGGGGAACCCATGGCTGATGTGTAAAATTAAAACACAAATATAATAAATAACAACAAAAATGAAAACTGTAACCCATGCCTATGTTGTGGTATATGGAAAAAAAAGTCTGAAAATGTAATATACAAAAAATAGGAAAAATCATTTGCACTTTGGGTTTAGGATGTTCTGAATGTTTAAATCATATCAAATATTTACAATAATCAAAGTTTTTTAGTTAATATATTCTCAACATAGCTTTTAAAGGAAACTTTAATTTTGTATCTATGATAAACAATAACTTGTGAAGAGTATGGAATTCATTGAAAGTAACTCTGAGATTAGAGAGAAGGCAAAACTTCCTTTGGAATTTGACAGTCATCTTAGGAGACTGAAAACATTCTTCTGTTTAAAACAGTGTTAATGTTAAGTCTCACTTGCTATAAAAATAAAATCACTGTAATTTGTCTTCATTTTATACAAATGCAGGACTATGTACAAATTGTTTACCAACACAAGAAACTTGTGGAATTACTCTCATCTAATTTAAAATGTTTAGAACTATTCTGAGACAAAATTTATTACAAGTACTAGCTGAAATGGGCAGAGACACTTTCTTCAAGTCCTGGTGGCCTGCATGCTACACTCAGGACACATATGATGGACAGAAAGAATCAATTTCTGCAGATTTTTTTGTGATGTCCAGGCATAAATTGCTCAATACCACTGCCACACACTATGAATGAATACATGGATGAATAACGAAAATGCTACTTTCTAAATTTCTTTACAAAATGAAAAAACTTTAAGGCATGAGCAGCACTCAAGGAACTTTAAATTTCTGCTGACAGTGACTTATGTAAATTTTATATATCACTTCTTTTAAAGTATAAACATTTTGCTAGGTAACCCAAAAGGAAGTATCACAGACATTTTCATAAGTGTGCACTGCATTTGGATAATTTCTCTTTCCCTTTCATCTCTATCATCCTCCTCTCTCCCCTACCCATTTTATCCTCAATTTACATACATTTTGAAAAAAAAAGTAATAGCAGAAAGTTAGAAATTTATCTGTGAATTATTCGAAACATGTGTTGTGCTTGAGACTTACTATGCCCATAAGACAGTCAAAATCTCCCCAAGTTCTTAACATCCTCTTCACTTCAAAAAGCACTGACTCTCTGAAATGAACTTTATTACACCTATTTTTAATATTCACTGCTGCCTCCAATCTAGCTCCAGGTTATTTTAGTTACTGGAAGCAGCACTAATTCTCCAAAATCTTTCTACAAACTATTCATAGGTAAAATTTTGCAGACAGCAGACTCCAGCCAAAGGCAAGTTGTAAAATGGCAAAAAAAAAAAAAAAAAAAAAAAAAAGTCTCTATCAGGAAAATACAGTATCAAGGCATCACATGGGAATGCACCTTGTTTAACAACTTTTACAACTAGGTAATGTTTTATGTGACTGTTCAACTTTTATGAAAAGACATAAATGAAAATAATGAGACATTTACAAGGCATGAAGTCTCATGTCCACAGAACCATATATATTTCTATGGGAAATTCATCCTTAAATTATAATTTTTAAGCCCAGATGTTTCAAATTATGATTATTTTGTCAAGATGTATTTAAAACTGAACTTGGAAAGTGTGACTGGTCATTCCCATTAAGAAATTCCATCCTGATCTCTTTGAAATCTGTATCAAACCTCAATCAGCATTTGGGTATTTAGATGTCACCATAATCTAAGAACTTCATGAAGTAATTTGTTTTAGAACTGACTATATATTTAGTAGGCTGGTTGATGTTCTCTGATTTCACAGTAAGAGAGAAATACTAAGGGACAAGTCATATAGTGGTCAGAGAAAGAAATGATCACCAGCTGGAATCCAGATGAGAAGATTTATAAATTCTTAGATTTTAATGGACAGATCTATACTAGGCTAGAGTTGTTTTGTTAATGTAGTTTTTTGGGTAAGTGTTTCACTGTCAAGAATGAAAAGTGTTAAATGTATACTAATTGTCAATGTGGTAGACACAGAAAGGGACCCCAAACTTCACAATCCAATCAGTTATATTTGTGAACAGATTAGCTAGCATAGAGGAACAGATGTTGTTAATGCAGAGGTATGCTGACTACTGGCTTGGTCCACGTGGCTTAATTAGCCTGTTGTCTTATAATACCTTGTGGGACCACCAGTCCAAACATTGGTGAATTGGGTAATTCTATACCAATCATTAGTCAAGAAAATCTTCCACAGGCTTCCCACAGGTATGTATTCAATTGAGGTTCCTCCTCCAAAATGACTCTTTGCTCAAGTCACTTTGACATTAGAATAACTAGCACAGAAATGGTTTATCCCAAAACCAGGATCTTGTCCTTTATTTTAGGCATGTGTTAGTGGTAGGTACTTGAAGCAGTCCATCATATTACATCCACAGTCAAGAGTAAAGGAAAACTTGTGCATGCCCAGCTAAATTCTTCAACTTTTATATTGATGGAAGGCCCAGCTATGAGATGTGTTGCTAGGTCTTCCTACATCAATTAGTTCAGGGCAATACTCTGCAGGTATTTTCAAAGCCTGACCTAATGTAGACATTTTTTTTTTTCGAGACAGGGTCTCTCTGTGTAGCTTTCTGCCTTTCCTGGAACTCACTTTTAGACCAAGCTGGCCTCTAACTCACAGAGATCCGCCTGCCTCTTCCTCCCAAGTGCTGGGATTAAAGTGCCTGGCTGTAGACAGTTTCTTATCGAAGCTCCTCCCAGGTCATTGTAGGTTAGATTTATGTTGGTAATTAAAGCTACCTGTCATGGTTAGATTTGTATAGTATTCAATTTATAATTCTCTTTAAATAAAAAAATCAACTATTAAAATGATTTTAAAGCCAATGTTAATTTTACTTTTCAAGGTAAGACAATTTTGTCATTGTTCTCTTCAATATGGTTGTGGAGGAAACACAAAGTTAAATAGTGTACTTCTTATAGAAAGCAGTAATGTAGATTACAGCAGATTTTCTATCTGAAGCTAGGAATGCAAGAGCTAGAGAGATGGCTCAAGAGCTTAAAGTTATTGCTGTTCTTGCAGATAACTGAGTTTGTGTTTCAGAACCCAATCTTGTGGTTCACAACCACCTGTAACTCCAGGTCCAGGGGACTCAACATCCTGTTCTGTCCTAGAAAGCACCTGTAATCACATGCACATAGCAACACACATATACATCAACATGCAAAATTGAAAATGAAAGAAATCTTAAAAAATAGATAATACCTTTAAAGTACCAAAATAAAATATCTATTAATGATACCATAATTATCTTATGTGTATCTTCCTTATTCGTGATGCTCTTCAGCAGACAGGGTACTAATTTTTGCTTCTACTGGTTCAAACACTTTAATGAGCTCAAAATAATTAGTTCTCACATAGAATTTTCTTTGAAACCAATTTAGATTGATTTCTTTTCATTCTATCACTTTTTGCTCTGTTTGGATAGCTTTGATTTGTTGTTCCTTAGAGATTGGCTTGTAGATGACACACTGTTTCCATTCATTTGAAAATGTTTTGCATCTCTAACCACTGAAAAATATTGTTACTAAATACACAATTCAGAATTCAGACTGTTCTTTCAGGACTTCATACATACCATATTGTCTATAATTTTTCTGCTCTGCAATAAAATTTGCTGTCATTATTGTGACAGTGTTTGTAATAATGACAATGTTAACAAAGCAAAAATTCTAAGGAGAACCACAGGAAAGTATGCTTTCAGAGTTGTCAGTGAAATTTTCAAAACTTTTATGATGTAACACCAAGGCACACAAACACACAGACACACACACACACACACACACACACACACACACACACACACACAAACACAAACACGCAAACACACACACACACACACACACACCTCTTACAGTGGGTTCTGTTGTGTCTCATGGCTTCTCTCACTTGGTAAACAGCTCCACTTAATATAAATAAGAGAAGGGTCAACTTCAGGAGAAGCTACGTGGATAGGCAGGGCTACCTAAGGCATTTAGGTCTAAAATGAATCCATCAGGAGCTCCCCGATACCAGGCATGGCGCTTAGATTTTGGTATATGCCCTGATAAATCTGTCTCTGCTTCAGTGTGCCATTACCTTACTATGCCCCCAGTCCTCCATTTTGTAACAGGAATGCTATCTTTGTACCAATGCATGCTATATCATTTGTGTTTGTTGTTTATTTTGGATTTTTTGTTGTTGTTTTTGCTGAATTCTGTTTGTTTTTGCTTTGTAGCCATCCCAATTAGAGGTTGCCTTGAATCTCAGAAGATAGTCTGGATTTCTAAGTCATTATGATATTAGATATGATAGGTGTTTTGCAGTTAGAATTATTATATTTTACATCATGAGATGACCAGAAGTTAATGAAGTTCACTAGAAAACATGATGATTTGTATATAAGGTATTTCCCTTAGGCACATGTGTTTAAGTATTTGATACCTAGCTGGTGGCACCTTTCGGGAAGGTTGTGGAATTTTTAGGAGTTGAAGACTCATAGGAGGAAGCAGGTCACTGAGCACATGACTTAAGTTTTTATAGTCCACCCTTACGTCCTGTAAAGTCACTACTTTCTGACCACCTGTCTAATGATGATGCTCCTGCCACAATGCTAGCCCCAACATGATAGACAGTTCTGTACTTGAGATGTGAGCCAAAGTAAACCCCAACTTCCTTAAATCACTTTTTGTCTGGTGTTTTATCAACATGAAGAATGAAGTACAGAATACAAAGTTTGTACTGAGAAGCTTTTATTAATATATAGCTAATAGAGGAAAAGGTGCTTTAGTTCATTGCTACTATTCTGTAGTATAATAGGGCTTTTTAAATTTAGAAGGATTTGGAATGAATGTGCAGCTTCACACCTGCTAAGTTAGACAAATGCTCTGCCACCAAAGTATGTTACTACCCCAATAACACTGTTAAAAGGCTTTAAAATTTCAGATGGCTGAGACTTCTTTATGAATTCTTTTATTGATTGCAGTCTATAGGTCAAGTATCTCATAGATAAGCAGAGAAATACTTATAGACAGACAAATTGATGATAGGTAGATAGATAGATAAATAGATAGATAGATAGATAGATAGATAGATAGATAGATAGATAGATAGTTGGATATGTACACATATGCATGCATGCACACATACATACAGATATACATGCATACATACATGTTGTGATGTTTAGTTTTCAATTGTCAATTTGACTCAATTTAAGTTCATTGAGGATACACAGCTCTGGGTATATTTTGGAGGCTGTTTCTAGAGATGGAGGAGGGAAGAACTAGTTCCATGTGGGCAGTACTATCCCTGGGAGTGAGATCCAGGACTGAACAGAAAGGATAAAGTAAGCTGAGCACCAACAATCATCTGACTGTAGCCAGATGTAGTGCTGGCATGCACTCCCTGCTGTGATGCAATGTACTTTCTAACTGTGAGTCAAAGCCTTCTTGTCTTCATTATTTAAATCAAGTTCTTGGTCATATCAATGAGAGTAGTAACTAATACATACTATATATGTCAAATTTATGAATAAGCTTAGTCATTATAAACATTACAGAAACTTAAATGCAATAGCATATTGTTCAGATTTTATGCAAAACCATTAGCAAATGGACCAGAATGCCTAATGAATATAGTCTATTTTCACTCTACTGGTCCTTTTCATGTATTATAACTTCTAGTAAAGTGTTCTTATGAAGTCCCAAAGGCAGGTACATGGTAGGGCTTAGAGGGAGGAAAGGGAAATTGGAAATGCTGTAATTGTATGATAATCTAAAAAAAAAAAAAGCAGTCACATTTAAGCAGGAAAACAAAAAGCACTAATCAAACCCTAACCCACCCTGCATCCCACATTGGAAAGATACTTTATATCTGAGGTACAAGTTAGTCTAACTTTATTCGTAACCTAAAAGACTGTTTAAAAAAAAAATGCCAAGTTAATAGCCAGGATGAAACTTCATTTTAAAATTCTTCAGGTGGCTTTTAACTACCAGAGCATCTGTCTGCTATTTTATTTTATAAAGCAAGAGGGATTTTACAATTGGAGGAACAACTGATGTATGTCTGGAAGAGGGAGAGATTAGTTAATTGAATTGAGGTTTGGTTGTCTCAATGGCTTTTCTTCTCTGGGTACTATTTGATTATTTTTTGAGCAAATAGATTATCCACCATTAAGTGTAAAATCAACAGGAGAATAGCAGGATTTTAAGATAGACAGGAAAACTGTACGAGTGACATGTTTTGATTTGTTTGGGAAAAGAACTCATCCCAGAAGATGCAGAATGCTATTCACAGTGTTGAGTAATGTTTTTTATAATACTTTTCTTGTAAAGCTCATATAGAAGAGTTTGCGGGTGGATAAGAAGAGAGAGAGCTAATTATAGACATTACATTATTTTAAGCAGTGTGGTATTTGTATGCATGTTGTATATGTATGCAAAGGAATGAATTATGTGAAGTTGAAACCAGAAACTCCCATATACTTGGCAAACAAACAGTCTACCCGTGATCAAATCTTCCGTCCTATCCAATTTTCACCCACAAGTTTCTATAATCCATATGGTGCTTAAGTATCCCATTTTCAAAGTGGGAAAAATTAGGTAATTCTAAATCATAAACTAGTTGGCTATATACTTTAGGTGCTAAGTCTACGGCACAAAAAATTATCTTGATCAAATCCTAGGCACTTTGGAAAGACCCCAAACTGGGTGGAATAATTTCCCCAAATTTATTCTACTTGATGAGTTTTTCCACATATAATTATTTAACCACATGTATAGTAAATATTACAGCCACCTCCTCTCCCTGAAGAGAAGTTTCAATCTTTAACACTTTAAGAGTGATTTCATGTTCTAGAATATGTAGTCCTTTATAAGTATCCTATATAAATTAGATCAAAAGGATATGATTTGTAATATTCTATAATTAAAATTAGATGATAGTGATTCATAATAAAAGAATAATTTAAAAATTTTATTAAATGTAATATTTTCAGCTACTTTAGAATTTTAATTTTCTGTGACAATTTTACTATTGTAATTTAATTTTTTTCCATTTCAACACTCCAAGTTCTATGAATTTGAGTACTATAATTAATTACCAACATAAATGGTAATTATTCAGTTGTGAAATGTGTTTTACCTCAGGTAATTCACCATATTTTAAATGAGATTTTTGTATAATATTATACTGTTTGACCTTTCTTGTGTCCAGTATTTATTTTCTTTCTATCATTTACTTTTTTAATCTACTGTTTTTCATATTATTAAAGGCATTCATAACCAGACATTTTTAATCAATTCTGGGAATTTCTATTTATTAAAATTGAGTATGTTACATATTAAAGTATATTTCCTGAAAAGATGAGTTATCATTTTACTCTTGTATTTAATGTTGCAGTATTATTTGGAGATCAAATATTTATAGAGGTGATCAAGTTAAGTTGAGGATATTAGTCTCCACTTCCAACATGACCAACATTCTTCGAGGGAGAATAAATTCAGACACATATATAATAAACTTGGAAATAACACCATGGAAAAATATTAAACAGGTGTTTACAGGTTTTTTTTATATCTATTTTATTATATGAAAATAGTAAACAAGGAATGGAGCCTAAAGGTTTTCTTCACAACCCTTAGGATGAACCAATACCTTTAACTACAATCTTCTGAATGGTGAGTAATACATCCAACCAATATGTAGTACCTTGCTATTCCATTAAAATGATGTAATTATTCAGCCCTTTGACTGACAGTTATTGATGCCCTGTGATGCAATCTATTTGTCTAAGGTTTGCTTGTGTGTGTGTGTGTGTGTGTGTGTGTGTGTGTGTATGTGTTTGCATTCGGAGGAGTTGCTTTATAATTTTGATGTATTTTAAATCTTGCCATGAATAGAACATCTTAATTACTCTGTTTTACATTGTTGGGGATTATACATTATACATGTGTTGCTGTTTGAATTTTCTAGATCTTTACACTGAATAATTTTTTGAAAATTTGAAAATATTGATAATTAATTCTTCAATTTTTTCTAAGTTTTTGAATCATCCTGAAATTTTGCTGTACTAATGTTTGGATGATTTAATATTACACTGTATCAGTTAATAACTTATATTATTTGCCTCTTGAATTTGTTGCTAGATGACTTCATACCATGTCTGGTTTTCTCCCTGATACCTGAAATCTGATACACAACCTTGACAAACAGCTTTACTTTGTGTACCTTGCATTCATTTCTCATTTTTAGACTATCCATTATTGATAATTTCCTTTATGTTATATTTGCATAAAAGACAACATTCCTTTATTGTGAAACATATTTCTAGTAAAAGATATTGAGATACACCTATGAGATGCAACTAATTATTGCATGATTTTTCTTTGTTTATTGATATGATATTTGATTTTGATTATTGATAATAATTATTGATCAAAATATTACTTGTATTCTTTTAGTACTTTCTAAAATTTTGAATCAGATTTCAGAAAATCTAGATACTGTCATCTAGACAAAAAAGCTCTTAAGACATTCCTTTAGAAGTCAGATTGATTCCCCAATCTGTCATGCCTGTTTTCATTATTTGTAATGTAAGCTCTTAAATATTTGTTCTTTACACATTGTAGTATTTTTGCTAAGGGAATTAACCCTCATTTTTTTCTGCCTGATGCCCCATTGAAAGCTCTCCCATGTGGCTACTTAATAACAATCTCCTCTGCTGTTTTACTTTTGGATGTGTAGTCTGCAAGTTTACTTTCATCTGGGCTTACAGGAGATCACCTGTGTCATCAGACGGTGGATCTTGTTGAAAAGCTATGCTACCATCTCAGACTTTTAGAGGTATCCCTGTGCTTCTCCTATCCTACAAATTCAAGTCTAATTAGTAGCTGTACGATTTATCTCTGAAGGTACAGTCATGGCTGCAGGAGTGGAGTATGAGGCAGTTGCTTACATCGCATCCACAGTCAGGAAGCAAAGACATGAATGCTGGCTTTCAGCTTGCTTTCATCTTTGTGTTTAGTTCAAGATCTCACTCAGTCCATGGAATGGTGCTGCCCATGTTTATGGCTGTTGTGGAACCGTCTCCTCTGAGATCCAAAACTCCACTCTTCATGGGAGCTCTGTAAGCCCCGAGGTGAACAACAAAAACAGGTTCAAGTACTCCCTGAAACTGACCAGATTTGCTAGGCCCCTCCCTTCCAGAGTTAGCAGAGCACAGCTGCCAAAAAGACTTTCAGTCAAAAAGATCGGCCTAGAAGATGTTTAGACCAACTGAGGTACCTGGAAAGGACACTCTCCGAACAGGCCGGCTGCCTGCAGGCTCTGCACTGTGCTCCAGATTCCCAGCTACCACCCTTGGTGGGTTGGGCCTTCATGATGCAGATATCTGAATCATTTCTGTTCCTGTACATTACTGCCTCACCCATATTCCTGTAAATAATTCCAATAAAACCCATTGGTTCGTATATATATATATATATATATATATATATATATATATATTACCTCTCAATATTTCTTTTGTAAAATCTACCTCTTGTACTAAATGTCCTTATAGTGCAGTGACCCAAATTAGGCATTCTGGATCACGGGCTTTATCTCATATAGTTTCTTACACAAGGATGAACAATCTGTGCTGTTCATTCAGTAGAAGTCTTAGTGGGGGCATGGAAGGAAGTGGAGGGAAGAAGTGAAATGATGTGAATATAGTACTCTCATATGAAAATTTCAAAATAACCTTCTTAGTTTTCCACAGATATTGTGTAACTGTGGAAATTTCAATATTCTATTATTTCAGGGAAATTACAAAGAAAGCCGAAGCAAATATGTGTTGAGATTATTTTCCAGATTCAAACTGCAAAGCATTTCCTGTGCAGTGCAGCCAATATAGGTTCTTGCACAATAATTCCTTATATTTTGTGGCCATAAATCCCATTTTTGTTCCAGGGTTTGTTGAACATTTTAATTAAATGATCATCCATAGTGAAACATGTATTTTCTATACATAAAATGTTTATATAATGCTCTTATTTGGTAATTTATTAGGAAAAATTATTAGACTAGGTGTAGAAATTAAGAGGAATTTAAGATACTACTGCAACCTGCCAGGCACTTTGGCACATACCAGTTTACCTAGTACCAGGGGCAGTAGAGGCAGTATGGTAAGGAGTTCAAGGCAACCCAGGACTGAATAGTGAGTATGTGTCTCTGGAGAAATAAACACACGCACACACTAAACAAAAAAAAAACTATGAGAAAACAGATACCATTACAAATCTAAATCCTCAGAAAAGGAAAAGCTACCAAAGGAACAAAGTCAGAAACAACCATCATTACTCAACCAGTTCTCGGGGGATTTTAAAATGGCATTTTTCATTCTTTTAGTACTTATGATAATATTTTAGTGGCAACTGGGTTGAGTAACTAATTGTCACGTGTCATCTATCTTTCATCAGCTTTAAACAGAGGGATCTATTACACTCAGAGTTCATTTTGAGTTGCTTTCAACATTCTGCCTTTGAAACAGCAAAACTTCCGGCAGGGCCTGGGGAGTGGCTCACCAAGTTCCAGAGCTCCGTGAGAAGCTCTCCTCAGTTGGTAGTTACTGGAGAGGGAGAAGTCAAAGTTTCTCCAGGGATGCAATACTATCAGTGCTAGGTTGCCCTGACTTCAGAAGATAGACGCACGCTCGTGTGCATACTGGTAGCATTAAGTTGACTTCGTGGGCTAAAGCAAAGTCCATGAATCTGATAGGATGTGTTGGGAGATTAGGGAGCATTGGGAGTGGGAATTTAATTTTTTCAAAACCCACTATATATCGTTTCAAACAATAAATAGGAGTAATATTAATATGATTTAACATGCATTTCACACTTGTGCTCTGAAAATTCATTTGTCATAATTCTTTTTCAGCCCTGCTGTCATTTCACAAATCATCCTCATGACGAATATATGTACAGACATAGGACTAAATTTTATATCTATCTGATTTACCACTTAGAAAATATTAACCTTACTGTATGATACAATTGAAAATATTTTATTCAAATAATTCCTCCATTAATCTAAGCCCTCTTTTGTTGTGTTAGATTAACATATGCAGACTTCTTCATAATTTGGCATGGGGAGCAGTTAGCCTTAGATAATGCATAAATGTATTTTCAAAAACACAAAAGAGAATTTCAATACATTATATTGAAGGAATCATTTTTACAAGACTGAAACCTAATAGATAACAAGTTCTCATAACCATGTCTGTATTTTTAATTTTCAGAATTCTTTACCAGCTTAGGGAACTTTATCAGGTTTCTTTTCTAAACAGGCAGGAATCAGAGATATGAGAGAAAATATGTTAAATTTTACAGAGTTGCTAGTATCGACAAACACAATGAGAATGACAGTTTCTCATTTAAATACTAAGTGAAGCTATTTAATGATAAACACAAAGACAGCAGGTTAGACATGGTGGTGTGTGCCAATAATCCCAGCCCTTTGGGACCTGAGGGAGGTCTGGGCTATGAATTCTGACTCAGAAACAACCAACCAAACAAGTTATGTGGAAATTTCTCCAATTTGGATATTTTCCTAAATATGCAATAATGTATTAAAAAATATTAATTATAAGCCCCCACACCCATTTGCTGGAGACCCCAGCCACTTCCTGAGATTCAAAGACCAACCCCGAGGAACCATCCATCTTGGAACTCCCATCTGGACCAGAGGTGAGTGCCTAGGGTTATAGACGGAGAGGCAACTGCCCCTGGGTCCAACCCCTGGGCACCAGCCATCCCAGGAGGACCTGCCCAACTTGGCCCCAATTTCTGGCCAATCAGTGAGCCCTGTGGGAAGGCTCCCATTTTCCAAGACTGGAGGCAGACCCTGCAGTCTCCACACCCTGCCCCACACCCATTTGCCTGAGACCCCAGCCACTTCCTGAGAATCAGAGACCAGTCCCCAGCTTCTATCCTGCCCTGGAACTCCCACCTGGACCAGAGGTGAGTGCCTGGGGTCACACCCAGAGAGGCCCCCACCTGGGTCACAGCCCCAGGCACCAGCCACTCCAGGGAAGACCTGCCCAACTGGGCCCTGGCTTCTGGCCATAGGGCAGAACCCCCATCCCCACCAGGAAGGTTCCCCCTCTCCAAAACCCTCTGGTGAACCCTACAACCTCCATGCCCTGCCCCCACACCAATCTGCCCAAGAACCCAGCCACTTCCTGAGACTTAGAAACCAGCTCCCAGCTTCCATCCTGCCCTGGATCTCCCATCTGGACCAGAGGTGAGTGCCTGGGGTTGTGGTCAGAGAGACAACCACCTCTGGGTTCCACCCCTGGGTATCAGCCATCCCTGATGGACCTGCCAAACTTGGCCCCAGTTTCCAGCCATTTGTCAGGCCCTGCAGGAAGGCTCCCCTTTTCCAAGACTGCAGAAAGACCCTGCAGTCTCCACATCCTGCCCCCACACCCATTTGCCCAAGACCCCAGCCACTTCCTGAGACTCAGAGACCAGCCCCCATCTCCCATCCGCCTGGAACTCCCATCTGGACCAGAGAGCCCCTAGCTACCATCCACCCTGGAACTCCCATCTGGACCAGAGCTTCCATCCTGTCCTGGAACTCTGATCTGGACAAGAGGAGCTCCCATCTGGACAAAAGAAGGAGACTCCAGGGACTTCCTGAGACTCAGAGTCAGCCCCCCAGCTCATACCCAGCCAGCACTCTCAATTGGACAAGAGCTCCCATCTGGCCCAGAGCTTCCATATGGACCAGAGAGAGGCTCCCTAAATCTGTCAACTCTCTCTGGACCAAGTATACTGATAAGACCAAGAACGAACCCATGAGGAGATGGTCAGATGTCAAGGCAGAAGTACATAAAACAAAATAAAGAGCAATACAGCATCACCAGAACCTAGCCCTTCTCCAACATGGAATGGAAGAAGAAGAAGAAAACAACCTTAGAAGTAACATCATGAAGAGGCAAGAGCGTATATAGAAGAAATAAAAATAAAGTGGAGGAACAGACAAACAAAAAATGGGAAGAATGCTATAAAAAACTAGAGGAAAGGACAATTAAAGCAGAAGAAAACAATAAGTCCCTGAAAGAAAATCACAAAAAATCAAGGGAAACAGTCCAAGTCCTGAAGAGGGAAATAAAGAAAAATGAAGACACAAGCAGAAGGAATGCTGGAAATAGAAAATCTGAGTAAACGAAAAGGAACTTCAGATGCAAGTATAACCAAGAGAATGCAAGAGATGGAAGAGAGGATCTCAGGTGTTGAAGGTACATTAGAAGAAATAGATTCATCAGTCAAAGAAAACACTAAAACCAACAAAGTCATGACCCAAAATGTCCAAGGAATTTGGGACACCATGAAAAGACCAAACCTATGAATAATAGGGATAGAGGAAGGAGAAGAATACTAACTGAAAGGCACAGAAAATGTATTTAACAAGATCATAGAAGAAAACTTTCCCAACTTAAAGAAGGAAATGCCTATGAAGATACAAGAAGCCTATAGAAAACCAAACAGACTGGACCCCCAAAAAAGTCCCCTTGCCACATAATAATTAAACAACTAAATGTACAGAATAAAGAAAGAATATCAAGGGCAGTGAAGGAAAAAGGCCAAGTGACTTATAAAAGCAAACCCATCAGAATGACACCCGATTTCTCAATGGAGACTTTAAAAGCCAGAAGGACCTGGACAGATACAATGAAGACACTAAGAGACCATGGATGCCAGCCAAGACTAATATACCCAGCAAAACTTTCAATCATCATAGATGGAGTGAACAAGACCCTCCAAGACAAAACCATTTTAAACAATAGTTATCCACAAACCAAGCCCTACAAAAAACACTAGAAGGAAAATTCCAACCTAAGGAAATCAGATACACCCATGAAAACACAGGCAATAGATAACACCACAGCAGTAAATCCCAAAGAAGAGAAGTACACACACACTACCACCAAAAGATAAAAATAACAACAGGAATGAACAATCACTGGTCATTAATATCCCTTACTATCAGTGGACTTAATTCACCTACAAAAAGACACAGACTAACAGAATGGATACAAAAACAGGACCATCTTTCTGCTGCATACAAGAAACACACCTCAAATTCAAAGACAGACACCTCCTAAGAATAAAAGGCTGGGAAAAGACTTTCCAATTAAACAGTCTTAAGAAGCAAGCTGGTGTAGCCATCCTAACATCCAGCAAAATAGACTTCAAACTAAAATCAATCAAAAGAGATGATGAAGGACATTACATACTCATCTCAGGAAAGATCCACCAAGATGAAGTCTCAATTCTGAATATTTATGCCCCAAACACAAGGGCACCCACATATGAAAAAGAAATATTATTAAAGCTTAAATAACAGATAAAATCCCACACATTGAATTAATAGTGGGAGACTTCAATACCCCACTTTCGCCTCTGGACAGATCGGTCAAATTGAAAATTAAAAGATTCATAATTGGTGTTATGGCACAAATGGACTTAATAAATATCTACAGAACATTCAACCCTAACAAAAAAGAATATACATTCTTCTCAGCACCCCATGGATACCTGCTCTAAAATCAACCACATACTTGGCCACAAATCAATTCTCAACAGATACAAAACAATTGGAATAACCTCCTGTGTTCCATCAGACAAACATAGTTTAAAGTTAGATTTCAACAACAGAAAAAAATAAAGAAATCCTACAATCTCATGGAAACTGAATAATGCTCAACTGAATCACCAATGGGTTAAGGAAGAAATAAAGAAAGAAATTAAAGACTTCCTAGAGATCAATGAAAATGAATACACCACATACCCAAACTTATGGGACACTATGAAAGCAGTGGAAAGGGGAACATAACAACAGACAATGAGGAAATCCAGAGAATCACCAGGTCATACTTCAAAAACCTCTACTCCACAAAACTGGAAAATCTAAAAGAAATGGATAATTTTCTGGATAGGTACCACATACCTAAGTTAAATCAAGACCAGATAAACCATTTAAATAGTCCAATAACCCCTAAGGAAATAGAATCAGTCATCAAAAGTCTCCCAACCAAAAAAAGCCCTGGACCAGATGGTTTCACTGCAGAATTCTACCAGATCTTCAAAGAAGACTTAGTACCAATACTCTTTAAGTTGTTTCACACAATAGATGCAGAAGGTATATTACCAAACTCCTTCTATGAGGCTACAATTACACTGATTCCTAAACCAAACAAAGATGCCACAAAGAAAGAGAACTACAGAGCAATCTCCCTCTTGAACATTGATGCAAAAATACTCAATAAAATTCTGGCGAACAGACTCCAAGAACACATCAAAACAATTGTCCAACATGATCAAGTAGGCTTCATCCCAGGGATGCAAGGGTGGGTCAACATACGAAAGTCTGTCAATGTAATACACCATATAAACAAACTCAAAGAAAAAAAAAATCACATGATCATCTCACTAGATGCAGAAAAGGCATTTGACAAAATCCAAGACCCTTTCATGATAAAGGTCTTGGAGTGATCAGGAATACAGGGAACATACCTAAACATAATAAAGGCAATCTACAGCAAGCCAACATCCAACATCAAATTAAATGGAGAGAAAATCAAAGCAATACCATTAAAATCAGGAACAAGCCAAGGCTGTCCCCTCTCCCCATACTTACTCAATATAGTACTTGAAGTTCTACCCAGAGCTATAAGACAACATAAAGAGATTAAGGGGATACAAATTGGAAGGGAAGAAGTCAAGCTTTCCCTATTTGCAGATGACAAGATAGTATATATAAGTGACCCCAAAAATTCAACCAAGGAACTGATACAGCTAATAAAAACCTTCAGCAACATAGCAGGATATAAGATAAACTCAAAAAAATCAGTAGCCATCCTATATACAATAGACAAACAAGCTGAGAAGGAAATCAGAGATACATCACCCTTTACAATAGCCACAAATGATATAAAATACCTTGGGGTTACTCAAACTGAGCATGTGAAGGACCTATATGACAAGAACTTTAAGTCCCCCCAAAAAAATTGAAGAAGATGTCAGAAAATGGAAAGATCTCCCATGCTCATGGATAGGCAGGATTAACATAGTAAAAATGGCGATCTTACCAAAAGCAATCTACAGATTCAATACAATCCCCATCAAATTATCAACACAATTCTTCACAGATCTGGAAAGAATAATACTCAACTTCATATGGAGAAACAAAAAACTCAGGAAAGCCAAAATAATCTTGTACAATGAAACAACGTCTGGAGGCATCACAATCCCTGACCTCAAGCACTACAACAGAGCTACCTTAATAAAAACAGCTTGGTACTGGCATAAAAACCTACATGTGGACCAATGGAATAGAATTGAAGACCCTGACATTAACCCGCATACCTATGAACATATAATTTTTGAAAAGAAGCCAAAAATGTACAATGGAAAAAAGAAAGCATCTTCAACAAATGGTGCTGGCATAACTAGATGTCAATGCTTAGAAGGCTGCAAATAGACCCATATCTGTCACCGTGCACAAAACTTAATTCCAAGAGGATCAAAGACCTCAACATAAATCCAGTTACTCTGAACCTGATAGAAGAGAAAGTAGGAAGTAGTCTTGAATGCATTGGTACCAGATATTGCTTTCTAAATATAACACCTGTAGCACAGACACTGACAGAAACAATCAGTCAATGGGACCTGTTGAAACTGAGAAGCTTTTATTGAGCAAAAGATGTTGTCAACAAGACAAAGCAACAGACTACAGAATGGGAAAAGTTCTTCACCAACCCAACATCTGACAGAGGGCTGATATCCAGAATATATAAAGAACTCAAGAAATTAGACATCAAAATGCCCAACAGTCCAATTAAGAAATGGGCTATAGAACTAAACAGAGAATTCTCCACAGAGGAAGTTCAAATCGCTGAAAGACATTTAAGGAATTGCTCAACATCCCTAATGATCCGGGAAATGCAAATCAAAATGACTCTGAGATACTACCTTACACCTGTCAGAATGGCTAAGATCAAAACACAGAAGACAGCTTATGCTGGAGAGGATGTGGAGCAAGGGGAACTCTCCTCCACTGCTGGTGGGAATGCAAGCTTGTACAGCCACTTTGGAAATCAATATGGCAATCCCTTAGAAAATTGGGAATCCATCTCCCACAAGACCCAGCTGTAGCACTCTTGGGCATATACCCAAGGAATGCTCAATCATACCACAAGGGCATTTGCTCAGCTATGCTCATATCAGTATTGTCTGTAATAGCCAAAACCTGTAAACAACCTTGATGCCCTTCAACTGAAGAATGGATAAAGAAAATATGGTACAGATACACAATGGAGTACTACGCAGCAGAGAAAAACAATGACATCATGAGGTTTGCTGGCAAATGGATGGATCTAGAAAAAAATCATCCTGAGTGAGGTAACCCAGACTCAGAAGGTCAAACATTGTATGTACTCACTCATAGGAGGATGCTAGATATAAAACAAAGATGACTAGACTGCTACACAACTCCAGGGAGGCTACCTAGAAAATGGAACCCTAGGAAAGACACAGGCATCACCCAATGAGAGAGAAATGGATGAGATTTACATGAACAACTTAGACGACAGGGGGAGTAGTGAAGGGCAAGGTTTGAGGAAAGAAATCTTAGGGGAGCAGGAGATCCCAGCTGGATCAAGAACAGAAAGGGACAACAAGGAATAACAGACCATGATAAATGAAGACCACATGAGAACAGGAATAGGCAGAGTGCTGGAAAGGTCCCCAGAAATCCACAATGATGCATCCTCTGTAGACTTCTGACAACTGTCGAGAGAAAGCCTGATCTGACCTAGTCTGGTGATCAGATGGCCAAACACCCTAATATTCGTGCTGTAACTCTTGTCCAATAACTGATGGAAGTGGATGCAGAGATCCTCAGCCAGGCCCCAGGTAGAGCTCCAGGTGTCCAATTGTGGAGAAAGAGGAGGGACTGTAAGAGCATGAATTGTTGAGAGCAATACTGGAAAATGCACAGGGACAAATAGCCAAACGAATGGAAGCACATGAATTATGAACCAAAGGCTGTTGAGCCCAAAGCTGGATCAGGCCCTCTGAATAAGGGAGACATTTGAATAGCTTGAACTTCTTGGGAGGCATCCAGGTTGTGGGACCGGGACCTGTCCTTAGTGCATTAGCTGGATTTTTGGAACCTTCGGCTTACACAGGGACACTTTGCTCAGCCTGGAAGGAAGGGACTGGACCTGCCTGTACTGAATCCACCAGGTTTAAATGAATCCCCAGTGGAGTCTTGGCCCTGGAGGAGATGGGAATGGATAGGAGGGGATGGTAGGAAGGTGGGGGTGGGGGCGGGAGGGGGGAGGACAGGGGAACCCATGGCTGATGTGTAAAATTAAAACACAAATATAACAATATTAAAAAAATAAAAATTAAAAAATGTTAAGTATATAAAATTTTCAAATTAAGATATAGTAATTACTTAAAATATTTGCAGTAAAAGAATTTCTAATCTTATAGAATTCTCTATAATAAATATTTATGATAGCAATGTTTTCAGCATGAATCATCTCATTGTCTAAATCTATAGACAAGGAGAGAATGATAAAATGTGGTCTAAATCTACAGACAAGGAGAGAATGATAAAATGTGGTCTAAATCTATAGACAAGGAGAGAATGATAAAATGTGTTGTACATTCAGCATCTCACTAATTGCTTTTTATTTTACCTAAATTCTACAGTCACTAATCATATTTTGGCATTAAATATTATAGCATTTTGTGAAATTATCTTATTACACTTTTTTTCTAAGATGCAATATTAACATAGCTGACAGTTGAATTGGCATGTTTCTTCTCCTTTTAATATCTTTTACAAATATACAACTAGTGCTACAGATAGATTACTTAACTATTTATAAAACTGTAGCCTGTGATTGCTTTCAAATTTCTCCTTGTCTGAAATACAAATAGTGCCACTTTTTATTAATACACTTTAACATTATATTTTGAAGATACTTTCTGAGGCAAAATAGAAAATATTAACATTTGTGAGATTTTATTTTAAATTTTCTATTATTTACCAACTTGTTTACATATCAATGAGGCACCTAACTTGTGAATATCAATAAAGGAGATTGGTAGGGAAAATGCAACACAATCTTAAAATTGTAAATTTCAACCATAATAATAACTGTAGTGGATCTAAAAATTAAAGTTATATGTTTGGAGAGTTATCTCAGTTTGGAAATTGCCTGCCTTTACAGTAGGAATACAAGAGTTTCATATCTGGAACCCATATTTTAAAAAAATGTCCTGGTGGATAGTACAGCATGCAGTCCAAGTGGTGAGGGGTCCAAGTTAGGCAGATAGATTGCTGGGTCTCAGTGGCCTCACAGCTTAGCCTACATGGGGGCAAACAGGTTGAAGAGAGATACTCACTTACAGCAAAACTAATCAAAAGTTGGCTGGTACTGGAGAAACAACACTGTGGTTGTCATTGGCTTCCACAAGCATAATGCATGCACCACACACCCACACACAAACACATGTGCAGCACATGTGTGCACATCTACACAAATTAACATGAGTTTGAAGAATTACTTTTTGCCACAAAGTCAGAAACAAGCAAAAATTAAAAGATTTAGTACCTACTGGTCATGACTGAGTTGTTATAAGAAAAATTCAGTCAGTATTTCCATCAAGGGCTAATGGGGGAAAGTTTACTTTCCTATTATGAATTAATATAGCCTCTCCTTTTAATTTTTATTTTATTTTCTACCTTTCCTACTCCTTGTCCTCTTCCTTCATATACCTCTTCTCTTCATCTTTGATTTTCATTGGAAATATTCTTTTACAGAATAGTAGTACTATGTCTTAAGTTCTTTGATGCTCAGCCAGTTACATAATGGGCTAAGTGCTTATTGACTTGTTCTTATGAAGGGCTAGATAATCAAGTATTTCAGCTTTCTTGGGTCAGATAATATCTCCTGTTGACTTTGCTTGTATAGAGTGAACACTATCATAGATGATGAATAAAATGCCTGCTATAACACAATTTTGAAATGTCTTATTAATAAAAAAAAGACCCAGATATTGGGGTCAATGCTGAAAGATCAGAGGAACAGAACAAGCCACAGCCAACTTCACGTCACCAATTCTTCAGCTGATCTTTTTTCCTCAGACTGAAAGCCTCTGAGACCTCACCTGAATGGATCTCAGCTGAACTGCTTAAATGCCTGTAGTTCTCTATGTAGTTTTGGTGCCTCTCCCAGATTTTACTCTGTAGACTAGGCTGGCCTTGAACTCACAGAGACCCACCTGGCTCTGCCTCCCACAGAGAACCCTGTCTCAATAAACCAAAAAAAAAAAAAAAAAAAAAAAAGCCTCTAATTCCTGGTCCTCACTCCTTAGTTACCTTTCTGCTTCTTGCCATCTCTTCCTGGGATTAAAGGCATGTGTTCTTTTCAAGCAAAAACATGAGATCTCAAGTGCTGGGATTAAAATTGTGTGCCACTATGTCTGGCTCTGTTTCCAGTGTAGCCTTGATCTCACAGAGATCCAAATGTATCTCTGCCTCCCAGGTGATAGGATTAAAGGCATGTCTGGCCTCTATGTCTAATCTAGTGACTGGCTCTGTTGTCTGATCCCTATGAAAGTTTATTACAACACACAATATATTGGGGTAGACAATATAACACCACATCTCACCTTTTTTGTCTAAAATAATAAAAGGAGGTTGTCAATAATATAATAAAAAAACTATAGACTATAAGAACATTAAGGATATACAATATAAACAGTCAAGAATTACATTTCTTAACACTGTCTAGTCCATTAACATTTGACAGATTCAGACACACACACACAAAAGAACCAACTCCATTATGTAGCCTATTTTGGTGAGTCTTAAATGTACCTAATTCACTTTCCACCCTTTTTATCTTATCAGCCTGCATCTTGTTCCAGTGAAATATGGTCAAAAGTTATATGCAACTCACTGGGTACGATGGTGATAGTGACACTTTGGAGTAATTTATTTTGTAATATTTTTCTACCTTAGCATTTAAATGCTAAAACTATGTCTATTAGAGTTTTGATTTGAATCTATGGGTCTAAAAAACTGTTTAGAAAATAATTAGATCTTATAAAAGGCCATGCCACTAAGTAGCTACTTATTTGGCTTAATTTTTAGTTCCTATGACTTCAGTGAGATGCTGATTGTTTGTGAAATGATCTCATATCACACGATAATTTTTGTGAGAATTTAGTTGAAGAGATTCCCGGGATTAACAGGAATAAATCTTTTATATGGTGATATGATATTTAATGTCTTTGAATTGCATATCTTTACCCCCAAATAATTTCCAGAAAAGGATTTCAAGTGCTTACAGTTAATCACCACATTCAGTTAATATTTTGCCATATTGCTGTTTGCTCCATGGGGTATCTTCACCTTGATTGATTAGAGTAATCCATCAGTTTCTGTTTGCTTGACAATAGTGTCTTTAATATTAAAGATAGTGCATGCCTATCATTATTCTTGGACACATTTTACAATGATAAACAAACATAAATGGCTTTAGAAACTAGAACTGACTTCTATGTGGACTAGCTAGTCAAAGCAATTGAACCTCAGTCATCTTCCATGGCCATCACTGCCTTATCTAGGTGAAACTGCTCTCTCATAAACACTTACTATAAGGCAATAGATGACTGGGCCCAGGTAGCCTCCTGTCTGCTTTTGTTTACAAAATGTAAATAGAATATAGCAAACAAGAGAAAACAGCCCCACAGCTGGAAGGCAACTTTAAAGAAAAATGATGTTCATGGCTATTCTGCCAGTAGCTAGCAAAGCACTTTTTATAAAAACATATTTAATGTTTACAACCACACGGAGGCTAGGGAAGGAGTAAGACTTTGAAAATACGTTTAATGTTTTGTACCACTCTGTGGCCAAGAAGCAACTCCTGCTAAAATATATTTAATGCTTAGCGTCATTTGGCAGTTTAGGAAAAAAGGAACTTCTTGTTAATTTTTAACATTTATTGCTGCTCAGTGACTATGAGTACGACTATCATTGTGGCATGCTTTATGTTTAGGGACACATTGTGCTGCTACTAAAACAATCCGTACATTTCTCTCAAGGCTGCACAAAAACTGTCGGCAGCATTACCTTAGCAATTGCACCACTAATAAAAATGCAGAAATCAAACACAGAAATAAAATGTTCCTTTAACACATAGTCATAAGATCCTATAGCCCTAGAAATAGCCCTGCCATGCAGTATGCTGAGGACACTTCACAGCTCACACAGGAGGGACCATCAGGCTCAGCTCAATTTCATCAAATGTGTTAAGGCCACTCGACAGATTGTGAAGCATAAGTGTAACCTGATAATTGGTGTTTCTTACAAATCAACAGCTTGTCTCCACACATTAAGGTAAAGGAGTCCTCTACACCAAAGGAAATGTAAATTGCAGTAAAAGGTCTATCTTGTTTTTAAATAAACTTGGTTTAATTTACGGAAAGGGTGAAAGAAAGCATTGAGCGTTTCCTTTGTTGGAAGAACTGGCTGTCTGGGAAAAGGGAAAAAGATAAACAGCCAGGACCCTCTGTAATCAACACCTTCTCCAGAAGTCTCCAGAGGATGAGCAACAAAGTATTACCAGGATCCTTCTTCACTTAAAGTACATTACACAGGGGTAGACTAAGTGTACATATATTTCTCTTGCCTATTTTTAATAACCTTGAGAATGAAGTGTTATTATTCCTTAGTTTCAAGTGGGAGAACCAGAGCACAAGTAACCTGAATAATCTTTCTAGAAAAACAGCTCTGGAGAATGTTAGAGGGACTCTTTAAAGGAGGAAATGCATCCAAGTATGGAACAATTAACATGCCTGCATGCCACTACAACAGGTTATACTATATAAATATGGTATAACATAAACAGAGGAAGCAAAAACCTAAAATATGAACTATGTAATTATGTTTATCCCCCAACTATCAAGCCTAATCAGCTGACCTGAGTGATTCATTTGTAATCACCCAGTGTTCTGTGCTGTGGTTTATTACACCTTTTCAGCAGACATATCAACAAAAGTTATTTCCTATCTTTCTCACCATTTTGTCTTGGGTGTACTTGAGTTAAGAAAATGGACTTACTGGTGTCACAGAACCCCAGAACTAATTCTTGGACACCTGTCCCCATAGTGTGGTGATATTTTACTTGTGTTGAAATGTGATAATATTTTATTTGTGCTCCAATAAATAAAGCTAGCCTGGAGATCAGAGGAAAATCCAAGCCATTATAAGTAAACACAAAAGTCATGCAATGTTAGCATCACTTGGCAGGCAGGGTTCTGTCCAGATTTCTGTGAGTTCAAAGCCACACTGGAAACAGAGCCAGGTGTGGGGGCACATGCCTTAAATTCCAACACTAGTTAACCATGGAGGTCTGGAGGTCTGTACAGGCAGACAGGAAGTGACAGCAGGGCAGGAAGAGGAAGTGAAGTAGCTGAACATAGAGAGCAATTCAGATGGCAGAATAACAAGACATATGACATGGGTAGACAGGAAGTATTTTGCATTTGGAAGCTGCAGAGTTGGTGAGTTTAGGTTTGCCGTGGCTTTCTGTATTTCCCTGATCTCTCAGGTTTTCACCCCTATATCTGGCTCCATGTTTTTTTTTTTTTTTTATTTAATAAAACCATTTAGAAATTCATCTACACCACAGAGAATTGATTCATGCTTTATAAAGATGGAAATTTGAGTTTCTTAGAACAGGCTAAATACATGCTGCATGGCAGATAATGAGAAGGAGGAGCAGAGAGTAGATCATAGTGCATAGACCGATTCTGGGGATCTTCCCTAGGCATAGCTCCACTGTGCTTCTGATTTGGATTAACCCATTTCCTGATTGAAGGCTGCTCTGATTCTAACAGTTAGAGTGGTGCCCCTTGAGTTGAAATCTTAGACTGATGCAATAGTAATTGAAAGCTAGCAGTTATAATAAGTACATTATTACTAAGTGAAGCTTTTGATCGCAGCACACCCTCAGCATACACGTTGGCAACTTATTGAGATGTCATGAATAAGAACATCCCTGTTTAGGCACTCAGACATTTATATTCATGTGTGTTAATAAATATCTGTTGTATATTATTAGAAACTTTGGACAACTATTAGGAAATATTAGACTGGTATTGCACAACTTTTCACAAGTACTGAAGCAACTTCAGCTATAATGAGACAGATCAAAGCATACTCCGCTTGACAGGACAGCAATGTGAGGGTGGCAATAGCTGCATCTCTTGAGCAGGAAAGATGGCTCATCCCACAGAACTGCCATAAAGCACAATGATCAGAGTTCAAATTCCAGAACTTGTGTAAAACCAAGCACTATGGCACTTCTCTAGTGTTCCAATAAGGAGATGGGAGACAGACACAGGTCCTATCTCAAACAAGATAGACGGCCTTGACTGAAACTGGAGGGTTTCTTCTGACCTTTAGAGGAATCCTGTGGTACACTTGGAATACTATCAACACATGAAACACACACACACACACACACACACACACACACACACACACACACTCAAACATATACATACCCACATACGTATGAGAGAAAGCGATAAAGAAAACAAGAAAAAATTGTTCCTTGTAAATAGTCCTGACAATTGAAAATACCCTTAGTTCACACTTGTTGAAAATACATAAATCCAAAATATTCTATAACACACCTAGGAAAAATTTTCACAGATTTTAGCTTAATGGGATCTGGAACATACTATTCTTAATTGAAAGTAAGTGGTAGCACATGAAATACAGGTTAATATGCATTTAATCTTACACGTAATATGTAATTTAAAGCAATAATGTCAAATTTTATGAGACAACAGATAAAACTCTAACCAAATGGAGTCTAAAAATTAGAATGTAAATTCTTGGCTTTAAAAATTCTGTTTGGTTACAGAAGAAGAATGTCTTAATAGGGAAAAAAGACAAAAATACACCAAAACAAACAAACATACAAACAAGCCAAAGTAGTACTGTTGCCTTAAGCTACTGACAAGAGTTTGCAAATTTAGTATGGATCAAAAGTCAAATGTTTTGGAATATTTAACTATGCCAAGATGTGTTGTATTTGTTTATCTATACAAAAATGTGTTGCTGATTCACTTGCCTGCCTAAAGCAACTGATTGGTCTAATGAAAAGCTCAACAGCCTATAGCAAGGGAGGAAGTATATGTGGGACTTCTAAGCACGATAGTAAGTTGGAGGAGAAATTTAGGCTCAGGGCAGGAAAGAAAGAGAGATGCCAGCAAGATGACAGGGGCCAGTCAGCTAAACAATGAGGAAACAGAAAGTAGGACACACAGAATGAAAGAAGACAAAAAGCCTAGAGGCAAATGTACATAAATAGAAACAGATTGAATTAAGTTTATAGAGCTAGGGGGACAAGCCTAAACTACAGCCAATCATTCATAATTAACAAGTCTATGCATCTTTAATTGGGAGATGGTTGGTGGCCCAAAGAAAATTCCAACTTCAAGTGGAGCCAAACATGGGGCTGAAATTTCCAGATAGGACCCGAGAAAGCTGAAATAATAAAAACTGATACAGCTCTTTTAAGAGGCGCTGCTGTGCAGCACAGCACTTGAGCAGCAGGCATGCTATGGAGAAACAGCAAACAGAGTAAAAACACCTGCCACAGTGCAGGCACCAATTTTCTAAAGCTGAGTTGATTAAATGGAGCTTTCAGCTAAATGCAGCTCCCAGTTAAATGCAGTTCTTGGCTAGTCCTGTAGGCTTGAGGCTTGGCTTTTATGGACCCAAGGAAGGCATGGATCCACTTAGCAGAAGATCTAGCTGCCACTTAACAGTTTAACATTCAGCTCAATTATAGAATGCTATAAGTGTATTATAAAACAGGTCTAGACCAAAATAAAGTTTAAACAGGTCCACAGTGTGTACATGCCTAAGAAAGAAAATAAAATGACTGTATAGATAGTCATAGGAAAAATGGTTTAAAAAAATTAAGAAAGTCTTTAAAGAAAGAGTAAAGTCATATAAAAAGGAGAAGTCACATAAGGATGGGAAATACTCAAGGATTCTGGATCTTGTATGGTGCTTTGTTGACTGAATTTTTTGAATGCTGATAAGGGAAAAGCAGCTGCTGAGAGATAAGGGATTGTAAAAGGAAATGCTCAATTAAACTAGCCTAGGTCCTTTAGGAATGTCTTAACATTTAAAATGGAATTCAGAAAATCAATTGTGTTTAGGAAGAGGTTATAATTTTTATTTCCACAGGAAATGAAAGGCTATAGATTCCTGCAAAATTAATAGAGACCAGATTTGTTTGGAGGACACCCCCTGAAAATCTTTGCTAAAGACATAAAGAAATAATTCTAGAAAAACTTCAAGACAGGTGACATATATGCTGATCACATATATGAGACTGAATGAGACATAAATCTTGTTGGTTACATAGTCCTCATGACTTATTATTATAACTATCCTTCCATATGTCATGGATATAAGGTTGGTTATACAGTCCAAACAAAGTTGGCAGATATCTTTTACCTGTTCAAACATAAAACAAAAGATCTTCTTTGGCTAGCTTATGTTTAACATGCATTCTATACTTGTGTTAATGCAGCTATTTATGCTACCTTTGAAAGCTTGTGTGTTTTTAGTGCAGGAGGACCAACACCAATGAAAAGGGTGGCCCAGGCAATCTAGCCTTTCAGAGTGTCTCTGTTGCAGTTTACTTAGAGCTCTGCAATCAGAACAATTTAAAGGCTTCTACCTAAGTTGGTCCAGCCTTACAGACTAGTCTATCCTTGACTTCAGATAAGCCTACTCTTTCCCATTACATAGAGACTGGGCAACAAATGTTATAGCTAGTTTTCTTAGGACTTGTCCATTATCTCAATTTTCTCAGGGATATCTCAATTTCCCTGTGAATGCCATCCTCCCTAGACAAAGGGAAGCAGTCTAGAAAACAAAATGTCCACATTTCCAAGAGGCAATGTGGGTGTTTTTGATCATTTGGTGTGTTTTGGATGTTTGTCATTATTTAGTGGGGATATAGGAATATAGGATAAATAGACAACTATTTATCTCATTGGTATGGAATTTTGTATATTGATACAAACTTAAGGATATTTTTGTTTATATATATATATATATTTCTACTCTTGTTTAAGGTATTGTACCTATTCAGCTCATTTAAAAGCTAATATAAAGTTCTAGTCCTTTAAAGATATTATTATAATCTGTTTAGAATAACTAAGAAATGCAGGTTAGTAGTTAGTCATCTATAAGAATTAGTCATATTAGGTGTATTTTCAACGTTAAACAGATATATTTTAGGTAAGTGATTGTCAAATGATTCAAAGACCAACAGAATATGGCACTTAATATGTGTAATAGCCTATGGCTTTTCATGACAGTGAGACATGTCTGCTGCTGGCACCACAAATCTACTTTATCAAAGGATTATGGGAAGAACCTCCATATGGATTTTGCTTTTATTGTGGAAAAGCTAGCCATTTGGGCAATAAACTGCCCTTTATTCAACTGATGACAATACACTATACAAACTGGACAAGCAGGACAGAGAGGAAAAAGACTGCCGAACTTTGCCAAAACAAAGTGGGCAAGCCCTTCAAAATTCCTGCTTCACAGAAAAGTTTTTCAGATGGTCTAGGCTTGTATGCTGAAGATGGATACCCCAAGGTTGGAAAGGACTGTTAAGGAAGCCAGATGTCTTCAACATTTTTATAGTTTTGGAAGAGTCTTAATCTGTACTTCCTTTTACTGGAGTAATAATACAACCTTTTCAGATTTCTGATAGAGTTGAAGGTGAGATAGTTATAGTTCTAGTTTTTCTTGCTACCAAATTCAGAAAAAAAAAAGACTTACAAAAGAGATACAAAGTTTATAAGGTTGAGAAACCTAAAAGCTTAGTGTTTATTTAAAAAAAATTATTGAAGCCTAAAAAAATAATTTTGTATTGGTAATACAAGTTAGAATAGAAAGTAAATCAATTAGACAACTTTGGCCTCACCAAGATAGGATAGAAAATGGAGTATTTTCTCTGAATTTGCCAAATGTAAATGGGCTGGATATTGTAAATCTAATTCTTACTTGATAATTTTTTTTTATTGTGTATGACAATGATAGTCTGTCTATCCCATAACCGTTATACTGTTTCTGGAACTTTCTCTGTATAATACTTCTGTAACTATCAAGCTATCCTTATAGATCAATGTATTGTTTAAGAATCATCAGAGAATCTCCTTCTTCAGTAGATGATAATTACCACAGAGACCCACAACTGGACAATGTGCAGAAAGTAAACTATCTTGGAGTGCTCAGTCCTAAATTGGATATCTTTTTCACATTCTTCCCCTCGAAGTTTAGGGATCTATGTGGAATAATGAGCATAGAGTCTATAAGAGCTAGAGGTTTAGAGGTTTATGTGATTTTAGATAAATAGCATTTCCAGACACAATGAGACTGATGCACATATGAATTTACAGAGACAATAGACAGCTTTTCTAAGACCTGCACAAGCTCAAAGTATCATAGTAGGGAAGAGGGTAAGTGGGAACAAATTTCCATCCATGGCCTACAAGCTATTTGCAAAAGATTTCAGTTGGGGAAGGGGAAATCAGTGTTCTTTAATAGAGCGGCATTGCTTACATCAACTACACTGAAGGACAGGCTCTATGCTTCAACACTAATTGGGTTCTGTTTTTGAATACTTTTTTATGTAAAAGATCTTGAAGTGGTATAGATATGAATGAAGGGAGGATATGGAAGGAATTTGGGTTTAGGAAATAATATAAAATATATTGTTTGAAATTATTCATGAATAAGTTATAAAAAGATCAAAACATAACCAAAATTTTACTTAGTTATTCTTATAAAACATCACATAAAAGCAAATTATAATCAAAGGGGGGAAAGGAGACGTGTACTTGATATTTATCTTTATTATGCAGTAGCTTAATTGTTTTGCTTATTTATTTAAATTTATGTTAATCTTATTTGTTTAGCATGAACAAAAAAGCCTACTACTTAGATAGGTTTTAAGTAAGAAGACTCGTCATCAAATTATGCATTATACCTAAATATAATGAAAATTAGACAATGTCATAAACCTTAAGGAAAGTCATATGGGCAGAGGAGACTAAAAAAATCACCCTGTAGCTGTGATTAACTTTGTTCTAAACCCATCCCTGACTCCTTATGCATAGAAGTTACAACAAGGAAGTTTTTGTGACAGCTAAATATGCAGAGGGACATTCATCTCCAGAGTGATCATCTGATACCTAACAACTGCTTAAGTGATGGTAAAACATAGTCTGTAAATCTTGTTTCATAAATGAAAACTCCTAAGATCAGTCATAGAAACCCAGTCATTGATAATCCAATAAGCTATCCAATATGACAAAGGGGGTGGGGAGGATACAGTCTTGGATACACATTAAAAATTGCAAACTGTCTGCAGTCCAAATGAAAGTAACTGAAATCACATGTTCCCCAGATGCATAATCATTAGATATTATGGAAGACACATTATTGTAATTCACTGTGCTGTTCATGGTCTTAAAGAATTAAGAGCACATCCGTAAAGTCCAAATTTGTCTCCAAGGAGCTGGGGACTTTCTGGATCAAGAGGCAATTTCCTTAGGTCAAAGAAGAAGCACTTTGTCTTTGAACATGTTTCCCTGGCAGAGTGGATATAACATAAGTTATTATCAGAGCAACCTTCCTCCCAAACAATTCATAGAGTCCCCAGGATAATTTTGAATTTCATTGTGTTAAGTGCATTGTATGAGGGCTAAAATATTAATTTCCTTGAAATCTCATCTTACCTTTCTTATCATTTTCTTCACTTACATACTTAGAATCCTTGTAATATTCACTTCATATAATTTTCATTGTACAATTGTTTGAGCATTCTCCCCTCTCTATAATCCATTATGATTAAATTCACATTTACATAATAAACTGTTTCAATACTATGTTTATTCATCTTATGTTTATTTTCCAAATACACTAGCTCCTTACATATCTGTGATATTTTATAATTATCCTTTTATTATTAATATAATCATTACATAAAATAATGGCTTTCCTTTATATATATATATATATATATATATATATATATATATACCTTAATATTTATTGTACATATATATATATATATATATATGCCATACACCTTGATATTTATTGTATGTATATATCTGTTGAGTGAGCTTCCGTTGTTAATTAATTTTTTTCTGCTCACAGTCACTGGTTAAAAAAAGGTTTATTTATAGAGAATACCTAAATGTCTGTATCTATCTGATGTGTTACAGAAGTAGATATATTGACAATTGAGTATGCAACATGCTGTTGGGTCTTGGCCAAGAAGATTTAACATTGAAATAAAATAAAATAAAAGGAATTATGTGGCAAAAATAATTAGAGAAAAATTATGCCCTTAGATTATTAAAATAATGAGCTTTTCCTAACTGGTTATATAGATCTTGGAGCTTAGTTGTTGCAGTCCAGGGAAACAAGAAAGTGTTTCGCTTGGAATAGCATAGAGCTATTGGTTAAGTTTATGTTTGCTGTGAAAAACATATAACTATTGCCACAAATACAACCACCTTCTAGTAATCTCTGTTTGATATGTATAAGAGAGATTTTGAAGTGGCCCATCTGCAAATCATTGTGCATATCTTAACATTTAATTCATAATATGTTTGATATCTCTTTTTGTTAATTTAAAAATAGAAAATTATGACTGTATATTCAAAAAATATGTACCAACACAGAATGTTACATGCTTTTGAGATTTAATAAACACTTTTCTGCTATATCTATCTACATTCTCTAGCCATTTATATTTATATGTTAAATGATAGATAGATAGATAAATAGATAGATAGAAGATAGATAGATGATAGATAGATAGATAGATAGATAGATAGATAGATGATAGATAGATGATAGATAAGATAATGGAGATGTACAACAGTAAGAAATTTTGGTGGTGGTACCTAAAGATACAATTTGATGAATTTATTCTCATGTTGATTATTATAGTATATAATACTATAATAAATTATGTGTTACCCCGATATAGCAAAATCCAGAACCACTTTGTTTTTCCCTTCACTACATTTCTCCAAATTTCCCATAATAATTTTTGTATGCTAGCTATAAAACATTTAGGTAAGGGGTTTATTTGTAAGGACAAATTATTTATTCCACTAAGCATAGTGAAAGATTTAACTATTTATCTCATGATATAGAATTCTTCTAATATTATAGGGGTGTGTTTGTGTTTGTGTGTGTGTGTGTGTGTGTGTGTGTGTGTGTGTGTGTGTGTGTGTATGTCCTATGGACATTGTTTTGGTTTAAAAATAGAGTCAATTATTTTTCTAAATTCATGCTTATATTTCTAATTCACACAATGTCTTCTAAAGATCATTGCCATTTCAAAACTTTTTTCCTTGAAGTATATCATACTATTATTTTTTCTCCATCTAGAATATAAAATTGTTTTCTGGGATTACTTTCTTTTTATGTATGTATGTATGTATGTATGTATGTATGTATGTATGTATTTATTTATTTATTATTATTATGTGTTTTAATTTTATACATCAGCCATGGGTTCCCCTGTCCTCCCCACTCCCGCTCCCATCCCCACTTCCCCCCAGCCCCTCCCCTCCATTCCCATCTCCTCTAGGACCAAGACACCCCTGGGGATTCATTTAAACCTGGTGGATTCATTACAGGCAGGATCCCAGCTGGATCAAGAACAGAAAGGGAGAATGAGGAATAACAGACCATGATAAATGAAGACCACATGAGAACAGAAATAGGCAGAGTGCTCGAGAGTTCCCCAGAAATCCACAATGATACATCCTCTGTAGATTACTTTCTAATAAGACATTTTTCTTTCTGACTGTTTTTCTAAATCTCTTGCAGTCATAACACTGCATTAGAAAAGGCATTTCTTTATCAGAAAACACCCAAGACATGCAGCCCTCACTGTGCACACTAAAACTAGAAATTTACATGTTCTATCTTCAGCCGGTTTTTCAGGTAACTGAGAGAATGCATTCTGGAATGTATGATAAGTCATATGCACAGTCATATACACAGGTTAAAACGCTTATAGTAAATCCATGTGACTTTTTCTTAACTAATAATGTGCTTCTAACCTTGAATAGTGAGCACAATCATCATTGCATAGTTAAGACATTGTAGGGAAAGCAAAGGTCCTCCTATAAGACACATCAGTCTTAGGAAATACAACAATGTCTCATACTTACAGTTCAAGTTCTAATCTGCTTGAGAGCACTAACCATACCTTTAAAATATGATAGACACTAGGAGTTAATTTAAACTGTTATCATGTCCTAGCTGTAGTGATGCAATATTCAAATCATAATTTAAAATGTCTTTATGGAGCTAAGGAGATGTCTCAATTTGTAAAGTGCTTGATACTGCCAAGCAAGAATGAAGCACCGAGTTCAGATCCCCTGAACCCGAATAAGAAACCAGGTGTGACAGTGCATTCCATAATCCAGGTGCTATGGAGAGACAATGAGGAGATTGACAGTATGCCACCTACTAGCTAACTAGTGATATCTTGTCTCAAAAGTATGGTAAAGAATGACTGAAGAACACATTTCATGTTTACCTCTGTCCTCCACATACTCACCAATGTATGAACATAAACATACACATAGGAACATTTACATACACACTAAATATTTTTTTTAATTTATAATATATTATTTACCAAATCTTGTTGTATGTAAAATAGGACTTTGCAAATTTAAGCTGATAGCAAAATGTTACGACAAATTAAATTTCTGTTTGTTATTAATTATTTTGAGTCAGGATCTCTAGCAGAGCTTTATAGACTTAAACTCAAAATGTATCCAATGCTGGCCTTGAACTTATGATCCTCCTGGTCCCCATACACAAGTGCTGGGATTACAGGTATGCATTGGTTATAACCAGCTCATACTTAAGTTCTTAATAATAAAGATGTAATTGTACTTTAATAATTTTCTATCAATGACTTCATGATAGCATATTTATGATTCGGAAACACTGGAAACATTTAAACAAAATGTGATTTTACATATTTCATTCTAGGTAATATACAAAGACTGAAAAATATCTCCCACTTTCGGTTCATTTCTGGTTCCAGCACAATGCATACCTTAGTAGTTTACTGTAGCAGGAATCTTAACAAGACTTACTAATAAAATCCAACCTGAAGCTAGTTATTGGGGTGACCGCTGGAAAATCCGAGAAGCAGAATAGGCCATAGCTGCCTCACCTTGCCAGTTCCTCAGCTGATCCTGTATCCTCAGACTAGAAGTCTCTGAGTCCTCATCCAGAATGAATCTCAGCTGAACTGTTGCTCAAAAGCCTAAAAGCTGAACCAGCCAAATGCTTCTAGTTTCTGGTCTTCACGCCTTATATATCTTTCTCTTTCTGCCATCACTCCCTGGGATTAAAGGCGTATGTCTCCATGCCTGGCTGTTTCCAATATGACCTTGAACTCACAGAGATCCAGAGGATTTTTGCCTCTGGAATGCTAGGATTAAAGGCGTGTGCTACCACTGCCTAACCTCTACGTTTAATATTGTGGCTGTTCTGTCTCTGACCCCAGATAAGTTTATTAGGGTGCACAATATTTTGGGAAACACAATACCACCACAGTTTAATGTGAGCTAAGAATTAATGATGGTTTTCAGTGAAATTTGGTAGTTATCCTCATCATTGAATAGTTTTAATGGCAATCAAGTCATGTCTGGTTGAACTATACATTTAAATATAAGTAGATATAATGAGTCAAGTAAATCAATTCATTAGGAAATAGTTAAAAATGGTACATATTCTATTCATATGTATTTATAGGGTGAGGGAATAATGAAAGTTCTTAGAGCAAATTAAATATTTTACATGTAAACAAAAATTACTTCCTATTAGTAGGATATCTACATCAGCATGTAGAAAAACTGTTAAAGAGGGTTCATAACATTGATATAAATTTGGTTTGTCCACTCACCCACAGGAGACATTTCTGGAACATTAGCAACATAAGGTCCATCCAGAAACTTTGGTTCATTATCATTAATATCTTGCACTTTAATGATGAACTCGGATTCAGGCTCCAAGGGCTTCCTTGTTTCTATGTCCACTGCCTGAGCACGGAGTGTGTAGAAGGGTTTTTCTTCTCTGTCCAGACTTCTTATTGCATGGATGTCTCCTGTAGTTTCATCAATTGTAAAAACAGTGCCAGCACCATCTCCAGAGAGTGTGTATTTAACAGTGCCCTCTCCTTTGTCCAAGTCGGAGTGCAGCTGAGAAAGAGACAAAGAGAGAGACACAGAGCTATTTACATGCATTACAATTTATTTAATCAGATTTGTTAAATTACTACTTCATAGATTTTCATGTTATAACTACAACTTCTTGATTATAGAAACTAAAGATGTGGGTGGTGAGATAACTCAGAATGTTAAGAGCTTGTTCTGTAACAAGAGGACCTGAGTTCAACATCTAGAACCTATGTGATGCCATATAGTGTATATAGCATCGTCTGTAATTTTAGCATTGCTACTGAAGATGGGAAGCAGAATCAGAAGAATCCCTAAAAGTGTAGAGGCAAACTATAATTGTATAAAAGACAGCAAAGTAGAGTTATTGTGACAAATAAGATGGAAGGCACAAATGAATATTCAAAGTTGTCCTCTAACCTCCACCAAACCATGGCATTCACATGCCTAAACCCACTCAACTCCACAGGCACACATACAAGAACTGATATTAAGAAAATGAAATAAAAATTAAAATGCACAAAAGTTTTTTTGTTTGTTTTTTTTTGTTTGTTTTTGTTTTTGTTTTTTTGACGCTCTAGCTACATGTGTACTATATTGACTGATAGTCTTAACGTTTGGATTTCTTCAGATATATTGCATAATCAATCCTATATCATGATAAATTATAGATTCTAGGAATTTACAGTCCCTAGTAAACCAACAGGCCTAAAACAATTTATTTTGACAATTTTCTTTAGTTATCATACATATTTTCAAGAATAACATAATTCATAGATTGAAATGAGACACACCATACATATAGCTATTATTTCATTTTAGTGATCACTGTTTAAAGAAATATTAACTCAAAAATAATAAACTATGAGCTCCCAAAAGACAGGAAGGTAGGGTCCAAGGACTGATTCCAGCAAGATATGAGGAAAAATGAAATTATGGGTACATGTCCTAAAGGAAAGAGTGAATTCTTTCAGTGAGTATTCAAATGAGTTGTCCAAGATTAGGTGGTTGGTTGCAAAAATCAGTTATTATGCTTTCAGAATAACAGATGATTTAGTTCTATCTTGTTCTGTGTAAGAAATAGCCATGATTTATATACTGGAAATATTGTAATTCATTTAACTTATTTTGATATTCAATACATGTTCATGTTATTAGATTATGTCATGGAATTAGTTACAGTTTAAAGCCAATCAAGGAGAAACTCAAAGAATGTATGTGTCATTATGACACACTGAGTCACTATTGTTCAAAGTGAAGTCCAAGAATACTTGAGAGATGAACATAGCCTTGGAAATCTCTAAACCACCCAAGAACAAACAAAGAAATATATTAAATATTGTAAACATGAAATATTAAGTTACCTATAACTATATGTAATGTAAATAAAATGTATTAAAATTTTAAATATATTGTGTAATATTTTAATTTTTATTTTTATTTAAATGTCTGTGTGTGGGTATGTACATTTGAGTACACTATATATAGAGGCCAGAAGAGGACATTTGGTCCCAGGAAGTTTGATTCAAAAGTGGTTGTGAGCATCATGTTGTGGGTGACGGGAATCGAACTTGAGTCCTCTGCAATAGTAGCAAGCACTCTTAATCTGTGTCAGCCCACAAAGCCTATGTTCTTATAGATTACACTATTTTCACTCAGTTATCAAAATACTGCCAAAGGCTCACTTGAAAATAGATATTTGGATTAATTATTCAAGTTTACATTTAAGAGTCGGTTTTAATCAGCACATCATTTAAAGGAAGCATGCTATACTTTTGATAGTGACTGAAATCATTTTTTTCTTGACCTTAAAATTTATATGCAGGCAATGTTCTACTAGAAGATATTTTGTTATCGTGAGTTTTGGTTTTATTAATGTTTCATCAGGAAAGATAGCTTTTAAATTATTTTCAAGTGTATTCTTATTCTTTTATACTTAGATTTCTGTGAATTGACATTAAAATTTATGACCAAAAAATTCAATTAAAAGTGTAATCTCTGGTTATACCTTTAAATATCAAATTAAACATTTTGGTTTAGTTTCAGTATAATAACACCACTCAAAATGTTATTAAGATGAATTCATTCATGGTATAAATTTTTATTTATATCTAAATTTGCTCTGAAGTATATTTGCCCTAGAATATAATCATAGGAATTTAAGAATGATTGATAGAAATATTTAAAGAAATAAGAAAATGGCAGACTCTATGATTTGAATTATCCTTTAAAAGTTTTTATGCATTTTTTTTCAGCATAAGGGATATTGCTGGGAATGATGAGATGAAGGGTTTCTTTTTCATCCTATTTTTTAAGACTGCTGTAAAGCACGGGGAATTTGAAGCGTAAAATCAAGCTGTAGAAAAACGTTCTTTGAACTTATGAATTTCAAATCACAATTGTCAACCACACTATTAAAGACATTCAATGCAGTGGGTATTACTTTGGCTTTCAAATTTATGTTAAGGTATGAGACAGGCAAAAGCTCAATGCAATAGGGATGATTTTAGGAGCAGTAACCAGTTTGCAGTGGCTTAGAGAATACGTGCAGTTATTTTGGGAACTGAGTGGAAATCTTAATTGGGTTTTCACAGTGTGATTCAAGTAAAGTTACCCAAAAAAAGTATCCATATCATTTGATTAAAGTCCAAACTGTTTTCCTTTCAAACTGACTTAAATTTATAAAAGCAGATGTGCTGTCAGTCCTATCTGAAACCCAAGCTAAATCCAGTTGCTGTTATTCCATGCTCTAACTTCTATCGTTAACCTTACAATTTCAAAAAGCTATTCTTACACAGGTTGAAAAGTCAGAAGCAGTTTCTACATTATATCACCCTTTACAATAGCCACAAATGTTATAAAATACCTTGGGGTTACTCTAATTAAGCATGTGAAGGACCTATATGACAAGAACTTTAAGTCCCAGAAAAAAGAAATTGAAGATGTCAGAAAATGGAAAGATCTCCCATGCTCATGGATAGGCAGGATTAACATAGTAAAAATGGCAATCATACCAAAATCAATCTACAGATTCAACGCAATTCCCACCAAATTACCAACACAATTCTTCACAGATCTGGAAAGAATAATACTCAACTTCATATGGAAAAACAAAAAAACCCAGGATAGCCAAAAGAATCTTGTACAATAAAACAACCTCTGGAGGCATCACAATCCCCAACCTCAAGCTCTACTATAGAGCTACTGTAATAAAAACAGCTTGGTACTGGCATAAAAACCGACATGTAGACCAATGGAATCGAATTGAAGACCCTGATATTAACCCACACACCTATGAACATATAATTTTTGACAAAGAAGACAAAAATGTACAATGGAAAAAAGAAAGCATCTTCAACAAATGGTGCTGGCATAGATGTCAATGTGTAGAAGGCTGCAAATAGATCCATATCTATCACCCTGCACAAAACTTAAATCCAAGTGGATCAGAGACCTCAACATAAATCCAGCTACTCTGAACCTGATAGTAGAGTAAGTAGGAAGTACTCTTGAACGCATTGGCACCAGGGATCACTTTCTAAATAAAACACCAGTAGCACAGACACTGAGAGAAACAATCAATCAATGGAACCTGTTGCAACTGAGAAGCTTTTGTAGAGCAAAAGATATTGTCAACAAGACAAAGCGACAGCCTACAGAATTGGAAAAAGTCTTCACCAACCCCACATCTGACAGAGGGCTGATATCCTGAATATATAAAGAACTCAAGAAATTAGACATCAAAATGCCCAACAGTCCAATTAAGAAATGGGCTATAGAACTAAACAGAATTCTCCACAGAGGGACATCAAATGGTTGAAAGACATTTAAGGAATTGCTCAACAACCCTAATTATCTGGGAAATGCAAATCAAAATGACTCTCAGATACCACCTTACACCTGTCATAATGGCTAAGATCAAAAGCACAGAAGACAGCTTATGCTGGAGAGGATGTGGAGCAAGGGGAACTCTCCTCCACTGCTGGTGGGAATGCAAGCTTGTACAGCCACTTTGGAAATCAATATGGCACTTCCTTAGAAAATTGGGAATCCATCTCCCCCAAGACCCAGCTATAGCACTCTTGGGCATATACCCAAGGTATGCTCAATCATACCACAAGGGTATTTGCTCAGCTATGTTCATATCAGCTTTGTTTGTAATAGCCAGAACCTGGAAACAACCTAGATGCCCTTCAACTGAAGAATGGATAAAGAAAATATGGTACATATACACAATGGAGTACTACTCAGCAGAGAAAAACAATGACATCATGAGGTTTGCAGGCAAATGGATGGATCTAGAAAAAATCATCCTGAGTGAGGTAACCCAGACTTAGAAGGACAAACACGGTATGTACTCATTCATAAGAGGATACTAGATGTAAAACAAAGATGACTAGACTGCTACACAACTCCAGGGAGGCTACCTAGAAAACAGGACCCTAGGAAAGACCCAAGGATCACCCAATGAGAGAGAAATGGATGAGATCTACATGAACAATCTGGATGACAGTGGGAGTAATGATTGGCAAGATTTGAGGGAAAGAAAGCTTAGGGGAGCAGGAGATCCCAGCTGGATCAAGAACAGAAAGGGAGAATGAGGAATAACAGACCATGATAAATGAAGACCACATGAGACCAGGAATAGGGAGAGTGCTTGAGAGGTCCCCAGAAATCCACAATGATATATCCTCTGTAGTCTGCTGGCAATGGTTGAGAGAAAGCCTGATCTGACCTATTCTGGTGATCAGATAGCCAAACACCCTAACAGTCGTCTTGAAACTCTCATCCAATAACTGATGGAAGTGGATGCAGAGACCCTCAGCCAGGCCCCAGGTGGAGCTCCAGGTGTCCAACTGTCGAGAAAGGGGAGTGTCTGCAATAGCGTGAATTGTTGAATCCAAGATTGCAAAAAGCACAGGGACAAATAGCCGAACAAATGGAATCACATGAATTATGAACCAACAGCTGTGGAGCCCCCAGCTGGATCAGGCCCTCTGGATAAGTGAGACCATTGAATGGCTTGATCTGTTTGAGAGGCATCCAGTCTGTGGGACCAGGATCTGTCCTTAGTGCATGAGCTGGCTGTTTGAAACCTTGGGCTTACACTGGGACACTTTGCTCAGTCTAGAAGGAGGTGACAGGACCTGCCTGTACTGAATCCACCAGGTTTAAATGAATCCCCAGGGGTGCCTTGATCCTGGAGGACATGGGCATGGAGTGGAGGGGCTGGGGGGAAGGCCGGGTTGGGGGTGGGAAAGGGGAGGACAGGGGAACCCATGGCTGATGTATAAAATTTAAAACACATAATAATAAAGAAAAAATTGTTTATTAAAAGAAAGAAAATTCAGAAGCAATAGGTTAAAAAATGCTAAAACTGTTGGCTACAATAAATTGATGAATGCACAGCTGATTATAGTGTTGAATCACACCATGGTGTCTTTTAATAATAATTATTTGTTTTTTATTTTAGGTTTGGAGTGTTTTGTCTGCATATGTGTATGTGTGTCACATGTGCTCCTAGTTTCCAGGGATGCCAGAGGAGGACCCCAATCTTCTGGAACTGGAGTTACAGTCAGAGAATTGAGAGCCATTCAATGGGGTCTAGAGACTGAAGTCAGATCCTCTACAAGAACACCAAGTGTTGTATCACACTGAATAAGCTCTCCAGTCTCTGCACAACCAAAATATAGAAAGATATCAGATACTTTGTAGTTGGATACCTTCTCTCCAGCCCCTGCCAAGCCCTATTAGTTCAACAACCCACTTATACAATAAACACACAGACATTTATATTATTTAAACTGATTGGCCATTAGCTCAGATCTATCATTGTCTAGCTCTTACTCTTATATTTAGCCCATTTCTATTAATCTGTACTTTGCCACATGGCTTATGGCTTACCAGTACCTTACATCTTTCTTGTCATGGCGGCGGCTGGCGGTGTCTCTCTACCCAGCCTTCCACTTCCCACAATTCTCCTCCTCCTTGTCCTGCCTACCCTATCCTTCTTGTCTGGCTACTGGCCAATTAGCACTTTATTTATTTTAACCAATCAGAGCAACACATTTGACACACACAGCACTTCCCTTTTCTTTTTCTCAAAAAGCAAGGTTTTAACTTATATATAATAAAATTTCAGATAACAAAACAATTATCAAGCAAGAATTACAGTTACAATATTAAAAAAGATATTATATCTATCTTATATTTGTGAGTATAAGGATTTATATCTAACTTATCTTTTATCATAACTGAGAAAATTATAACTATCTTGTCACCAATGTGACATCTCTTCAAGTTGTAAGAAAAATTTAATAATCAAAGGTTGGGGTAGGGTTCTGTTTTTGTCTTTCCAGGATAATGGAAATGCCCATCTTTCAGAAATCATAAGGCCTTGGATATCTGGATGTTTACAGCAGAAAGAATCTATTGGTGCCAATCTACACAGGGCAAAATATCACTGTCTAACATCTATATCTCTATCAATCTAGAATAGTTGTGGTTCAAATTCAATTATAAACCAAGCTGGCTTTGGAGATGGAATTGGCTAACTCCTTCTCTAAACCCAAGCATATTGATAAAAGAAAAGGTCGAGAGATTCTTCAGTCCCATATCAGAAGAGCCCTCTGATGTGAGACAGAAGGAAACCCATAATAAGGGACCATGGTCTTCAAGATTCTAATTCTCTCCATGCTTACTCTTGATTTTTCAGAATCCTTTCTTACATGTCATGTCATTTTAAATCCAAACCTTCCAATCTGATAAAATATAAGTTTTTCCAATAGCAATCTCTGAAGTCTCCAGAAGGAAGATGGGGCCCCAGCAACAAATCCAAAATGATGCCATGGTAACCATCATCATACTACACTTCTTTCCAGAATTTCAGACAAACTTCCCCATTACTCTGAGAGTTGCTGCAGAATCTACAGTTATTCTAACTGAGATTTAACTATCTGAGCTTTCTCACAATACCCAACAGAGATACCATTGCCTCCTAAACAGCAGGAAGCAATTCTAAGAAAACGATGCCCCTTCTCCCTAAGGTTTCATATTTCTCAGGGTTATGGATGATGGTTCTAGGGTTGGGGGTGGAAGAAACTATTAAACTCAGTACTCTCCTTAAGGAAAGAAAATATATCTCAAAAAAAAAAGGGAAAAGAAGAAATGGAATTGATAGGTATAAGATATTATGGTAGACTATCGCATACAATAGTAAACAAATTTAGTAAAATAGCAGCCTTAGATAATTTGCACTGTTATGAATTCTTATATGTTGATATAAATATAAACATTTTATATTCCTGTTTAAGATAATTTGTATATTGATACGAATACAGAACTATGTTTATTATAATGTACATATATTTTTACTCTTAATTGACATATTTGTATATTGATACAAATGTAAATTTATATGTAAATGTATGTTCTACTTCTGTTTAAGATATTCTGTATACTGATATATATTTAGGATTATTATCATATTGCATATTGCACTATACATTCCTATCTCTGTTAAAGATATTTTGTGTATTGTCACAATTTTAATATCATTGTCCTTTTACTGTACATTTGCTTACAGACTGTTTGCTTTGTTTAAATGAAGCCTTAGTCCTTAGGTTATTTAGGTAGATAAGACTTACAGATTTATTGTCACCTATGCTTGTCATCTCTATAATTATGTTAGTTAGGTTATCCAGATTTATAAATACATAGGTCAGATGGACAGGTAATCTTCAAACACTTCATGGACCTAGAGAGTAGGGCATTTAAATAACTTAGAATTCTGTTGATGTGAGACACAATTGCTCCTGTCAGCACCAATTTGATCCTGAGAGAATGTTGGGCTTTTAAGACATTTCCATTTGGAAGTTTATCTTCTTGGCACAAAATGGCCTACTGGGCAAAGAACTGCCCTTGCCTCAACTGCTAACAGTATGAATGCTGTCCTTTCTGGACAAGCGGGACACAAGGAAAGTGACCACGTACTCTGCCAAGACAGGGTAAGATGGTCTTTCAGAATTCCTGCTTCTGAAAATGGTCTGTCAGATACTCTAGTCCTATAGCCAATTTGAATGCACCAACAATGCTGAGAAACATTAGGTGACTGTCCAGGCTGCCAGCTGTCTCTGTCTACTCTTGCAAGACTCCCAAAAGTTGCTTGCATCCTTCTTCCATTTCTCAGGTATTATTATAATTCTTCTCAGGTCTTCGATAAAGTTGAAGATTAGCAGTTACAGTTAAAACTTTATATATATTAGACTCAGGTTCCCACGCTCTAGACTTCCCTGGATTTTAGTATGTGTTTTTTGCTTCACATTGTTTGCATTGATTGTAGTTCCAACTTATCTAGGTCATTATCCCTCATTACTCCTGGACAATATCTGATAACCATTTCTTTGTATATAGTCTTGTATTAGGTTAGAACCTTCTTATTTAGACAAAAGGGGGAGATGTAGTGGGTAGCCATTCCTGCCTTGGCCTGGAAGTTCCAACCCCCATTGAGGCTTTGGTAATGGTCACGCCTACAATGTGGGGCTGAGGGAGGATGCTGAAGACCCAGGATCAAGAAGAGAGGCTTCTCTTCGTTCCAGGACCCTGGATGCTGGAGGTAGAATGAGCAGAGTTCTCCAGAGAACACCACTGGACTGTGCTATCCCTTTCCCAGACCCTGCAACCTATCCCTTCATTTGTAAGCTACCCCACAAAATAAACCTCCCTTTTTACTACATGGAGTGACCTTAATAATTTCACCAATAACACTCACAGCTGCTTAGGCAAGAGTTGCCACAACTGATTCAGTGCTGATTTATGGAGGCATCTGGGTGACCAGAACCAGATATAAGGTTGACCCAGCATCAAATTACCCAGCATCTAATTGACCTACATGTATGCAAACTAATGACAATGATTTTGGTATTGAGTATTGTAAAATCTCATTTAGTGAAAATGTAACACAGTTTTAATGTGAAATTGTACACAAAAATTTCTTTAAACATATCTTTTTTTTTTTTTTTTTTTTAAAGACAGATTCTCACTGTGTTGTCCTGGCTGGCCTAGAACTCCCTATGTAGACCAGGATAGCTTCAAAGTCACAAAGACACATCTATATCCATAACCCAAGAACTGAGATTAAAGAAGTTCATCACATGTAAATTAACTCTCTATGTTTTGATTATATAGGTATATAAACTTAGGAAACAAAAATGGTAAAACAAATATATATTGCTCTGCAAATGTAATCATATAATTATTTCTCTATGGACTTACAATTTATTAAAAAATAGTAGCCATTTTCTAATTACTAAATGCATATTCTATCTCCATATTGTCTGAAGTTTTAAAAATTATCCTTTTAGATTTAGCATTATATTCATATATTGATATAGACTTAGTCAAAGATAGTGCCAATTTTCTCATAAGTGATACATTGAATGTGTGTATGAGGGAGTATTCATTTGTGTGTCTTCTTCTGTTTATTTCCTTAAAATAAAATGTAACTGTGAGGATGAAAAATGTGGCATTTTTATGAATCTTAAGAAATGTTGAAACTTCAGTGTTTCCAGCAATTGATATCAATACATAAAATTGCTTTCTCCAGTTTTCTGGTGATGCATTTCAGCCTCAGTTTATACCATGTAGCTAATTTTATGTCTCATTGCCGAAAGAACTGAGAATGTCATTCCTCATCTTTGGATGCTGTTAATTGTTAAAAATATAATACTACATCATTTCTGCAGTTGTCTAAAGCTTCACAACAAAAAAAATACTAAAAATATAAAAATAACAGCTATATTTGTGTCTTCTCCCAAGCATTAAATAGGTTTTTTTCTGAGTAGGTGCTGCAACATTTGCTCACTGAAGCCACCAACTCCCTAAGATCATCCTTTAATATTGACACTTAAAATGAAATTCCCCTCAGAAAGAGTCCCATAAATTATGGATGTATATAGGCACTGTCCAGATAGTTTGTGTATGTGTGTGTGTGTGTGTGTGTGTGTGTGTGTGTGTGTGTAAGTGATGGTGTTATTTTCTATGTGTTCCAAGTCATTTCAGATGTTGCATGAAAACAAGATGCCAAGAGAGGCTTTAAAAAGATGCCGAGGCCTAGCTTCAGCATAGAAACAAATCTTGAATTGCAGTGCTTAAAAGTTGGAGAAAGCTAATCTAAAGTTAAGTGTTTCCTAGCCACTCTCCAAATGGTGTTTGGAACTGCTACATTAAAAGGCAGTATGTTCATATATTTTTTTTTTTCTGTGTGAGTTGAAAAGTACCCATCAAATTGAGAGAGCATATGTATAAATATGCCCAGCACTGATTTTTATTTTCATTTGCCATTTGCCAAGGCATGTTTAATGACCATGCGGGAGAGCATGGAGGTCACTGGGAAGAGAAATATCTGATTTGGGAAATGTAGTTGTTTCCATAAAAATGAAAGATAATGCTGTACCCTTATGGTTTCAAGTGTAAACATTTCAATGTATACATGAATGTAACATGTTACAGGAATGTCGTACAATTATCAGTTTGTTGCTAAATATAACTGACCATTTAGTATAAAAATGTTTATTTTGTTATGTTGTCCATGTGTGTCTTGCATGTGTGTGTATGAACTCATTGATGACATGGTGCTTCGTTAGAAGTGAGGAAAACTTCAGATGTTAGGCCATTAGAAACAAAGCCTCTTCGTTGTTCAGAGCTGTATTTGGCAGACGAGCTCCCCCAGACCTGCAGGGACTTTCCTGTCTCTGTCTACCATCTTCCTTGAGTGTTGCATTTACAGGGATACATTATCTCTCTTGGTGATGAGATGGGTTCTTGTTGTTTTCAGACACTGCCTCTCAAGCTTGCGCAGCAAGGGCTTAACATACTTGGGGTCTCCCCAGACAAAAATGCTTTTCTGTATGTGTTCCATCAGTCCTAGCGGTGGGCACACTTGCTGGCGGGAGCTGGAGAAAAATGGGTGTAGTTCTTAGGAGGCAAACAGAATAGTTGTCTTGAGAAGAGTGAACAGCAAAGACATTGAAGCAAAACATTTTCCAGGAATTTTACCTAAACTGGTTTTAACATGCTCTCTTCCTTAGAATGTGCAAAACCACAATGTACTTATTCTTTGTAGTGGATCTTCCCCTGCAAATCTTCCTGAGTTCCAAGTCCATTGTAGTAATCTCTGTCTCACTTCTAGAAACCATCTCTCCTCTTCTTTCAATCCCTCTGCCTGTTCTTGTGTGTTCTATTCATCTATAATTCATATGGTGAAGCTTATATTTCATCCATCTTCCTCAAATTATAGACATTTGTTTACTATGTGGATTCTCATATAGATTTGTGTTATTGTTAAAATGTCTTATTATTATGTTGGTTTTAACAAGCATAACTGTCCCCCCTCCACCCCGCTCATATACTTGAATGTCTAGTCATCAGGAAGTGGTATTATTTGAAAGGATTAGACATAGTAGGAGGGGTGTCCTTGTTGGTGGAACTGTGTCATTGGGAGGAGGGGGCAGGAGGGGGCATTGAGGTTTCAAAAGCTCATGTTGAGACCATGATCTCTCTCTCTCTCTCTCTCTCTCTCTCTCTCTCTCTCTCTCTCTCTCTGTCTACAGATAACAATGTAGCTCTTGACTATGTCCTCAACGTCCTGCTGCTGTTATCCTGTTCATGAAGATAATGGATACACCTCTGAAACTACAAGCAGGTCCCTAGTTGAATTATTTCTTTTATAAAAGTTGCCTTTGTTACAATATCTCTTCACAGCAATAGATCAGTGACTAAGACTGTGGTGGTATTGTGTTCCCCAAAATATTGTGCACTCTAATAAACTTATCTGGGGTCAGAGAACAGAACAGCCACAATATTAAACATCGAGGTTAGGCAGTGGTAGCACAGGCCTTTAATCCTAGCATTCTAGAGGCAGAGATCTACCTGGATCTCTGTGAGTTCAAGGCTACACTGAAAACAGCCAAGCATGTTGACTCACTTTTTTAATCCCATGAAGTTATGGCAAGAGGCAGAAAGGTATTTAAGGAGTGAGGACCAGGAACTAGTGTTGCTTAAGCTTTTAGGCTTTTGCGTAGCAGTTCAGTTGAGACAGATTTGGATGAGGACATAGAGGCTTCCAGTTTGAGGAAACAGGATCAGCTGAGGAACTGGCAAGGTGAGGTGGCTGTGGCTTGTTCTGCTTTTCTGATCTTCCAGCATTCACCCCAATACCTGGCTCCAGGTTTGTTTCTATTAATAAGACCTTCTAACAATTCATGCTACATAAGACAGAGGTTGGTACCAGGGGGTGGATTATTGCTGCAACAGGCCTGACTATGCTACTTGTTAGAAGAATATGGGAGATTTGGGGACTTTGTACTAGAAAAATGGTTAAATGCTTTAAGCAGTGTTTAATGGGTCCTGCAGAATTGTAGATGACAGTAGTGTAGAGAGGGATATTGTGTGACAGTTTGATTGTGTTCTAATAAATAAACTTTGCTTGGAGTCAGAGAGCAGAACTTACCACTAGCTGACCAAAATTAATCATAGAAATTTGGAGGAGTATTGACAGAGAGGAAACAGGAAGTAATAAGGCAGGGCTGAGAGAGGATCTCAGCCCTTTTGGATGGAAGAAACAGAGAGGTAGGATGTGACTGGTGGCTGTTCCCTGCTTCTCTGATCTTTCAGGTTCTTACCCTGATATCTGACTCCCAACTTTTTATTAATAAAGATTAATTACGTTAATGCTTCAGTGTGATGTGAATTATAAAGACCCAACTCAAGAGATTTCAGAGGGGAAGACTGTTAGTAAGTGGCCCAGAGACCATTGTGATATTTTGGCAAAGAATGTGGCTGCATTATGCCCTTGTCCTAAAATTATACTTGGGGCTAAATTAAAGAGTTTTGGATTAATTTCATTGTCAGGAGAGATTTCAAGACAGCCTAGTTATGACTTTGTTTAGTGTGGCTATCAATATTCACTCTAATGCTGATCTGTAATGAAAAGGAACAAGCTGGGCAAAAAGAAATACAAAATGTACAGTTTAAGGAGAAAAGGATTATCAGAAAATGTGTTGTTGGAGCCAAGTCTTGTGCTCACAAGATAAACAGATTAAGGAAAAAGCTGATGATAAATAGAATCGAGGTGACCTCAGGTCAAGACACAACCAAGTCAAGCTTCCAATTTGTACAAAGGAATTAAGGAAAAATGCAAGCAGTGAAGGAAACCATCAAGACAGGAAGCTGATGCAAATACAGTTGAAGGGAGAGGCCAAGTTTCATCCCTCATAAGCAGCAGAACTTGGTAGTTTTGGACACTTCATTCAAGAAAAGATTGTAGAATCTCCCTCCATGGTTAAGGAAAGTCACTGATGCTAGGTATATGTCAAGGGTGCTATGGCATGGAGACCCAGAATGACCACTGTGTGAAGATATGAAGGTGAAGCCTGGATTGAGTTAAAGTCTCCAAAATATTGGAGATGCCAGAGCCTTGGGATATCTAACAATAAAATGGGCCAACTTGTTACAGAAACAGCTCAAAAGACAGAAGTATGTTGCAATCAACAAAGCTGAAAGACAAACCAACCCAAAAATGTAACAATACCTCAAAACACCATACCCCACCACAGTGACACAGTTCCTCTAATGAGTCCACACCTTCTATTACTGCTAATCCTTTCAAATAGTACCACTTCCTGATGACTAACCATTCAAATATATGAGCCTGGAATGGGGACAGGGGTGTCATGTTTATTCAAAGCACCATAATAATAAGGCATTTTAACAATAAATCAAATACATAGAAATTCACACAGTAAATTGCTAGTTGGAAAGCACCTTGAGATCAGACACACAGATACAGAACTTGGAGTTCACCAAATTCTTGGTTTTGCCTTGGTTTGGTATTTCCTCACTAAATTTACCTTTCCCCCTTTTGGACTGATAGTGTGTATTCCATTACACGGTATATTGAAGAATGAGGTCTATTTTAACTTTTTATTTTGAGTTTACACGGAGTTACTGTCAAGAGATTGCCTACAGTCTCAGAAGATACTTTGAACTTTTAAGGTTTAAATAGTGTTGGGACTTTGATAAACTGTGGGGGCTTTATTATTAATTATTATTATTATTATTATTATTATTTATCATTTTACATCCAGACCTCAGTTTTCCATTTCTCCTCTCTGCCCAGTCCCTCTCCTCCAATTCCTCTCAAACTCCAGATCCACTTCTCCTCTGTTTCCCTCTCAAAAAGAACAGACCTTCCACGTATCTCAACCAAAGATGACATAATACATGGTACATTTACCTAATGAGGACTTGTGAAGTTGGACTGGATGGATTTGTACATTATGATATCACTACAAGCCTATGTAGATCATGGAGTCTAATGTGGTGGTTTATATAAGAATTGTTCCCATAGACTTGTATATCTGAATGCTTATTTGAGTAATAGCTGTACTATTTAAAGGGATTAAAAAGATTAGGAGGTGTGGCCTTATTGGAGTATGTGTCTCCCTTTGTCCCTCCCTCCTCCAACTGACCCATCCTCTTCCCATCTTCACCTGTCCCCAACTAGAGCTATAGTAATAAAAACTTTATGGTATTAACATAATAACTGACAAGATAATCAGTGGATTTGAATTGAAGACCCAGACATAAATCCACATACCTATGGTCAACTGACCTCTGCTAAAGAAGCCAGAAATACACAATGGGAAAAACAAAATATCTTCAAAAAATGGTACTGGATTTCTGCAGGTAGAAAAATGAAAATGGACTCATTTTTATCACCCTGCACAAACCTCAAGTCCAAGTGGATCAAAGACCTCAACATTAAACTAGAAACATTGAACCAGATAAAAGAGAATTTAGGGAATAGCCTTGAACACATTGTCACAGGAGGCAATTTCCTACACAGAACACTGAGGGTTCAGACACTAATGTGGACAATTAATAAAGGAGATCTCTTAAAAGTGAGAAGCTTCTGTAAGGAAAAGGAAACTGTCAATAGGACAAAATGGCAGCCTACAGGATAGGAAAGGATTTTCACCATCTCCACATCCAGTACAGGGTTAAACTGAAAATATGTAAGGAACTAAAAAACCAGGCATCAACAAACCAAATAATACAATTGAAAAATGGGGTACAGACCTAAACAGAATTCTCAGTAAAGGAATCTTACATGTCTTGGGAAACACTTAAAGAAATGTTCAGCATCCTTAGCCATCAGGTAAATTCAAATCAAATCTACTTTGAGATTCAATTTTTCACCTATCAGAATGGCTAAGATCAATAACACAAGTGGCAGATCATGCTGGTTAGCATGTAGAGCAAGTGAAAAACTCCTCCATTGTTGGTGGAGTGCAAACTTCTATAACAACTATGGAAATCAATATGACAGTTCCTCAGAAAATTGGGAATTGATCTACTTCAAGATCCAGCCATAACACTCTTGGGCTTATACTCAAAGGATGTTAAGTCATTCCACAAGGACTCTTGCTCTACTATGTTCATAGAGGCTTTATTTGTAATAGCCAGAACCTGGAAACAACCTCGATGTCCTTCAACTTAAGACTGACTAAAGAAAATGTGGTACATATACACAATGGACTATTACTCAACTGGTAAAAAAAAAGTCATCGTGAAATTTGCAGGCAAATGGTTGGAACTAGAAAAATCATCTTCAGTGAGGTAACTCAGACCCAGAAAGATAAGCATGCTATGTATTCACTTATAATGCATACTTAAATCAACTTATTTGTCATATTTCTCAAAAAAAGGTTTTCCCTCAGAGACTTATTGATGTATCTCTTGTACTACATAGCCCATTTTATCATGTTTCTTCTAATTAAAGAAATTACTGATAATAATGACTGTATATAACCTTGCTTTAATTGACCTGGAACTCTTTATAATAACAGATTCCATATAGTTGGAGGCATAGCTTAATGGAGGGCAGAAAGCAGGAACTCATCTGGCAGGGATTTCTGTACACGTGTGTTTAAAGGTAAGGGAAAGTTTCTTGTATAGTATGAATTCAGCATGTCTTGAGGCATTAGTGCCTTTATTCTTATGCCTGACCCTCACAGATAAACTATTCAAAATCAGCATAAGAACAACTATTCAAAGATTTGGAGTTTGAATTTTCAAATTAGATACAAAAGACTTTGTATATTTTTCTTGGTACATATAGAGAATATTAAATGTTTCTTTAAGTGGAGTTGAGTCATACTGTCTGAAAAACATCATGATGATCTTTATTTTATTTATTGAAAAAGCAATTAGAATGTGTTTAACATATAGTTGACAGACACAAGAAGACCAGGCTGGTGATAGTCTATAATCCTACCCAAGTAAAACTATTTATGTTCAACTGCCTTGGATATATAAGAATATTTGCCATTCCATGTCACTCTACTCTCGTGAGAGAACTCATCTCTTGCTGCCTTGGTTTTAGTGATCTGGATCAGCAGAAAGATACTTTGCAATGTTAGGAATTCCTTTTAACTGCCCAATGTGAGTTGAAAGCTCCCATGCCTGGGTAACAGACCCAGAGCTATTTTTCATCTGGAAATATTTCATATTTTTTTAAATATTTTATCTGATACATAAGAAATTAAAAACCTGTTTCAAAAGGCCTACACTCCCCCCCAGGATATGCTAATCAAGAGTAAAGACCAAGACAAGTTATATAGCTCTGTAGTAACAAGAGCTGGTGTTCAAAGATGCATTGTGCTCCCTGCTGCTGAAAGAAAACACTCACATACACATATAAACACGCTGTTCCCCATTGTTCCCTTCATTATCTTATTGTCCCTGAATATTGAATGCATAGTTTCATTGATTTTATGTTTTGTCAGCTGAAGGTACCATAATATATTAATACAATTAATTTTAGTTTTTAAACTCTAGCAATAACTCAGCTTTAATTGATAAATTAAATGTTATTATATTAATTCAAATAATGACGATGAGGTTAATATGAGTAACATTCCAAAAATGAAATCCTTGAATCTTGAGTATATATATATTCCTTTTTTACATTTCTAAAGTTATAAAACATCTTTACAAAGTTGGATTTTAGGTGATTGAACATTCATAAAAGACAAAAGTTCTATCAAATCGTCAGTAATAGAATCTTTGCCTTCAGTCAGATGAGTATTTGTATTATTTAAATCAATGGAGTTAATATTTAAGTGTGCTAGATTAAATAATAATGATTTATTCTGGACTTAAAATACATGTTTATGAAAAGAATTTTTAATATTTTGCAAGGAGTTGGTCAACAGATAGAAAACAACATGGACCTACATCCTTGAGGTAGTCACCTGATCTATATAGCAGTTAAGATACTTTAATACTTCTAAATCATCTTCAAATTACCTTTTGTCACACATTTATTTATTAATAAGTCATGTGTTTTGCAGTACCACCTTCTTTTCTTCCCTCCCTCCCTCCTTCCCTCCCTCCTTCCTTCCTTCCTTCCCTTTCTTCCCCTTTCCTCATTTCTCTTTATTTTGCTGTGCTGGAGAATGAACTCAGTGTTTCATATATAAGGAACAACACTCTACAGACAAATTCCTATCCCAAAACTTTTTGTGGATAAGCTTACATAATTAAATGACTTTTCTTCTTAATTTAATTGGGATGTAAAGTGTTTCAAGAAAGTGTGTACAGCATGGAGAATGTTGTGTGCCATTCTGTAAGCTACATGTAACCTGGAACAGTTTCTCAGCAGGTTTTTCACAGAGGCCTAGCCATCCTTCACAGTGCAATTGTCACTTCCGGAGTTGACATACAAATTAACCAGAGGTTAAAAAGATTGCATGCACAAAAATCTTTTCAACAAGCAGCATAAATAATATCTGAAGGAAGTTAAATGTAACTGCATAATAGATCCCAAATTAGTTTGTACCACAACAGCTGTGTTTGTTTCTGGAGAAGCAAGTCAAATGTACAAGGCAAAGTGAGTATTTTTTTTTCCAAGAAAGAGTAAGACTCCATCCCCATCCCTACACCTCTCCAGAACAGGTTATTTGGTTATAAGAATATGTTCATACTTTTTCAATATTAGATATACTCTTGGCAGATCAGGAACTACCAAAAACGGTTTAAACACTGTTGAGAGATGATTGGATATTACCACGATTTCAAAAGCTCCACGTTATCTGAAGATGAAAAGTTATGACTTAGAGAAACGGAAAGGATGCTTACATGTTATTGAGAAAAACGGTAGAATATCACCAGGAAGCAGATAAAAAGTAAAAGGGAAAGAGTATGGGAAGGAGGGAGAAAGGGGTGGGGAAGGAGAGAGGAAAGGTTGCTGAGTGAGGGAGGCAGGGGTGGGAAGGAATAGGAATAACAAGAGGAGAGACAAAGAGCACAAGAGGACTGAAGAAGTTAATTAGGCAAGAATACACAATGTTCTAGAAATGAAAATAGGTTCCTTCCTTATAATACTTCTTCAACATGTTGGGAAAATCTGGCTTTAAAGCAGCTTGCCTGGTTATTGTAGAAGGTACTGGGTTCTATAGTATCAGTGGACTGTCCTTCTGTGAACTAGGTAATGAGATTTTACTATTTGGGACTTTTAATGGTTCACTTATTTTATGTTTATGAATGTTTTGTCTGTATATAAGTATGTGCATTATGTCCTTACATATTGTTCCCAGGGGCCAAAAAAAAAGGATCTTTGATCCCCTGAAACAGAATTTACTAACAGATGTGAGTCACCAAGTGAGTGCTGGAAACTCAGGTCCTCTGTAAGAGCGGCTGGTGCTCTTAACAGCTGAGCTATCACTCCAGTACCAGCTTTTCCCATTATTATATCCACATTTCTCCATGCTTTTGGGTGTGTTTTCTGATCACTAGGGTGGACATTTACCACTCTGCTGAAGGTATGGATTATCTTCCCCAGAATCAAGGTCCTGGGGTTGAAAAGACACCACCCCTTTCCTACCATCCTCTTCATCCATTGCATCTCTCTGAGTTTACATTTGTGATTTTCAAATTATTTCCTTGTCACCATGATGACATGACATGACTTTAAGGAGTGGGGGGTGGTTAAACACACAAAGTTTATTTTGTTCACTGATATTGTACAATATGTATAGTATTCTCGATGTAGTATTTTACATCCCAGAAAGTTGCTTCTACATGTTTGGACTATAAGAATACCAAACAGCAAAGAGTGGTGCTCCTCTGGTATTCTATTGTTTGGAAAGTAGGGGAAAGAGGATCAAGAGTTGAAGCCTAGCCCTTTTGATACTGTATGTTTGAAGCCTGTGTATGGTCCCAATAGCTTCTCTTACAAAAACAAAAACAAAATAAACAAACAAATAAAACATTCTAGTGGAATTGAAGCTAGTTGAAAGATGTATTCAGTTCACAATATTTTATAATTAAAGACTTTTGTATGACTTTCAAGTCCCCTTTCTTAAATCTTATTCTTGCTATGGTTTATACATCTTTTGTCTGTGTCACTTTTTAAAGATCAATTTATTTTATTTGCATCTCTGTGTGCCTGAGTGTACTTCACTCACACACACACACACACACACACACACACACACACACACACACACACACACACATACCATGTGAATGCCTGACACCTGAAGAGGTAAGATATAAAAGAGAATTAGCTTCCCTGGACCTAGAGTTAAAATATGCCGGGCTGGGAACCAAACCCCTGGATCCTACAAGAACCATTATTATCATTGAGCCATCTCTCTAGGACATGTTCTTGTAACACAAATGCTAAATGGCCTTATTAATTAAAAAAAAAAATCTCAGAGCCCAATATTGAGGTGAAAGCTAAAAGATCAAAGGGATTAAAAAAAAAAGCCAGCAGCAAGTTCTTACTGCTAGAAAATCCTCAGCCCATGATAGTCACTTTGTGTATACTCACTCCTATGTACATTTCTGTGTCCTGCTGTCTCACTTCTTCTCCCTGCCCAGCTCTATTACTTCCTGTCTGTCTATATAGACCTCCAGACCTATGTGGTTAACTACTGCTGGAATCTAAGTCCTGCGCCACCATGCCTGGCTCTGTTCCTAGTGTGGCCTTGAACTCACAGAGATCCAGATGAATCTTTGCCTCCTGAATGCTAGGATTAAAGGTGTGTGCTGTCACTGCCTGATCTCTATATTTAATATAGTGTTTGGCTTTTTCCTTGATCCCCAGGCAAACTTTATTTGTTAGAGCACAAATATATATAATATAATATATATAATGAGGTTCTTCCTCATTAAGTACTTTCTTCATTCATTTGTTTCAAATTTTCATGTTTCTGTTAACATTTGAGGTTGGGGTATTGTTTACAATTGTAAAAGAGGTCCAGCACCATTGTACACCTAACAACATGTCTTTTCAGCTGATTAAATGTTGCAGATGTTAGGTAATGGGCTTAGTAATGTTTTAATACATTATGAATTTTAAAATCACTTTTAAAGTGTGCTTATTAGTTAGAAAAATCTAAATTTTGTTTGCTTTCTTTGTTTTTAGTGTGTAGTTTGGACAAAACATTACATGATCTAAAATCCATGGTCATGCATCGGTAAATATTTGAAGATTAAAATCCTTAATCCTTTATTTGATTGGTGTCACTCTAAATTAACAGTTCTTAGTGGATCGCAATATTTATATTTTTAGTGTGTGAGGATACTGGGACACTGTCATTATTTGGTTTCATATTTTTGTCTTCTTTTTGACCTCTAAATATGCCAAATTTAACAATATCTGTATCTGTGTCTGCTAATTTATATTGATTGTTAGAACTCTAATGGGTTCAAAATCATTACAGAAACCCAGCCAAGCTCTTGCCTGTAGCTTGGCAATTTTGTGTTGGCTTCATATATTTTAAAGCATGTTGATACTCACAGTAACCCTATTAGTGCCACAATGCTCTTACCATCCTTGTTTGGTAGATATGAGAAGCAGGGCCCCAGGCTGCTGACTTGGCTCAGGACACCCACACAGCAGGAAGCATAGCTAGGATTTAAATCAGAACACCAAACCCCTGTGTTTATGATGAGCACTTAAGTCAAATAAACTCCTATTCAATTAAGTGACAAAATGCAATGTCTGTGTGTGTGTGTGTGTGTGTGTATTTGTGTGTGTGTATGTGTGTGTGTGTGTGTGTGTGTGTGTGTGTGTGTGTGTGTGTGTGGTGTGTGTATGTGTGTGTGTGTGTGTGTGTGTGTGTGTGTGTGTGTGTGTGTGTGTGTTTCAGTGCTGTTAGTTTTGAGATGGAAAATAAAAAAGAAAGAAAAAACAAAACCTCAACAGAGGTGTATCTTTGGTCTGAAAATCTGAAGCAGACATAAAGTAGCCTTGATTGTGATTTGTATGTTTACCATCAGTTTATTTATACAGCTAGATTTGTGTTACTGTGAATGAACAGTATAAACAGTTTCATTCAAAACCACTCTGTGCTGTCTATTGTAATTGTGCTATTAACATAGACTAGAGAATGTGAATTACTTGTTTACAAGGAGACAGGGATCCTGCTGTGAATTATAGGCATATTAGCACAAAAGCCATTCATTCAAAACACTCTTTTAAAATAAAAAGCACCAATAAAATTTTAAGGAAGTGTGTGTTTCATACTTAAAAGCAGGTCCTGTATGTATTTCATTTGAAATACGATGTGACATTATGTTCTAAGGTAGAAACGATCTGCACATAGTAATGTATCATGGGTCTTGATTGTATGTCAGGAATAATTAATAGTCATCTAGGAAAAAGTGTGTTATGTTTACATTTATCAGAGTACAATTACATTATCAATAACAACATTTCAATTGAAAGATGTCTTGCTATGGTTAGGCATTACTTAAAGTATCTGTTCTTTTAAACAAATGCCATTTAAACACATAATGAAACAATGAAGTAAACTAGAAATATACTGATGAAGATGTCTGCTTTCTCACAATTAACTCAATTACACAAGGAGACACACATGTGTGGAGACTTTTGTTGATGTGAGCATCGATGTTCTACGTGGAAGGAACAAAATATTAAAAACAGCATTTATGTTTTTATGCTAGCATAAGCACATTTTTGGAAAACAAATAGAAGAGCAAGTAGAGATAAGTAATATAAAACAATGCTCTAAAGAACAAAATATAAAATACCAGCTTCTGCTTACTTTCAAGGGTGGTGTGAAGGTGACCCATTTTCTGTGCTTTCTATACTGTAGGGATTGCTTTCGTGTATGAAAGCAGAAACCCACTTCTCTGAGGTCTTTTATTTCCTTCACATTTTATAGTAACCACTTAAAATTAAATTTGAAAGTATAATATCAATGCAGACAGTAAACATAAGAACTTCAGTGGCTTGCTCTCATTGTTCAGAATAGAGGCTTTCCAAAGAATTCGTTCTTAAGAATTCATTGCTCTTATGCTTACTTCCTATAATGATCTCATAAATATTACCTAATTTGCATGATAATTTGTACATTACACATTCATTTTTGTCCAACAGTAAGAAAATGAGTAATTTTGGTTTAAAATTGTGATGTGTTAATGAGCAGTAGTCCTAGCAACTGCTGGGTACAAGAATTGTACTAAGTTGAGTATTGCCTCTAAACACAGGTTAGCTGAAGGGCTTTTCTAACACTTTCATTATAAACATATTAAAGAAGGTATCATTCTTACTCTTTCCTTATTTCCCAATAGGCTTAATGAGACTCCCCAGAAACCTTCAAAAGCTCATAGCTCTACTTTTACTTTAATATGGAAAAAAAAAGAGAGAGAGAGAGAGAAACAATCCAAAAATAAATCGTCTGCTGCTACTGTAGTGGCATTTAGAAAATGTATATTATGGGATACCTGAATACAAAAATTGATTTCAAACTATTTTATTTTCAAGCATATGAGATGGTTATTAACTTTAAAAGCAAAGCTATGAAAACAAATGCTAAATTTGTCATTGACTGAGGTCCAGAACAGTGAATGCAGCTCTTAACATTTTATTTCATTTGAAAAATAATTTCTCTGGTGTCAATATTATCCAATGAGTTCAGAGAATCCAAGGATTTGTGTTTATGTGTATCTGCAACATATGTTACTAAAACTGGCCCTTGATATTATTAAATACACAGGTATATGATTTCTGAGACTTTAAAAACATTTGTTTATCTCCAACTGCTCTTCCATGACCATTATTACTCTATCCCTGACTCCCTTTCGACTTTTGACAAATTTGGATTTGGGCTCCATTGTGTGTGAGACAGAAGTGCTGTGGGATGTCTTTCTGTATGCTGTGAATACATGTTGCTCTGGCTGGCTGATTAATAGAGCTGCATTGGCCTATGGCAAGGCATCTTAGAGGTAGGAAGGAAGTAAAAGGAGAGAGGAGAATAAAGGAGAGTAGGGCAGATGCTGTGAGCTGCCAGCATGAGAAACAAGGTATGAAAATACTAGTAAGCCACAGCCATGGGACAATTCATAGATTAATTGAAATGGGCTGAGTTAAGTTATAAGAGCCAGCTAGCGAGAATCCTGAGCCATTAGGCCATACAGTTTGAAATTAATATATGCCTCTATGTATTTGGTTAGGCTTGAGCAGCGGCAGGACCAGGCAGGACATGGGAAAACTTCCAGCTACACACAAGGGAGAAGGAGACACAAGATTAACAAAGAGAAGAGAAAGCTCTGACTGCACTGTCCTTCCAGGATGCAAACTTTGCTTTTCCAAATGTAACACACTTACACAGCTTCTAAAACAAACAAAATATGAAATGGAAACTTGCAAAGTTACCCCAAACTCATAATTGTTCATTTTTCTGTAAAACTAGAATTTATTGAATACTAATTGTGTTCAGGTTCAGAATTTTGTGGACAAAATCATCTACAAGTTTTCAAATACCAACAAGGGCAGGGAATCTTGTTTTACACTAAAGTAAAACAGGGTATTTTAAATAAAAACCACTCTGTTTCTTGCATTAGGTCAATTGGAAGTGTATTATAAACAACGTTTAAGGGAAAGACTCCAATGCTATTGATCTTGTGTTCAAAGGGTTCAATATTGAGAGCAACATCTCCCTCTTACAAATTGTCTTCTAAATACAAAGGACATTTGGTACCTCATCCTGATTGTGTACACTGTGGCAGCTGAGTCTGCATCTGCCATTCAAGTAATGACTGTTAAACTTTAATCAAATGCATAGACCCATTAATTTTATTGTGTTGCTTAACAATATTCTTCAAGTAAGTCATTCCATCTCTAAGCCAAAGGCATTTCTAAAAATGAAAGTTTAACAGCCTTTTCATTTTATTGAGTTTAGTATAATGTGGTCGAGTTGGGGTTGATGTTTTTCTGGAGGTTTTATACATCCCCCTTTCCTTTCGCAGTCAAAGGCACACATAAACTATGCAATGAACTCTTTTAATTCTTCTGCTTGATCTCTTATTTTACCACTGTTAGGCTGTGGTCCAAGCTAATTGTTCCCTACTCTTTGTTAAGGAAAGCATTTTTCACGGAACTTCATTTTGCTGGATAATATGTTTTTATGTGGTTCATATAAAAAACACAAATAATGACGTGTTTCACTTTAAAACAGGCTCCCTTTATTGCCTTATAATATGTTGAGTAATTTTTCTTCAATGACTGATCTATGCTTGTGTGTATAACAAATATGCTGCACATTTCATTTTCCAAAGCGATGTCTGAATGGCAGCATATTCTTGCTTAGTTCTGTGTATAGATCATCTGCTAATGAAGCTTGAAATTTATTGGCCTGTTCACATGGAGATAATATGGTTTTGTAAAAGGTGTTTGAGAAGTCAGCTCAGACACCTATAATTTCTCATATAAAACTTACTTAAATACATTGACCTGTTTGAAGTGTCAACTCTTTATTATAATGAAATTATTTCTTCCATAACTGTAAAACTGACCTGTCCAAATTATTGTTTAACTTTGCAAAAATCTGAATAGTCATGCCAGCTTTACCTCAAGCAGGGTGGCAAGAGACAGGTTTCATGTGAATTTTAACTTGTTATTTGGGGTTGCAAAATGTCAGCAAGTGTAATTTTAATTGGTCAAAAGAAATACAGGAGGCTGAAGAGATAGATCAGCAGTTAAGAGCAGTTACTGCCTTTGCAAAGGCTCTAAGTTTCCTAGCACACACATAGAAGCCCAAAGCCATATATAACTCCACTTCCTGGGCCCCAGTTCCCTCTCCAGCATCTATGTGCTGGTGCACATACATTGTGCACATGATTCATGCAAGTAAATACAAATATCAATAAATAATAAAAATGTTTAAGAAGAAAAGGGAAATAAATTATAAAAATAATGAACGACCTCATATATCATGTCAACCATGACATAAAATCAGGCCATTAGAACTGGATTGTTCCTTAGAGAGTATTGTTTCAATTACTTGATTTCTCAAATGAGGAAATTAAGAATCAGAATGGATAAGTGATTTTCCCAATATCATACCTCTATGTAATTACAGAAGCCAAAATAGAAACTGGGTTATACAATACTCTACTCAGGGCCCCTTCTGTTACCCTTAAGTGAAATGAACTGTTATGATTTGGAATAGTTTGCTCAAAAAACTAGCTTTACAGTACTGGTTAAATCAAACTATTATGTCACCATAAAAGGTAAAAGTGTTTTTTTTGTTTTCTTTTTAAAGCTTGCTTGTTTGATAGATTCAGATAAAAGATGTTTTTCCATGAATTTCAAAATACTTTTATCTATAAATCCATTGCAACATTTATATGAAAAAAATGTCAATACCACTGAAAAGCTTCAAAGATTTTGAATAGATCAAGGCTTAGATGAAAAAGGAGCACATGAATTTAAAGCCTCATTAACAATACAAAAAGAATAACACATGGAAAAATTAGTAGATAAAAGCTGTACTAACTAACTTTGGTGTGCATGTAAACAAAAATATAAGTCAAATGAGATGAAATTTTTTTGTTGTTGTTTACTAACAATTATGCTGTGGGATAATGCTTTTTTTTTTTTTTTTTTTACACTGGTTTAATAAAACGCAGATTGGCCAGTAGCCAGGCAGGAAGTATAGGTGGGATAAGCATACAAGGAGAATTCTGGGAAAGGAAGGCTGAGTCAGGGGATGGCAGCCTGCCATCCAGGGAGCAACATGTAATGGCACACAGGTAAAGCCATGGAACATGTAGCAACATATAGATTAACAGAAATGGGCTCACTTTAAGTGAAAGAGCTAGTCAATAGTTAGCCTGAGCTAATGGCTGAGCAGTTTTAATTAATATAAGATTTTGTGTGTTTACTTGGGTCTGAGTGGCTGGGGACAAGGCAGGGCACAGGGAAATTTCCAGCAACAAAATTTTACTAATTTTTGAAGGCTTCATGAAAATAAAACACTGTTGTAATGTGGGACCGGCGGGTAAGAGAGATTTGTCCTGACTGGGCCAGGCAGGAAAACTCTAACTACAAATGGTGCCCAACGTGTTGGCAAGAGTTTCCACTTAAAACCTGAGGAAAAAGATTCTAAGACGGAGCTAAAAACAGCTTCCTAATTGTCTCTCTCAAGTTAGCAACAGCCTGCCGGTTTGAACTACTATGGCGGGTTCCTGGCCTGTGCGTCTGACCTGCAGTGTGGCAGGAATGAGGAGTCTACAAGCGGCACTTTACTCTGCTGCGTGGTAGATTTAGCCTTTGCTAGTTTAAAAAAAAGAAAAAAAGTTTCTGGGCTATGCACTGCTTTGATAGAACTGCTTCTGATAGTTGATGGTACACATGGCTCCAGACCCAGAGCTGGCAGTAAACTGTACCACCGCCATGTTGGGAAGCTGAGGTGGGCGGAGCCAGCAGCTACAGTGGCGTTTCAGTCTTACAAAGATGGATATTACACAGAGAATCTGGTTTGTCTTGTCTTTGGGATTTTTAACCACAAAAAAAGATTTGATCATAAAAGCTGTTGAGTTAAACAAATATGTAAATTTTAAAGGTACCTTGACTTCGAAATTTGGATATAAGGATATGTTGCTTTAAAAAAGAGTCTCTGCTTTTGTTTCCACAGAAAGCCAGAGGCTGTGGATTTGTTCCAGATTAAGATACATCAGGTTGGATCAGCCAAGACCACCTGAAAGGTCTCCGATGACACCGTGGCCCAGATGATCTGACATCCAAAATGGTTTCAAGGCAATTGGCTCAGAGGTTCACCCTAATGGACTACTCTATAATCCTAAAATTTTCTTTGTGTCCCCATAAGATACAGCGCCCCCCTCCAACAGGAAATAGTAAAAAAAATTACGCCCACATTCCCAAAATTATCAAGCTGGCTTTGGAGATAGAATTGGCTCACTCCTTCTCTAAACCCAAACATATTGCTAAAAGAAATGGTTAAGAGATTCTTATGTCCCAAATGAGAAGTGCCCTCTGGTGTGGGACAGAGAAAAACCAGTATTTTTCTTTAAAGCAGGTTGATTATAAATAAGATCTCTTTCTAAAGAAGAAAGGGGGATATGATATAGATATAATAGGAAGAAAGTAGATTAAGGAACTTACTTCTAAAGAACAACAACTTGTTTAAAATGTTTTACATTGGTTTAGATTTTAGTCTATTGATACAAACTTAGTTAATTTTGTTATATTATATGTATATTTCTACTCTTGTTTAAGATATTATGTTTATATAGCTCATTTAAAATTATAATGGATAATTAAAAATAGATTAATAACTGGTCATCTATGATAATCATACTCATAGCCATGTTAGTTAAGTCTTCTAGGTATACACAGAGATATTTCAGATAGATAAGTAATCTTCAAACACTTCAAAGGTCTACAGAATATGACATTTAAAATATTTTTAAAATTTAGACTTTCTGGACAGTGAGACATGTCTGCTCCTGGCAACACCGATTTACTTCAGAGAGGAGAATGGGCATTGAAGACACTTCATATCTTATCTTCACATTGACAAAAATAGCCATTTGGGCAAGAAACTGTTCTTGCCTGGACTGATTGATCAACTGGACATACAGGACCCATAAAAAGGTGACCACTAAACTTTTTTTGACAAAATGGTCCTTCAGGTTCCTGCTTCTCAGAGGAAACTGCCAGACATTCTACAGGACACTGAGAAAAGTGACCAAGAGACTCTAGCCCTGTGGGCTAAAAACAGATGCCCCAACTTTACAAAGGAACATTAGGTGACTGTCTAGGCTGCCAGCTGTCTCTGTCTACTCTTACAAGACTCCTAAAAAATGCTTACATCCTTCTCCCGGTTCTCAGGTAATATTATATCCTTCTGAGGTCTTTGATTTGATTAAAGACTAGATAGTTATAATTTCCTCAATTATGATACAAGATAAGTTAGATATAAAACCTTAGACTCACAAATATAAGATAGATAGGATATCTTCTTTAATATTGTAACTGTAATTCTTGCTAGATAATTGTTTTGTTATATGTAATTGTACTATGTAAAAGTTAAAACCTTCCTTTAAAAAAAAAAGAAAAGGGGAAGTGCTGTGGATATTGCTCTCTGTAAATAAAGTTCTGATTGGCCAGTGGCCAGGCAGGAAGTATAGGCGGGACAAGAGAGCAGAGAAGTCTGGGAAGTAGAAGGTTGGAGGGAGACACCACCTACCGCTGCCATGAAAAGCAACATGTAAAGACACTGGTAAGCCACAAGCCATGTGACAAAGTATAGACTAACAAAAATGGGTTAATTTAAGATAGAAAAGGTAGATAACAAACAGCCTGCCACGGCCACACAGTTTGTAAGCAATATAAGTTTTTATGTGCTTTCTTGGTTGGGTCTGAGCGACTGTGGGACCGGCGGGTAAGAGAGATTTGTCCTGACTGGGCCAGGCAGGAAAACTCTAACTACATTGTAATATTATTTTCTTTGAATCTTCAAGAATCATTTACACTTCACCAACAATGAAGATTAAGTCTATAGCTTACGATATCCCAAACATATAGATGTCATCTGAGAGCCTGAAACCAAAATCCAGAGATCATAAATGAGGATATATAATTCATGTTTTTATTTATTAATTTTAGTTTTATTATATTCCATTTTGCATGTTTTGAAACAACAAGATTAAACTTTCTCTCCAACATTTATCCCTACCAGAAAAGTCCAAAGCTTAGAGAGATGAGCAGGTAGTAAATGGTGAGTATTCTCAGCCCTTCACATTTTTTATCACACGTTATATATTGTTGGGAATAAAATTTTATGAAATTATAGTTACAGACTTGAAATGGATTTTAAATCTCTTCATTTTGTATGTCACAAGTGAGAGCTATAAACCTGAAAAATTAAAGCTGTAGTGTAATTTATCTTTCCGATAAATAGTCTGCTATACATTATACACTTTTGAAGTAAACAGTAATAGACAAGACTTAAAAATGATATTTCTCCACGGGAAAGCATGTGATAAATAGTGAGAGATGCCATGAACATAACTGCAATTGTATCACTTTGATACTGAGAGAGGACTCTCCTCTTCAAACACTTACATTCAGTTTGATATAGTGTACAAGACAACATCAAATTATCTCTATCTTTTAATAGTTGTTTCTGCTTATAGTACAAATCCTTAAGCCAAATGGATCTTCAAATTCCCCTGGCAAAAGACAGTTGTATATAAGCAGTGTTCCTGATTACTAGAGTTACTTAAAATTCTACAGTAAGGATAAACTTCACCGAATTATTTTCAAATGTGGAGCAGAAGATTTAGATGTTCTTGTAGCAAATGATTTGTGGTATGTGTATGGATATTTTAATGAGAACCCAAACTCCCTACAAGGAAGTAAGTTTTCAAAAAGACTAATCATTTTGTTGGTATTCTGGATTTTTGAGACAGGGATTCTCTGTGTAACAACCTGGACTATCCTGATACTAATTTTGTAAACCAGGCTGGCCATGATCTCACAGAAGCCTGCCTGCCTCTGCCTCCTGGGTGTTAAGATGAAAGGCATGCCCTGGGCTTTCCCCTAAAACCACGTTGATGTCTGTGGCCTGTGCTGCAGCAAGAAACAACGTGGAAGTTCATGATCCATGCTCCTACTGACCATAAAGGGCAAGGAAGTTTCATGTGCAGTGCTTTTGATGACTGCAGACTTACGGTTGACAATGGGAGATATAGAAGGCTTCTGTGACAACTTTCCCTGCCCCCCTTCCACAAAAAAATCAAACAAAAATAAAGAAACAGTCTGGATAGGAAGCCATTGAAGAATACTCTTAAAAATTGTGAGAGGGATGCTGAAGTTTAGCTCTTCATGGTTGATAAGTTCTGGCAGGGATGGGGTAGGAAAGGGCTAAATTTTCTTTAAGGGACTGGCCACGGGGAGTTTGACCAGGCTCTCCAGTGAGTACATAGACAACACAAATCAGATTCAATATTTTCTTTTCCTTTTTTCTTATTCTTCTTTTATTTGGGGGAAGGCTACAAGGATGAGGGTAGACCTGGGTGGACTGGGGAGTGACTGTGATTGGGATGCATTATGTGAAATTTCCAAATAATCAATAAAAATACTATGTTAAAAATATTAATCATAGCTCAGCAAACCCTGAGGAAGAAAGGAAAAGAAAGATTGTTTGTAGCTAGAGTTTTTTCCAGTCCTGCCCAGCCCCACAGACCCCACAACTGCTTATAAAATAATCACTCAAAAGCTCATATTAATTAAAATGCTAGGCCATTAACTCAGGTCTACCACTGTCTAGCTCTTACACTTAAACTCAGCCCATTTCTGTTAATCTATACCTTGCCACATGGCTTGTGGCTCATGGCTAACTGGTAATTTACATCTTTCTCCTCATTGCAGTGGCTGGCAGCACCTCCTGACTCAGCCTTTTTTTCACCCAGCATCCTCCTCTCTCCTTGTTCTGCCTACACTATCCTTCCTTCCTGGCTATTGGCCAATCAGCTTTTTTATTTATCAATCCATCATAGCAGCATATGTTCACAGCATACAGGACATGCCACAGGAGATTGTAGGAGTAAGAGAGACTAGAGGATACCAGGAGAACACCTCCCATTGAATTAACTAAGCAGGGCTCTTATGGGCTCACTGAAATGAAAGCAGCAAGCACAGGGCCCGCATGGGTCTGCACTAGGTCCTCTGTATATATGTTATGGCTGTTAGCATGGTGCTTTTGTGGCACTCCTAACAGTGGGAGTGAGTGTGTCTCTGACTCTTGCCTGATCTTGGTTTGCCTTGCCCAATCTCATTATGAGAGCTTTTGCCTTGTCTTAGTGTATCTTGTTTTGGTGTGTTTGGTTGTCCTCTCTTGGAAGCCTGATCCTTTCTGAGGGGGAAAAGGAGAGGATTTGGGAGAAGGAAGAGGTGCCAGGTGTGGGAGGAGTGGAGGGAGGGGAAACAGTGGTTAGGATGTATAGTATAGGATGAGAGAAGAATCTATTTTCAATTAACAACAACAACAAAAACTAGTCATGTTGTATACAGCCAGTCTTGCAGGTAGAAGTTATAATGTAAAGAAACAGACAGAAATACCAGTGTCTGGGGCCTTTCTTTTTCCCTCATTCAAAAAGATTCTCCAATTTTTTTCGAATATCCTATGAAAATTAATTTTCTCTCCCATGGAACCACATATTTAATTGTAATGAACATCACAAGCATGCACACAGACATGCACATAAATAAACACAAGCAGTACCAAACACACTTAGCTGTGCAACATGAGCAACAGCAAAGGCTTTGACACACAGATCATAAGTGTGCACCTATTTGCATCTGTATCTACCTTAGGCATACATTTCCTTCAACCCTCTAATGACCCTGAGCTTCTGTCTCTCCTACAACACACACAGAGTTCTCTTGCCCTGATGTACATTTTCTATTCTCACATACCAAACTGGTTTAATATAGTTCAGACCAAGTAAATATCTTTGTTCTTGAAGTATAACCAGACATTTTATTTTCATTCACATCTATATCATCATATTACCCATTAAAATTTGAAAGACAATCACGGCTCTGAAAATTCTAATAGGTTAACCTACTTTCTTGTAGTTGTCTAGTTAAAGTTTTATTGCTTTTTGATATTAATGAGATATATGAAGTGCTAGCATTTCATTGACACAATCTTTTCCTTAATGTCACTTGGCTGAGAAAACCACAGTTTGTGTCAGAAGCTAATTACCTTTTATTATGTCACCAATCCCACCTACAACTTCCTTATTCGTTTCTTTTGGTGTAAAATGAATTTTTCTTCTAGCACAATTAGGCATAGATGAGGAAGTGAGAATCTTTCATTCATTCCAATTCATTCATGTATAATTATGGTAAAACACCATAAGTCAGATACTAAATGTCCAGCTTTATAAGAACAGGTGTGTACCCTTTAACAGGACCTTTGCTTCTCTGACAGCTTCTGGTTGCCATTCCCATTTCCAATAAACAAAAATATGTTTTGGAAAAAGTAACAACTTTTTTTTTTGCTTATAAATTAAAGTTGTATTTTTTTCAGTTAAGATTAATTCCTCAGATATTAAACATGGTAAATATATTGATACAAACAGAGACAATTACTATCCCAGAACCTTTATTTTTATCTCATACTTTATTGCAATTTTCAAAATGAAGCCTAGACACTTCAAATGCAGGCATGACATCTCTCCTTGTACCTACTATGTATAACAAAACTTGATTCAAAATGAACCTAAGAGAGTATGAAGGCTGACATTATTTCTGTGTTAAATACAAACTCATTAAAAAACTCTTTAAAGTTGACTGCTCCATCAGCTAACACTAAACTGTTTTCACAAGAAATATGACTTAATCTGACTTGAACAGATCATAGAGCATATATTCCCTGAATGTGTTTCTAAGATGACTGCAGCCATTAAATGTCATTCTTTATGCCTGTGATAGATCTGAGTACTCAGTACTGCCTACATTGAGCTACACTGCCATGGAACTTTCCAGGCAATATTGTCCATAGGTCAATTTATCAACATTTTCCTTAATGAAGTGAGCTCAGGGGGAATTTGTGGTATTTAAAAATAATGGTATTAGTATGCACTTACAATGTAACATATTATTTAAATGGCCAGACTTTGGAACACAGCAACTTACTTTTGGCTCTGTGTTCTGTGACTTCATAGAAAATACATACAACACACACACACACACACACACACACACACACACACACACAAGCTGATTGGCCAGTAGCCAGGCAGGAAATATAGGTGGGATAAGCAGACAAGGAGAATTCTGGGAAGAGGAAGGCTAAGTCAGGAGTCACCAGCTAGACAAAGAGGAAGCAAGATGTGAAGGCAGAACTGAGAAAAGGTACCAAGCCACATGGTAAACAGATAAATATTATGGGTTAATTTAAATGTAAGAACTAGTCAGTAATAAGCCTGAGCTAATGGCCAAGCAAGTTATAATTAATATAAGCCTCTATATGTTTACTTGGAGGACTCAAGTGGGAGAGTTTGTCCCAACTACCAGATAGGGGGGACACAGGAAAACTTCCAACTACACACACACACACACACACACACACACACACACACACACACATATAGAGAGAACATGAATGAGAGAGAGACAGAGAGAGAGAAAGAGAAGGAGAGAAAGAGAGAGACTGAGACTTTGCATATGAACTAGGATGGACTCAATTTTGAAAGCCTCCAGCCTCACCCTACCTACAGCTAAGGTTATAAGTGTGCATCACCATGCTTAGTTATAGCACACTCATTCAGTATAAAGTAAGTTTGACTGTGGCAGCGGTAAAGCTCAAGTAAAATAAACATTATAAACCATGTGTATTACAATCCTCAATAAGCTTTAGCTATATGATTTGCCAGTCACTTGTACCCATTTTTTTTTTCCCATTGCCATGGGAGCAATCAGTTGTATCACTGAAGACCAGCCATGTTTAACTGTCTACTGTTGGCTTTTTCCTATACTTTATGTTCTTTCCTTTCATTCTTTTTTTTTTTTTTCAATATTTTTTCTAAAACTGTGTAGCCCAGGCTGGCCTCGAACTCGTGATCCTCTTGCCTCCGCCTCCTTCAGCAAATCCTACTGGCGTGCTCCACCACAACCGGCTTTCCTTTCATTCTTATACTTCACAGTCTTGCTCATTATCTCTGACTGGTATATAAATGTCCCATAGAAACCAAAAACAAGTGTCAAATCTACCTAGGGAAAATGATATCCTAAGACAGAATAATGCAATGGACAATTGAAAGTCCCAGAGAAGGCAGGCAAATCAGGCTCCTCAGGGTAACAGATCTGCTTATCCTGGATACAGAAACAAAGAGCTGGGCTAAATCTTTTCACTTGTGAGAAAGCATCTCACATTAAATATATTCATGGGACATTTTCCAAGTGGTATAAAATAGGATAATTGTTGTTGACTCCTGTTGAAGTTAAAATTACTGCATGGGATTTTGCTATATGAAAATAGGATAGCAATTAATAGGTGCCTCACATTGTTCTTTGAAGAACCAAGGATTGTTACAGTCAGGCCATAAGTAAAAATTGTAATAATAATACACAGATGTTTTAACTAACAGACACATAAACACATTGTTATAAAATTCATTTACACTGTTTCTCTTCTATGAAGTATGTTTATACTCAAATGAATATTTATCCAATTTCAAACAGAACTTATCATGGGTTTTAAAATGAACAGAAAATTTTACTTGTAGTTCAATCTTTACTTACACTATCAAAATAAAAGAAATAAACAGGATAATTTTCTCCATGATTACTCTTTTTTTAAATGAATCTACTTTGCAGTTAAAATTATTTTTGATGTAATGCATTTTGAAAATGGGCATGAATCTGATAATTTGCATAACTTCTCTGTAAATAAGTAGTCAAATCTACAATTTCTCACATTTTATAACTTGGAATTAAGTTCACAGAAGTCAAATCAATTTACCCACACTTTAGCTCTTCACAGTTGATGGCTTCTGGCAAGGAGGTAAGGAGGAGGGGAAGAATCATTATCTTTTAGGGGCTAGCCACTGGAAATTTGACTGTATTCCAATTAGTATATGGGCAACACAAATTGGAACCTCCAGGATATTGCCATGTTTGAATCTCTATCCCAGTTTCCTCCAGTGATGAACTATGAAGTGGAAGCATAATCCAAATCAACCCTTTCTTCTCCAGTTTGCTTTTGGTCATGGTATTGTATCCAAGGTATAGAAACCCATACTAGGTCAGGGCCTTTGGGCCAGAAAGTCACATGCAGGAAAAAGGAGGCAGATCTTTTCTCATGCCTCATAAAAAAATAATAATAAATCTAAAATAGAGCAAGGTGGGTATATAGGTAGGTTTTTCAGGGCTGAAAAAGAAAATAGCTAAGTGTGATTATATTATGATCTCATTTTTTAAATAGATTGAAGAGCCTAATGTAATATGGGAAATACTAAAGGTATTAGTGGATAATGTTGGGGATTTCCAAAAATATGTGATTTTCTGAAAATTCTCCAATAAAGCAGGAAGCAAAGTAAGAACAATTAAATGGCATTACTTGAAATGATAAAACTTCTGCATTAGAAAAGGGCATATTTCAAGCACCAGGGTGAGTTCCAGGAGTCCAGTTGAAGAGAGAGAAGAGGGATTCTATGAGCAAGGGGCATCAAGATCATAATGGGGAAACCTACAGAGAAAGCCAAACCAAACTAGTGAGAACTCATAACTGTGGACCAATAGTTGTGGAGCCTCCATGGGACTGAACTGGGACCTCCGCATAGGCAAGACAGTTGTTTAGCTTCACCTGCCTAAAGGGCCCCTGGCAGTGGGATCAGGATCTGTCCATGATGTACGAGCAGACGTTTTAGAGCCCAATGCCTATGGTGGGACACCTTATACAGCCTTGGTTCAGGGAGGAGGGGCTTGGACCTGCCTCAACTGAATGTACCAGGCTCTGCTAACTCCTCATGGGAGTCCTTGCCTTTGGAGCAGGTGGGAATGGGGGGTAGGTTGGGGGAGGGAAGGCTGAGGGATGGGGGGAGGGGCACCTGTGGTTTGATATGTAAAAATGAACAGAAAATTCCTTAATAAAAAAAGAAAAGGGCATATTTAATGTAGAGAAAATACAGTCTAATGAAAGAGAATGAAATTTCCAATAATTATACATCTGCTAGAAAATTAAAATATAGAACAGATAAAGAAATAAAAAGTTAAGTTTCTAGAATCGGAAGAATCCAATCATCAACTTGGAAAATAAAATCAAGACAATTATCCAAAAATGAGATGCAAACTCAAACTGTCATATGTTATAGAATATTGTTTTAAGGGTGTTACCTTTGTTTCTGCTTTGGAACATTGGTTTAATGATGCAAAGATGTGTTTGATGCAATAAAATTCAACTACTGAGTGAGGTGACTGAGTCAGCAATTAGCTGAAAGGAAGTGGTAGGGAGGAGCCAGGTGGAGAAGGGGTTTTAAGAATGGGGAGGAGAAGATGAGGGTTTTTTGGAGGACACAAGGAAAGGCGGTGAGCTATTTGCTATTCATCCTCTCTGAAGAGCAGAATTCTACCTTATCCTTTGAATGTTGAGTTCTTTAAAGGGACAGAGATTTAGTTAAGTTCCATGCATAGCTTTGAAAGAATCGGTGCCTGCAGGAAGAGAATTCCCACTGGTTATGGTCCTTACAGGATTGCAATTGCTGATTCTCACCTCCTTGGCTTAAAAGACAGCAACAATTAAAACAAAACAAAACAAAACAAAACAAAAAACAAACAAACAAACAAAAAAACAACAACAAAAAAAAACCAGACAACATCTGGGCAGTGGTGGCACATGCCCTTAATCCCAGCACCCAGGAGGTAGAGGCAGGCGGATCTTTGTGAGTTTGAGGCCAGCCTGGTCTACAAAGCAAGTTCCAGGAAAGGCGCAAAGATACACAGAGAAACCCTCTCTCAAAAAAATAAATGAATAAACAAATAAATAAATAAAAAACAGCCAACAGTCATAATCAGCAAATATCACACTTAGTAACACTCAACTAGCTGTCACATCTATGATCTGTCACCCTAGACCTTAACAGCTTCAATCAGTTACAGACTAAGCCTGTGCACTAAATCAAGTATAGATGAGCAAAGTTTATAGATTTCACCCAACTTCTAAAAAAAGATACAAGTTAATGTCATACAGACAAAGCAGGTTGCATTTATGTATTTAGGAATATATATGTATTTAGCTGTATATATGTATGTGATAACAATTAATGTGAAAAAAAAGAGGCCATGAATTCAAAACACAGTATGGAGGGGTACATGAGAGTGTTTGGAGGGAGAAAAGGGAAGGGGGGAACAGATACAATTATAAATTCAGAAAATAAGAGAAATACTTTTTAAAGGTTATTGCTTTAAGATATATCTAAATGCTTAGTAGTCAATAAATATTATTTATTTTATTTAATTAGACAAATAATGAGTAAATATTCAATTTGCCAGATAATATTTACTCTAAGTGAAAAAATGTAATCACAGTATTGATACTTTTTTAAACTTAAATTGTCATGTCATGTCAAAAGCTTTATGCTTAGAATTTTTTCGTTTCTTCTCTGTGTCTTAACATATCAAAGTGATGATTTAGTTATACAAATGGGAAGGGTTTGATTAAGAAGAGAGTACAAAGAAGGCCAAGACTTGAAGCCTGGCCCAGATTCAGGGGAGCTGTCTTCATATCCATGAATGAGACACGAAACCCTCTCTATTGCCTTCTATTTGATTCTCCTTCTGATGCAGGGAACCCATTCTTTCCTCCCTTTGCTCATTTTCATTTTGAAAACATATGGCCGTGCATTTTCTTAAGACACTTGTCAAAAGACAATTCTCTCATCGTGCTGTCTTTTTGTAGTAACTGTCAAAACTTGTCATGAAGCCAGCTTTCAGCGCCTATCGTCACAAAAAGAACACTGCTTGGCACATTGCAGGACTTCTGCACATTGATAGCCACATGAATGGTTCCAAGGTAACTCAATGAGGATGAAACTCCTTGCAGTGGCCTTTAGGTTTCGTTATTTTCTGGACTCTGCGACGTCCTAACCCCATTGTTTCTTAAGCCACATTTCCTCTTAAAGCACCACTCTCACTGACTGTATGCACCCTGCCCTGACTTCTCAGGGCATATGAATTAGGCAATTCCTTTCTCTCTCTGCTCCCCAGAGAGTCCATATGGCTGACGGCCCCTCCTCTAGTCTGCATATTTGTAACCACGATTAATTCGACTCTTAAATAATACTAGGCACTTTTCACAAACTGTCTCATGTTTTTTACCTGCCATTTGTAATATATATTATATTGCAAATTGAATGTTAATTTCCGTGATAGCAGGAGATGTTTTCTGGTTTTTATCCTGACTGTATTTCCACAAAGCAGAAAAATGTCTTGTCTGCTGAGATTATTCCATAGATAATTTAGAGTTAATGTGTAATATTACAAGAATTCCTTCAAATATATTTCCCCTTTCTGTAAGTTATTAGAACTGGTTCAATGTGTAGAAGCTTCAGTGTCAGCACTAGGTCACAGCTAGCTATGGAATGCTTGTCTTTCCTACACAAAACCAGTCTTCATTCACAGTGCTAAATAAAGAAAGAAATGCCAGTTTTCATGACGGGAAAGCTTAAGTTCACCCATGTGCTCAACTTTGCTTAAACCACTGGAAGGTTTCCAGCTCCCTATGAACCTTTGGATGTACACACTATAATCTTGGGGAACTACCTTTTAATGGATTCTGTGAAAACCTGACTAGCTTAACTGAAACCTTTTCTCGGTTTCCTTTGAAGTATTATACTTCCTTCCCCATTTACTCGATATCTGTCTTTACTTCAGTTGTCTCACATTCAGGTTATTGAATTCACTTTCATAGTTTCAATCCTCATTCATTCATGAAATATCCTTCTTATCCAACCTCTGTTGCTTCTGTTCTGTAAGGTGCCTCAACACCAGAAACTACTTTGTCTATTAACCTTCTCAGATATGTACAATAGAAGCATTCTACCTGCTCAGCAATGCCATGAATTATCACTGTAGATTAAAAAAAAAATGGTGATACATGAGGAGGAGTGTATGCTAACTTATTTCGCCATTTAATATTTTATATATATACCTTTAAAAATCATGTTGTTCATCAGAATTGCACACAATTTTTATGTCAATTAAAAAGTAAAATGAATACTTCAGTAAACTCAGTTACAAGATAATACTTATAGCCTCCACTAAACCCATATTAAAATTTCAGTCATTTTGTGACTGTTTCAACTGATAAACATTTTGGGGACTGTTTCAACTGTGAACTCTGGAGCTGAGAAAACCCTGTTTGAATACTAACACTCTCTGGCTTTGCATATTTCCCCTACTATTGTTGAACTGAGAATCACTGAAGAATGATTTTGGGTGTGGGGTACAAGTTTTCAATACCAAAGATGAAACTTTCAAGATTTCTTGTAAAGTTAGAAATTTTTACTAGCTGTCATTAATTTGTACAAATATAAAAATAGGCCAGTTTATATAATGTATATTTGTTTATGTCGTCAAAACTAATTGCATATATTGTTACTTCATGGTTGGTTATGTTGATTTAAACAAGGCTTTTTCATCTGTGCCTTAAGCTGAAATTTGAGGGCCATTTTGATGTTACTGGAACACTGGCTTTAGGATGTAAGTAGGAACTTAAAGTGAAATAGTTCCCTTTCTCCAATGTCAGTTCATACAAGAATTGGATTATTTCCACTGGAGAAAGATATAAGAAAAGTTTGCCTCCTGCGTTCTGCTTCATTTTCATGTAACTATTTGTTAGTTCTCCTGGCTAAAGAAAAACCAAGTTTTGGCTATAAGCAGTCAAGATGTCATTTGAGAAAACATTGATTGATAAGTCATTAATTCTCACACGTTCTCTTACAGCAACAGGAAACACTTAGGCACCACCTTTGTCAGGCTGTCTCACTATCTGCCTATATTTGCTTACATATTCCCAGTCACAAAGGATACATCAATGTATATATGCTTACATACAACTAAATCATATATTTATATAATACGTGCATGTGAGGGGAGAGTTTAAAAGACAAAGGAAAAGGTGGTGGAAGACAGAAAGAAACAAAGACAAACCATAAACTAATTTGAGATGTTGTGTTCACTATCAAGCACACCCTTAGAGGGTAGGAGATGTTTTGATTTCTTCCCAACCATTCTTCCAATACTTCTGTTATCCCAAACCTTACTAAGTCTGTTGCAGCTCCTTGAACTTACTGAGCAAGTGGTGAAATGCTGGTACTCACCCATGACACCACTGTGAGGAAGTGGGTGAAATGAGCCCTGACAAAATTACTCAAAACTCAAATCACATGGGTTGAGATTTTCAAGTTGAATTTATATTATTAATCTTCTCAGATTTCAGAACCATTTGCTCTCTTTGCTTGTGGCCATTTGCCTGTGCATGTGCTTTGTGATCTTACTGTTGTGACCACGTTTCCTGTAGAGCATTTGCCTAGCAAGTGCAAGGCCCTGGGTTCGATCCTCAGCTCCCCCCCCAAAAAAAAAGAGTTGGTACTTGAAACTTGGGCTTAAGGAGATTTCCTGAGTAGGTTGTTTGAATTAGTAGAGCTCTGGAACCTAGAGATTATCATGACAGTAGATAATTTTCAAACCGTATTTTAAGACTGGATGTTTGTAGAAGTCATGATAGAGTGTGAATGGAATCCTATGAATCTCAAATTCCTGTGGTGCCCCTCTTGTCTTTCTCTACATTCAGCAATTTCTTAGACAATCGTATTTGCATTCCAGCTTCATCTATAGAGTAGAATGAGTGTCATACTTGTAACATCTTAGCCTCAGGTTGAGGCTTGGGTCTGAGTATTAAAGTGACCACAGGGCTTCTCTCCTTATTTTCTACCCTAGAGTTGTATATGGTCCATTTAGTCTCCAAACTCTGGGAAAATGTACTTGACCATAGCCTTTAAATTGGTCATTAGGGTCTAATTTTTAAAAGACACTGATGCTAGCTAGCTAGCTATTGAGTTGATTGTCAGACCCTTGCTTTTGCCTGCTTAATATACCACTATGAAGACCAGGCTCTTCTTGGCTACCCAATCAAAGGGTAAGGAGGAGAGAGCAAATACAGAACAATTCACAATATGAGGTCTTCTTTGTCTCTTGCCTGATATCACCCAGTCAGCATGGACTGCATCCCCTCCCCTGAGAAATGCAATATCATATGAGAGTATCCATGCATGTTTCTTCTGTTTCATATATATCAGATCTGTAGCTTTATATGAAGATCTTTCTTGTTTTGTTTTGTTTGTTTGATGTTTTTGGAATGTCCCTTTTCTGTTCATTAACATCTTTTATACCTAATCTCCTGTATATGTAATTATACCCTGTTGATCATAACCAAGAGAATAACAAACACTATCTTGAGAGGAACACTACATATCAATTCCTCCCCTTAAAGATTTTTGACATTAATTCGACAGTTGTATTCTAAAGTTAAGCAAATTAATGTAGTGTCTTTCCCACATCATCTTACTATAATATTCTTTGCAACTAATAAAAAAAAATAAATATGGAGTTAATTTATTTTCAATGTTGAAAAATGTCTACAATTTTTAAATACAGCTTCTTTATATTGTTTGATTTTATTCAGTTCAGGCTAATATTTCCAGAATTATGATGATATTAAATGGGGCTTTGTAAAAGCAATGGGATTTAGTGGTTTGTAAGATTTTTCTCTTCCTTTCCCAGTTTTCCATGACACTTTCAGTATGAATATAAATCTCTGTTTCTTTTTTTTTTCTTTTGACCATGAGAAGGCTGGGGTAGATTTTCAAAGCCATTAACCTTCCATCCATTTAACAAACTATACTGCATGTTTCTCACATTTAACCAGGGTTGACTTAGCAAGGCTTTTATTCTGGGTGAGTGCCTAGCTTCACCCAAATCACAAATGCTCTTTGCTTCACAGAGCTCCATTGCTTCTGCTTCCAAAACCAATTATACCTTAGCTAATCTCTTGACCCTTTAATTTTCCTTGATGGTTTTCTGAGTAAAATGTGCAAGGCACAAAGGCATTATTACCCCCACTCTCTGGCTGTCCCATTCTTGGGTAAGAATGCCTTGTTCTGGCTTATTATGAATCAAGTAATTATTTTCAATTCTGACGAATAACAAAAGTTCCCCTGTCCTAACATAGTGATATTCACAGTTAGATTAAGCATTTAATTCTCAACATTTCATGCTTTCTAAAAATCACATGAATATTTTTATATGTGTTAAATCTACATGTCTCCCTGAACCCATCTAGATATATTTGTTTATCAATCAACAGCATTTCTTTTTCTTTCTTTCTTTTCTTTTCTTTTTTTTTTTTGACTTCAGGGTGTTGGAACTAGATCCATATTTATTCATGTGCTAAAAGCCTTTGAGGGAACATTTGCCCTGTAAAATTTCTTGAAGCCCCTTCTGAACAAGGGACATGTTCTTTCCTTCATATATGTTACATTAACAGGTTGCATATTAGTGTATTATTACATTTAAGAAGTGCAATTTTCATGCAATTCAAACTCACTGAAGCCTAGTCAATTTTCAAGGAAATAACTAAAATCACATTGTTGATTGGAACTACAATGATGTTAGTGATGGCAAGCAGCATTGGGAGGCCATCGTGGAAGAACAGTGGGACACAAAGTTTCTTTATACCTTGGACACTCTACATAAGATTGAGCCAGATTAGGCATGAAATATCAGTCTTTAACCAAATAAGCTGAATTCTTATATAATGCATATTTGAAGACTTATGAAGATTTAAAATTTAAAATATTTGTTTCAAGATTATGGTTTATTGCTCATTGAAATGAATAATGAGAGATATTAATTTACCTAGGAAGAGTAGCTTTGCTACTGACTAAGTGAAATAACTGCATTTTGGTCATTTAATGTTTTGAAATCTTGGATCCTGCAACCTTGTTTTCTATTTTTAGATATTTTAGATATTTAAAGATTTCGGCAACATGTGGGGCAGGCTGCTAGACATATTTGTTTCTTGGCATGAGTCTTACATACTTATGTCATACCTGATTTTATTGATTTTTTTTTTGTTTTTGTTTCCTTCAATTCCTTTGTGATTACTTAATTAACTTAATTTTGTTTTATTATATTGAATTATAATGCAAAAAAACTTTCCAAACATGTCTTGAAATAACATACAAATAAAAATTTGGCTCATTTTTTCACTTGTTTTAATAACTAAAATAACTTTTCATTTGAAAAAGTACAAAAGGATAATAATGTGTTAATAATCTATTCATCAGTTTTCAAGTGTCAGTTCATACATAGTACTTCACATTCCCTCTATACTTAACAATCATGTGTTTACCAACTGAAGGTTTGAAACACATAAGCTGTTTCTTCAACCTGTTTTACTCATTTAAAGTATTCCTAAAAGGTTTAATGCACTCTGGATTTTTCTCTATCAGTCAACACTCCTAAACTGAAATGTAGAATAATGTTTTAAATTATTAATTACATCATTATGAATACATATTTCACAAATTAAAGTGCACATTGTATTTCTTAAAGTCCATTATTAAAAAAATAATTGAAAACATCTGTTAATACTGAAGAATGTCTGCCACTGGGAATTCTGATTATTTAGGTAACCATGCGACAAATCCTCAACTGTACTAGACATGAAAATTTGCTTTCTCTTTTTCTATTGTACATTTAAGGCTTTATTTATTCTTTTATTTTCTCTCAAAGATTAATTTTTAATTATTGCAAAGCTACATTCATTTTTTATGTATATTAGTGATTGGCCTTATGTATGCTTGTGCGGCACTCACATGCCTGGTCCTCCCAGGGGCTGGAAGGGAACATTCATTGCATTCTAAAACACTGCAGTTACAGAGTTGGCAGCCACCATGTGGATCTTGGAAATAGAACCCAGGCCCCTGCAAGAGCAGAGGCTATTCATTCTTAACTGTGGAGCTGTCTCTGTAACCCCTTATTTATTGTAATTTATTGTATTTTTAAGCATGTATATGAGTTTGTGTCTGTGTGTGGATATGTGCATGGGAATTCCAGTACCCATGAAGGCCAAAAGCATGGATTTTATGGAGCTGAACTTGTAGGTGGTTCTGAGCCTCCTAAACTATATTCTGGGCATTTGACTCAGGTCCTCTGGAAGAGCATTACATCTTCTTAATTAGTGTGCATCTCTTCAGGTCAACTTTTAAAGTTTTTTTTTTTTTTTTAATTTGTTTGGTTTTTTGTTTTTATTATTATTACAGGGCTGGAGAGATGGCTCAGTAGTTAAAATTACCTCTTATTTTTACAGAGGAACTGGGGTAAGTCCGAGCATCCACATGGTGGATCAGAACAAACTCTAAATTATGGAGCATATGACACAATTCCTGAGCATTGTTGGGCACCAAGCATGCATGTTGTAATCATACATACTTTCAGGGAACACACTCAAACACATAGAAATTTTCTAAAAAATATAAAAATAAATGAATGAGTTCATATGTTTAATTTGTTTTTTGTGTGTTTGTGTGAAAGCATACATATACTTGTGTGTGTGTGTGTGTGTGTGTGTGTGTATACATCATGAATGAAACAATGAAGTGAATGCTGGTGTCTGTTCTCTCCTTCTACCTTGTGTGTCATAGAGACTGAACTCATGAAGAAAAGCTGAATAGCAAATGTCTTCAACAGCTAAGCCATGTCTCTGTGTGGTTCTCTATTATGCTCCTAAATATAAAAAGATACAAAGTGGGAAAAAAAGTTAAGTACTTGAAAAAGTTGGTAGAATTTTCCAAATGTTCACTGTGCCAGTGAATGTACTCTGAAATGTAGAGGAGAACACTGAATTGGTAGACCTTTAATTTGGTCCAGTGCCTTAAAATGAAAATAGTGTCATTATCTTTTAAATGGATGTGCTAACTTTCTTCTATTTTTGAGAGTCTAATTGTTCATATTTGGTGAGTAGCATGTTATGGGTAAAATACTTTTTGCATGTTGATTTACACAACTGCCCAAACGTCTATGATTCTGTAACAAAATTTGAGGCTCAAAAAGTTGTGAAAGATATTTCTTTTCATTTAAAGAAATAGGAAACTGGTTTATAAACATTCACAAACAGCATCTGAAACAAACAACAACAAAAATATTTAATTTCAGTTCAGTCTATGCTACTAGTTATATATGTGAATTCAAACAAGTAATTTTATTTTTCTTACATTGCATTTCTCCATTCTAGGTGAAAACAACAAGGTTTGTCTTATGATTGCATGTAATATCAGAATGGAATTGCATATTTGAAAGTAAAGTTCCTAGTTGTCTTTATTTATCGCGGAATGCTGACTACTGGTATAACATGGCCATGGTCCTCTTGATCTCTCAGCAACTGTGATAACACATTATGCAAATATAGCTGCATATGATTGGGCCCCTTAGCATCTGTCATATATAAGGGAAGGAGGAGCTCACGAAGTCCCTCCACAAAAAAAGTATCCTTGATAGGACATAGGAATTCAAGAGCTCCCACCTTTACCCAGGAATACACAGGGATACATTGCTGAGACAGAAAGCCATGCGTTTTGTTGAATGGTAAGTTGCCCATGTCCTGTAAATTATTTCCCATCCATGCTTCTGTAAGTAGTCACAGTTAAACTTATTTGTTCACCAACATAGATTTATGTGAAACTCCTTCATTGGTTTGTTGTTTGTACACTATCAAGGTTGAATAGATGTTAGCCTTCCCAAGGAAAAATTCACTCATTATTTTCTAAGTTCAACATGATTGTATTTGAAAATAACAAATTTTATATCTGAATTCAAATCTACTGCCCTGATAATAGGATAGAAATCAATATGGAAATTCTACAAGAAATCTCATTAAACTTAAATTTGTTAAAATCACACAAATGAACTTAATAAATATATTAAAGCAAAGTAGAAAGCTTAATGATTATGTTAGAATCTGTGACCAGGTCCATGAGTTCACATATGCTTTTTTTCAAATTGGCAAATTTGTGAATAAAGATTGAATAGCATATAATTCTAACAAATAAATGGATACATATTGGATATGACTATGAGCTGCAACAACAACAGTTTAAGACTATATTATGAACTTACCACTGATCATTTCAGCTTTGCTACAAAATTTAAAAGAGAAAATTAGGGTATTTTACCTTAATATATTTTTATTCATGACATTAACTTTTATAAATATGATCATTATTATCTTAGTTGCTGTTCTATGTTGGTCCGTGGCTAAAGAAACTCTTATAAAAGAAAACATTGAATTGAGGGCTAGCTTACAGTTTCAGAGACTTAGTTCATTATCATCATGGTGGGAACATGGAAGCAGGCATGGCAGGCAGGGGACTGGGGACACAGAAGAGAGACACATTCTAACCCACAGTCAGAGACCAAGAATAGGTCTGGAATGGGCTTTTTAAATTTCATGCTTCAATTCCCAGTAATAAAGTTAGTCCAATGAGGCCAAACCTCCTAATCCTTATCAACATATCAAACAATTTCATTCACTGGATATTATACATTCAAATATTTAAGCCAATGGGGCAATTCTTATTCAACCCTCAAAATAATGAAAGAGAAGAGAAAAGGTTCTACATTTTGAAGACAAAATCCCTTATAGCAGTGAACACACAGATAAATGAAAGAGCTCTGGACTCAGGTTTCTTGGAATATACCTTTACATATTCTAAACCTTGATAATAATGAAAATTCAATGAGTATTTATTATTTCGAACTTCCTTCTCTTGCATGCAAATGTGTCTTGAATACCAGGGTAACCAAGCTACCACTATGCTATGGTTTGCACTTAGCAGTTTCCTGTATATTTACATGTTTGATAGCTTTGAGTCTGAGCAAAACTAAATACCAGCTATGCAATAGAAATATACATTTTAAGCCGGGCGGTGGTGGCACACTCCTTTAATCCCAGCACTCAGGAGGCAGAGGCAGGTGGATCTCTGTGAGTTCGAGGCCAGCCTGGGCTACCAAGTGAGTTCCAGGAAAAAGGCACAAAGCCACACAGAGAAACCCTGTTTCAGAAAACAAAACAAAACAAAAAAACCAAAGGAACATGAATATCACATAATCATTTTGGAAACAATCAGTAAACATAGACATTGAGAGTATAAAAATTAAAATTAATATGAGATACTACTTTAACCTAGTCAGAATGGCTGTCTTCAGCAAATATAAAAACAAATGCTGGTGAGGATGTGGAGAAAAAGGAACCCTGACACTGTAGGCAGAGGCAAAAGTTAACATAGCCATTATTGGAATCAGCTTTGAGAGTTCTAAAATAAATACAAATAGAAGCGTCATGTAATGCGGCTCTTTCACTTCTGTGTCTGAACCCTGGAACTCCATATTCTATCATAAAGGTATTTATTTTCATTCTCATGTTGATTGCTGCAGTATTTATTATAGCAAAGAGTTAGAATGAATCTTGCTGCTCATCCACAGACAAATAGGGGATAAAAATTTGGTATGTAATTTTATATATATGGAACATAATTCAGTTCTAAAGACAAATGAAATTACACTTTTTGAAGAAAAATGGTAGTACTTAGAATAAATACTATTAAGAGAGGTCAAACAATTTAAGAAAAAAGCATGTTTTCCCTTATATGTGGAACCTAAGCACTAATATATTTGCCTATATATAAACAAATATGAACATAGGTATAGTATAACATATAGAAAAGAAAACAGGGAAAATTTAAGGGCATTAATAAGAAAGAATTTAATTCAGATAACCCACACAGATTATGAAAGATAATATAAAGCTAATTGCTAATTTAGCACTAATTATATCATTTTGGGGATTGGATAAGTCCCTAAAAATATACTGCATAATAAATGTATAAAATCTATAGTGAAGTTTCAGTATCACTATTAAAACTGTATAGAAGTCCATTGAGATTCATTTACTTCTGATTAATTTCAGTGTGTGTCTTTTTAATTTGCACTTTTGTATAATATGGTTTATAAAATTAAAAAACTGCCTTGTAATCATGTAGAATAGTTTAAATTTTACTATGTATACAGAAGGATAAGTTGATGTAATTGACATGTAAGTGTTGTAAATATAAATTCATTCAGTAACACTGTGAAAACCTCAATACAAATCCAAGTAAACCAAACAACAGACCATTCCCCAATGACTTAAAGTAGGAAACAAAACTTGAGAAATGTTTGCTCAACCGTAATTGTGAATCAATCTGTTTAATTTTCTCACAGTTGATTTTGTTTAATTAGAAGCTGACATTATCTAACTTCACATTCTACATAATTGTAGAGTAAAGGAAAAAGGAAAGGAAAAATCTGACACACTGTGCTTATCCTCGTAAAGAAATGTTTAGTCAATGAAAATTTTGTATTGATATCTGTTTTGTATATTTTTCTGAAAGTAATTTTTCACATATCAATATATAATACCTCATTACTACACAGAGATATGCATACTGCATCAATCCCTGTTTCAGTTGCTAATAATTTCATGAAATAATGCAGTTCAAATGATCAGTGGAATATTTATCTCTAACATTGAACACTGATTCTCCAAAAATCATTCACATCAATAAAATCCATCAAAATGGGTTGAAATATATAGCATTCCCTCAAATGTTACTCTCGTCTTTCAAGAGACATGGTGGGAGGTCATATTCATCATGCCTTTTGTGATATCTTCCATGCATATTAAAACCACAAATGCAATTCAGCTATTTAACCATACAATTATGATATCATACAAAGGATTTCCAATCTTAGTTCAGTTTTGGATACATTTTTAACTTGCTTGGTTCATCTACAGAGGTTACCGTGATGGAGAATAATATAGAATTCTGCAGCAATGTGTTCATGTGGCTTACATTCTAACATTAAATGTTCATATATGACAAAACTGCAAAAAGAAAACCAACACATCTATTTGAAAAGACAGTATTTCCCACCATAGGACTATGTGTTCATAATTAGCCATTATTTTTAAAGGTAGATTTAGAGTTTTCCTATCTGTCTAGTTAGTAGAATTTTTATAATTGTCATTAATGTAGTACAGTTTCTTAGTAACATATAGTCTCTCTTTTTTATTACTTATTTGTATTTCATACATTACATCCATCCTAACCACAGTTTCCCTGTCCTCCACTCCTCAGTCCCTCCTCACCCCTACCTCCCCTCTCCAATCCTTCTCAGTTTCCCTTCAGAAAAAAACAAAAAAACAAAAAAAAAAACCAGGCCTCCCAAAAATATCAACCAAACATTGCATAATAAGATGGTACAAACGCTCTTATCAAGGCTGGTTGAATCAACTCAGCAGGAGGAAACGGGTCACAAGAGCAGGCAGAAGAGAAAGATGGTATAAAATTAACTTATAATTAAGAAACAGGTCAATGTGGATAATAACTAGGCTGGATTAAAGTCATTATTACATGTGTTTTTAGCAAAAGTCGGAAAAAAGATGAAGTAAATTAATTATGAATGTTGTGCTGATATTTTTGTTCATTGCTACTATAGGAGCATGCCATGTTTGGGAAAATAGAAACATGCTATTTCCCTCACATTATTATATATTACATTTCTAGATGATCAGCTTAACAAATGAGTATAAATTAATTATTAGGTTTACAAAAATTTATTGATCATTTTTATAGTAATGATAAATCTGAGTAAGAGTATCCAGGTACATGTAAGCTTGCACAGGCCAAAATTTGCTATTTTCTTTTCTTCTGTTCTTTATAGAACCATTTGTAAAAGATTTCTGGAGACCCAGCTATGCATGGGGTTATCAGGAGACTGAGGCAGGAGATTATTGAGCTTGGCTTTTTAGGCCAGGAACAAAACAGTGCTGGTTAAAGAAACAAACAACAAAAACAAACAAACAAACAAAGAAAAACTTTATTTAGTACAGACATAACATATACTCCCACATTGACTTTTATCAAATCACATCTTAGCCATTTTTGCTCTTCTAGGAGGTAAAACCTTCAGCTGCTTCAGAACTCTAATTTTTGATATGACATTACTACATTACCTTAGCTAAAGGAGAAACCCATTTCATTCCAGAACTAAAATTATAGTAAAACATTATTATATTTTCATAATATTTTGTGATAGGTTCCTTTAGTACCAACCTATACCTATTTCTATTAAAGGAAAAATTAAAACAAAATATAAAGAAAATGCAACATCTTCCTCTAGCTCCTGTTCAAAAAATTAGTCTTATTCCACTCCACAACTCTCCATTACAGATACAATCTGACAAGGACAAAAGCAGCCTGAGTCAGTTTTGGCCACACTGCCCACTAAACTCAATGTCCCTTCCTTTAACCCTGTACATTTCACTCCCCCATGTTCTCTGTCATCTTTTCATTTTCCACCTCCCTCATCTCTGAATCCTTGAGCTTAAGATGATTCTGAGGCTTGTGAAAAACATAAAGCTCTGAAATACTCAGAAGTTCCGATAATTTCGAGTCTAAATCTTCAAGAGCTGGTATTTAGAACTGATGGATGGCAGTATCAATACCCAAGCTAATGTGAACAGGGGTAGGAGTCTCATCAGGATCAACTGCCAGGCAAGGAGCTATAGGCAGTCAGTGACTGCTGAGAGAGGGCTAATTCGCCTCTTCCAGAGATTTATCTTCTAATTGACTCTCTAAAATAAAGTTGTCAATCCTCATTCCTGAAATCATATACACTTAAACAACAGAAGTTGACTCAGCAGGTTGCATTTATATGCTTTTCTGATATCTGTCTGTCTGTCTATATGTCTGTCATCAATCTATCTACATAAGTAATAATCATACTAGTAATAGGACATCAATGTGATAGGGATAGAGATGGGGCATAGAAGTTGGTACAGGTAGAAAGGCAATGAGGACAGGTAATATAATTCTGTTTCCATTATAATATATTTAAATTAAAAATTTGGTATCAGCCAACTGTGATAGCTCTGTAGCTAGAAGTGGAAAAGGAAGAGATGGTCAACCCAGACAAAGTCACAACACCCATTGCTCCTCTCTCCTCATGTAGGCACAGCACAGTCTAACTTTTGAACAGATATTCTGGAGTGTTTCTTCTGTAGGCTGCGTTCTCAATTTATTCACCTTTTTGTGTATTCTGTTGAAAGACCATAAATGAAGCAATCTCATGAAATTCTCTTCTATCAAATAGAGAAGAAATGAATATGAGCAAGTGATGTGATCTAAGCTTATTGAAATCTTCCAGCCAAGAGCTTGGTTAGCTTTCCATCCTTCTTGATCTAGTCAGGTGACCCAATTTCATGGATAACAATAAGCATAGTGTAAGTCATTGTGATTAATGTATTTCCTTAAGCTAGCATGACTTCCTTCAAGTTTTCAAAAAGCAACTATCTAAAAAGAAAGAAAAATTTTCTCTCTCCCATTATTCTCTGAAGATGTAAGTACTTATCCTATGTAAAGATTTGTAGGTACTTTGAATAAAATACCATATACATGCATGCTTAGTCATCAGAATTTAGTTTTATTAAATTTAACTAAGTATGTAAGAATGGATATTGTTTTGCATTTATATGGTGGAAATGAAAAAAAAATATGAGTTCAGTGTTGGCAATGACCTTCCATATTTTGTGTACAGTATATTTTACACATATAGACCTTCTAGGTACAAGCTAAATGTCTATACAAGAAAATCCATAAATATTCCGGGGTCAAGGATAAACTATAGAGTGAGACAAGCTTCTAAGTAGAACTTGGATAAAAGAAGGCAAGGGACCTTTTTGTGATATTTAATTAAGACCAGTGTAAACTTTAAAAAGTTTCTTTTATAAAATAATACTTCTTAGTATCTTAATGTTGGTGAATTACTGATAACAGTTAACAATATGTTATATGCTGAAGACAATTGCTCTTGGTATCTAATATATATTACACATTGCAATGTATCAGTGTTTCTGTCTAGATCACCAAGATGGTCTGTCTATGTGTTTACTTATATATGTAAGTATGTATGTGTATGTATATATGCATGTATATGTGTATGTATGTATAAATGCATCTTATCTATCATCTCTCTATCTATCATATAAATCTGCTATCCCTCTATCCATCTTCTATGTTTTTAAATCATACACCTATCATGATAATCTATCTTTCAACTTATCTTTCTGTCATATTTCTATCTGCTAGTTTCCTTCTCACAGGTTATTTTGTAACTTGGAAAATATTTTCACATAAAATGATAGTTTGCTTTCATGTAAATTATATTTTGATATAATATAAAGAAGGAAATGAATGCATATATAGTAAAGATGAACCAGTACTTTTTATGACTTTACCTTTTGAAATGCCAAATTATATAGCAAAGATCATCTATTGTAATAAATACTGTTTTGTCTGAATGTTTACATCATTCCAAAATTTACACTTTGATTCCCAACTGATGTACACTGGGAAGTGAGATGAAAGGGAAAAAATTAGCTCTGAGATGAAGTCAGATAGATTCTATGATGGGTTTGAGTGTGCATAAAAAAGGAAGGTACAGTTCTCACCCACCCACCCAAAACATACAAGAAAAATAACATGACAACATGCAGAACAGGAGATGACAATTAGCAGGATCATAACATCAAAGGTACCTGTTCTTGCTCTTTCACACTTCACTATTGGGAGAGTGACTTCTGTTGTTTTAGCTATTCATTTTGCATACCAACAACAGATCTCCCTCTCATCCCTCCTCCTGCTCCTCCACCAGCCTCCCCACCCCTGAACCACCCCCATCCACTCCTCCAAAATGGTAAGGCCTCCCATAGGGAGTCAGCAAAGACTGGTACATTCAGTTGAGGCAGGACCAAGCCCCTCTCCACTGCATAAGGCCTAAGTAAGCCATCCTACCATAGGCCAGCATAGATAGTGGGCTCATGATGGGGAAATCTACAGAGACAACTGAACCAAGCTTATAGGAACTCATGAACTTTAGACCTACAGCTGTGGATCCTGCATGAGACTGGACTAGGCCCTCTAAGTATGGGAGACAGAATTTGTTTGAGGGGCCCTTGGCAGTGGGATCAGAATCTATCCCTGGTATGTGAGCTGGTTTCTGGAGCCCATCACAGCTGGTGAGACCCTAGCTTTCTGAAGCCCAATTACCTATTGTGGGATGCCTTGCTCAATTTAAAATTTTCTAATTGGTGGGTACTACTGTTATCTCATTCTAAATACTACTATTTTACACTATGTCAGAGCTATCACATTATTCCATAGGGAAATAAGAAATGAAATGAAAACTATCAAAAACATATCAAACCACTAAGTCAACCAAAGAGTTTACAAAGAAATACAACCTGGGGGAATACCATGGCAGAGAGTCTACTTCAAAGTGTGAAAAGTTATAAATTGGCAGCACACAGCATATTGTCAGTCACAATTTTGAAACTGAAACTGAAACCAATCTCTTTTCCAAAAGCTGATGTAAGTCTGTCCTCTGCACATATACTTTCATATTCCTCTCCTTGTAATATGGTTGGATGCTGATGAGCCAAAGAGAACTGAAAATATTATGGTTGAAAATGTATTTTAGGCTCTGAGATACCACCTTACACCTGTCAGAATGGCTAAGATCAAAAACACAGAAGAGAGCTTATGCTGGAGAGGATGTGGAGCAAGGGGAACTCTCCTCCACTGCTGGTAGGAATGCAAGCTTGTACAGCCACTTTGGAAATCAATATGGCACTTCCTTAGAAAATTGGGAATCAATATCCTCCAAGACCCAGCTGTAGCACTCTTGGGCATATACCCAAGGAATGCTCAATCATACTACAAGGGCATTTGCTCAACTATGTTCATATCAGCATTGTTGTAATAGCCAGAACCTGTAAACAACCTAGATGCCCTTCAACTAAAGAATGGATAAAGAAAGTATGGTACATATACACAATGGAGTACTACTCAGCAGAGAAAAACAATGACATCATGAGGTTTGCAGGCAAGTGGATGGATCTAGAAAAAATCATCCTGAGTGAGGTAACCTAGACTCAGAAAGACAAACATGGTATGTACTCACTCATAAAAGGATATAGGGAGGCTACCTAGAAAACGGGACCCTAGGAAAGACCCAAGGATCACCCAATGGCAGAGAAATGGATGAGATCTACATGAACAACCTGGACGAGAGTGGGAATAATGAAGGGCAAGTTTCGAGGGAAAGAAATCTTAGGGGAGCAGGAGATCTCAGCTGGATCAAGAACAAAAAGGGAGAACAAGGAATAACAGACCATGATAAATGATGACCACATGAGAATAGGAATAGGCAGAGTGCTGGAGAGGTCCCCAGAAATCCACAATGATGCATTCTCTGTAGACTGCTGACAATGGTCGAGAGAAAGCCTGATCTGACCTAGTCTGGTGATCAGATGGCCAAACACCCTAACGGTCATGCTGGAACTCTCATCCAATAACTGATGGAAGTGGATGCAGAGATCCTCAGCCAGGCCCCAGGTGGAGCTCCAGGAGTCCAACTGTCGAGAAAGAAGAGGGACTGTAAGAGCGTGAATTGTTGAATCCAAGATTGCAAAAAGCACAGGGACAAATAGCCAAATGAATGGAAGCACATGAATTATGAACCAACAGCTGTGGAGCCCCCAGCTGGATCAGGCCCTCTGGATAAGTGAAACAATTGAATAACTTGAACTACTTGGAAGGCACCCAGGCAGTGGGACCCGGACCTGTTCTTAGTGCATGAACTGGCTGTTAGGAACCTTGGGCTTACACAGGGACACTTTGCTCAGCCTGGAAGGAGGGGACTGGACCTGCCTGTACTGAATCCACCAGGTTTAAATGAATCCCCAGGGGAGTCTTGATCCTGGAGGAGATGGAAATGGAGTGGAGGGGCTGGGGGGAAGGTGGGGGCAGGGGCAGGAGGGAGAGGACAGGGGAACCCATGGCTGATGTGTAAAATTAAAACACAAATACAATAAATTTAAAAAAAAAAGAAAATGTATTTTAGGGACTTGTGATATATCTCCATGTTAGAACATTTGTGAACTGTGTGCAAGACTCCAATTCAATCCCAATGTCACCAAGATTGGAGAAAATGAAAAAGAGACAAAGAGAGAGGGTAGAAGAAGCAAGGGAAGGAGAACCACAAAGGAGAAGTCAAAAGAAAAAAAAAAAAAAAAAAAGAAGAAGCTGCCCTTGATTCCTGCAGCATATGAGCAACATAACCTAACAGCACAGCACACTATAGTGTCAGGGCTGTTTCCTGTCTGAATGTGAAGGCTGGTGCAGCTGAGGTACTGGCAGACTCCCTGTAGAGCACCCTACTGCCTATGGTTTTCCTAGACAAAACGTAGAGTTTAAAATTTGAAGACTTTTTTCTTCTGGATGCCTTCTGCCTTTATACCATTTTAAAGTTAAGTAAGAGTGTCAAACTATCGGAAGTTGGAGGTTTTGGGCTCAGAGGAAATGAAGGGAAATGGAAACATTTTACCTAAGAATGGTCATTTTATAAATAACCTTCTCAGAATTGCTGATGTAGACGTCAGAACCAGTCTGCATCAGAGGCCATAGTGTAATGTTTCTGAGCTAATGGCCCAGAGAGCTGTGACCAAGGACTCCTTAGGGATCTTTCCCTAGATTGCATTTTATCAAGTGAAGAAGTCTTACTATGCCAAAGAAAGAATGCAAGTAAAAATAGCAGCACACTAGAGAACAAAAAAAATTAAGCTGCCCTCAAATTCAATAGTGTGAGTTAATGGTCTTGTGTGAGTGATAAATTGTGCAGAGTATATTGGATTGGTTAATCTTAAGTGCAGGTAGGATATTTACCTTTGTCATTAAAGTAAAGGGTAGGAATGGACATGTGGCTACTCCCTATATACGTACAATGTGGCAGTGTCCAATGATTTTCCTGATTGAAAAGTATAGGGCAAATCACTGGATTTTTTTTTAATACGCTTAAATAATCTTTAAAACTTAAAGATTCTTATTTACTATAATTTTCTCGACTGTTTTATATAATTTTGATTTAATCTAACTACAAAATCTTGCAAGTAAACTTTACTATTTCTCTTATGATACCAGAAATATTTTCTATTGCCTGTAAATGGATAGATTTTTATCTGTCACTAACTGCATTTCATCACTACAAAAAGAATCTAGTCTCTACAATAATTACAAAAAGCAATGACAGGGTATTTATAAAGGTAATGAAATTATATTATCTCCATATTATTTCTTCAGTAACTTTTGACTACATTCAGAATAGTACAGAAAAGTTGCAGCCTGTAAAGTCAAACTGAAGCTGGTCTGGATTTCTGACTTCATATCTCTATCATGCTTACTAGTCACCTAGGCCGCCTTGCTGATGCCCTCTCCTAATGCAGCTCCTTCTTGCACCCTGCCATTTGCAAATACTTCACTTCTTTGTGTAGTTACTCCTGACTCTCACTAGCCAACTTTCCAAAGGATGCCGATGACTAACTCTGTTTACTTCAGTAATCTGTACTTTGTTGTTCCCATCACACCCAATCTCAGTTTGTATTATGATTGGTAAGCAGAATTTTATGTTTAATAAATAATAAACATTTTGCTAAATTTTGACATTCATTCAAATGATTGAGATGTAGTTCATGCTTGCATTTGTTCTTGCTGTGCATAAACATGTGTAATGTGGGAAGAGCTAAAAGAAACAGGATACCAATTAGCCCTGAAAAAAATATTTTCAAAGACATATTTATACATGTATGGGCAATCTCAGCTGAAAAAAATCAATTATGAAATGTTTTTGACACAATAAAGGCTCAGGTCATACTGAGTTAGTCATGTAATTTGGGTTTGAGGTGAAAAAATTTAACACTCTTTATTGAGATGAAAGCCTGAGAGGGTTGAATGGCTGCAACGTGTCCAAGTCACTCATTCAGGAAACAAAAACCATAATAGATGAAATGATGATCCTTATTGCATTGTTTACATTCACATCTGCTACATGTCAGTGCTTTGCTTCCCTTGAGAAGAGTCTCAGGGTTGTGGAGCAGATCCTGGTTCACCTGTCTTTCATGATATATAAATATAGTCATTTCTCTGGCTCATATTATTAAAATAAGAGTAGGCAATAATCTCTAATTTTTGAAATCATTTGCATTTTATCATTTAAAGGTGCATTAGATACATCTGAGAGAGACATTAAAACAAAAGACATACTTTCAACAATGTGAACCAAGGGAAAAACATATAGAAATATACGTTAAAATTGTGTACAGGAAATCCAAATGCATTAACACTTTAGTGTTGTGTTACTCCAGGGACTCTTTGTTTTTAAAGGTTTATATTCATACATATGAGTGTTTTGCCTGCATGTAAGTCAGTGTCCTATATGCCTGTGTGATCTCCTTGGAGGCCATAAGAGAGTGATGGATGCACTGGGACTGAAGGCTTTGAGCTGCTTTATGGATGCTGGGACTTAAATCTGGGTCCTCTGGAAAAAAGTTACTGCTGATCACTACTGAGCTATTTTTCTAGTCCCTGACGTGTACTATTTCAACAAGAATTAATCATCTTATTTTTCATTATAATAACTATCAGAAAATATTAAGAAATATAAGTATGCTTGAGTTGAAATATATCAACAAACTATTGATTACATCAACAGATCAACAGTTTAAAATGAAAAGATACATTGGCTTGGCTAAGTATATGGAAAACTCAAAACAAAACAAAAAACAAAATTTAGGGAGTAGAGAAACTCCTAAAATCTGCCTCTGGCATACATGAGAAGAAAGAGAAAAAAAAAATTCACTTCAATTAAAATAGTCTTCACTTAGATGAATTTAAAATTCAACAAATTGATGACACTGGTGCCCTTGTATAACACAGATTATAAACTTTTATAGTCTTATTCTTTACTGTACTTGTGAATGAATAAATTGGATACATATAAATATTACATAATGAAAATATGGGTATTAGCCTTTCTTGTGGATGAGGTCCCACAATCATTGTGGAATGTAGAGTTGTCAGTCTTGAAAACATACACAGAAAAATAAAATGGACTCAGTAGGTTGTATGATGTATTTCTGCACACACATGCATACATGCATTACATAATTAGTATCGACCAAAGAAAAAGAAGTTGTGAGAGTTGGGGGGGGGGGCAGAGCTCGGTTTCGATTCAGCGCTGCTGGAAGGACTGGATGGGAAACAGGAGGGGCCAGCAATAGAGTCCTCTCCAGTAGTTTAAAACACTGAAATATTTAAAAAAGAACTGTACGGAATTAAACATAAAGTAGGAAATTAGTAGTTTCTATTTAAAAAGGAAAACACAAGCACATAACATTTAACATTTGCATAATATATCCATGTAATACACACACACACACACACACACACACACACACACACACACACACACACATAATACATGTATTATTCTCATATCTGAAATAAAGTCATTGTGGACCTTATTAAAGAGAAGAAATACATCCTGACAAAGGAAATGAGACAAGAGTATGACCAGAGCAAGCATTTCTCGACTTTGAGCTGCCACAGATTCAATTTTGAGCTGTTTTTGCTCCTGGATTATCAGTCACTTGCATCAGTAGGGACAACAATAAGCAGAGAGAAAGCACTGCCCGTGAGGGGCACAGCACAGCCCATCAGAATGACTGTCGTTTTTATGGTCAGAGAAGAGTGGAGTGTCAGTCTGGAGAGCAGCTACAGTGTCCCCTCATGTCTTTTATCACTATAATCATTTCAGCCACAAAACTACATTAATAACCTCTATCTCCTATGCATTCAATTCTACCGATAATTATTTTTACATTTTTAAATGATAGTGGACTATAATTTAAAATGAGAATACATGCTGAAATTGTTGAAATGTGTTTTCTGCCAAACACACCAGTTAAATGTAGCTATAATGGTAGACTACAAAATTTGTCCATATTCTGTGCTCTCAACATTACAGGAACAATTGGAACAAGGCTGGAAATCAGATGTATTGTCCAAGATCCACTTTCTCCACAATTATTTAGACACATGTTTAAATTCTTTTGCAGCAATTACCTAACCCAGGGTTTTGTGTTATCTCAATTTGCCAGGTTTGAAAAGAACATAAAATTTTCAGCTATCACGTTGCAGGACAGAGTTATTCATTGAGAAGAAAACATAGATGTTTCAAAAGACACAGTTATGTGAAATTTTGTGTGCATGTGTCAGTTTTAGAAGAGAAAGCTTCATTATGAATGCTAGTTTAAATTTCCTGAAGAGATACAGTTAATATGACCATAATGACTATTTTATAAAGCAAATATAATATAATAAAATAAAATAGTAAGAAGTCTTGGTTCGTAGGCAAAAATAGCAAGCAAAGATGGACATTAGATCCCAAGAAAGAAGAATGAAGAGAAGTTTTTAGGAGACAATTACATGCAAGCAACATGGTCCTTAAGTGTTATTACTAGAGTAAAAACAGCCAGTGCAAATTTCACTCCCTGAGTTACACCTGATCTCTGACAAGGCTTGCCTTTTTCACGTTATTTGGAGCCTTTATCATATTATTCATTACAAACACTATGTTCTAATGTAATTTTTACAAATGTATATTTTGTATAATATTTGAATCATGTTAACATCATTATCTCTTCAAATTTTGATCTTTTATACTGTAACCTTCAAAACACTTTGCTGTATTGTTTTAAAATGTATAACTCATTGCGTTTTTCTGTAGCCACCACCTGAACACCAGTATATAAGAACATATGGTCCTGTGTATATATAATTTTCCATTGATAAAATTTTTCCTAACCCTCTACAGGCTAATTTCTCTAGCTACTAAAAGAGGTTATGTACAAAAGGTAAATTCTAATTTTCCAGAAAATCCAATAAAATGCTTTATGAAAATAAAAGACTAATAATTAAAATTATACAGAAGTCTATATCATATCTGTAGATATAGGTAACTGAAGTAATGTATAATATTCCAATGCTAAAATGAAGTTTACAATGACCACACAGTTGGCATAAATATTTCATGTCTTATCATATATATTATAGTAATGCCAGAGCATTCTCAGAGCCAAAATAGTCATAATCCATTCTAAGAGTTATTTCTGTATATTCAAACATTGATATGATTTGATATAAGGTGGAGTCCCCTCTGACTCTTAAAGACCTAATCAAGTATGAGGATGAAGTAAAATGTCTGTGTTATATACATCTAGAAATGAAGAGGGAATGTCCAATTTATATAGAGAATAGCCACATTGGACCTGGTTATGTTAAATTTTCTGGTACTGTTAAATATATAAACCTTAACGTAACCTGTAGAACAAATATTTAGTTATATAAAGGACAGTAAGAAGAATTAAGTATGCAAACATGACTTGTATATTTTAGTGTACATTTCATGTTTTGTATAATATATACCATTTTATATATGACTAAAAGAGCAAGCATAAAACCTTAAAATATACCTAAAATGATCACCAACAAAATACCAGAAAATTAATCATCATGTATGCTAAAATTAATCTTTCTTTGTGGTTGAATTTTAATGAGAAAAATGATTTAGTTTATGAAGATGTTCACTTGTTTTGTGTTTTGTATGCATAACTGTCACAATACACACAGAGACACATGCGTGCAAGCAAACCTTGTACATAGATTTTCAGAACCTGACTCTGATTTAGTATTATGAAAACCTTTAAAAGATCCTAAATGTTAATTCAGCCACTTTTTCAAAACTAAATTCTATTTATGACAGCCTTTAAACTATACAAATGTCAGCTGCCAGAATTCATTAGTGTTATATGAGCATTCCCTTCTGAGTCTACAGAAATTTATTGATTGATTCTGAGTATCCACAACTCCTATTGATTAAGGTTAAGCTAGAAACAACTACTGACCCTTGGGTACATGCAACTGACATTGACATATAAAGACCATTAGCTGGCTCCTATTTTCCACTTGTGGAAAACAACAACAAAACAAAATCATTATCTTAGAGGGTCTGACCAGTGACTTACACTATAGTGGAAATGAAGTTTTCTGCGGCTCACTGCTTATTAATTTATGCACATGTTCATACAGAAGCCAGGTATTAATATTTGTGCTTCAGAATACTCCTCCCCAATAAACCTACTACTTACAGAAGCTGAACGCCAAGGATCATATGAAATGCTGAAGAAGAAAGGAGTTTAGTGGATGATTATGTATTTGTCATTTTCATCCTACAATTATAACAAGTTAGCAAACTGTAACAAAATTTACTTAAATGTGACGATAATGAAAACATTTTGAATTCACACAAGAAATATCATTGTGAGAATCATGTATCTCAAGCCTTTCAGAAAACATTCAATATGACGGATGATTCCTGAATGAGATGGATCTATTGTCAGTCTAGGTGTATATAAAACTATAATTTTCTTTGTCTTCGTTTTCTTTTGTAGAAGCACTACTCTGATATAGTTAGTGGAGAGACTTTAGAGCTGTGCCAATGATAATATGTTTTATGTATGTCAGAGTTGTGTCTTTGTCTTCTGAAAATAGAAAATATTGCTAGATTTTAGTGGGAGAGAAAGCTAATCAAGTTGTGATGGGGGTTTTAAGGTATTACTAAGTATTTTTAATCAAGATTTCACATGAAAATGAGTTTAATAATGAGCTTTGTAAACTACTTTGTCCCAATCCAAAACCAGAAAGGACACCTTTGCCATAACTTCTTGTCTTGAGTTAATATAGCTACTTCTCTTAATCCTAATGAAATGCTATTTTTGATTACCTACAAAATAAAAAGTGATTTAAAAAGTAATAGAATGACTAATATTTATTTATAATCCTCATCTGCAGATTTTGCAGAATAAAATAAAAAAAAACTGAGAATAAGAAAGTTGAGAGATTATAAAAGAAAAACAATGATATAAGTAAATCATATATTAACATAAAAATGTATTAGAATGATGCTTTGATACACAGCTTGAACATCAATACATAGGAAATTAGGTAGATTAATGCCTCCTCAATAAAGTGCTGAAAATGCCTTGCCTGAATCTTTGAGACTTTTTAGTATTATTTTACTTAACATGCTAAAAGTGATTTTGCAGATTGGATGACAATAAGGAATTAGTATGTATGTGTGTGTGCGTGTGTGTGTGTGTGTGTGTGTGTGTGTGTGTGTGTGTGTGTGTGTTTGACAATAATGATTAAAGAAGAGTTAATAAACTTGAGAGAGAGTAGTAGGCAGTAGATGAGGAGCTGGAGGAGAGGAAAAGGGGTAGAGATGGGGGAAATATAGTACTCATTTCTGCAGTTCTCAAGTCAATATATCTTGCTTTGTGGTGGTTGGTTGTTGTATCTGGCCAACCTACTCTTTCCAGGAGAGGAAATGGAGCCGGAATTTATCTGGGCAAGCGGGAAGGTGGGAGGGGACTAAGAAGAGTATAGGGAAGAGAAAGTGGTTGAGATGTATTGTATGAGAGAATAAACTATTTTCAATTAAAAAATAAAATAAATGCATTAAAAACAAAAAAGAGGAAACTTGGAGGTAATATTATCCTAGGTTATCCAAGTGGGCAGTTTCCTGAAAAGTTGAAGATGGGCTGGAGCAATGGTTAATCTATTAACCATTTTGATCTTCCAGAGGACTGATGTATCTGTCCAGCACCCAGGTGTGTGGCCAACAACTTCCTGTAACTCCAGCTCTAGGGACCAGGGTCCATCTTCCACTGCCCTATACAAGCTGCTAAAATTCTCTCTCTCTCTCTCTCTCTCTCTGTCATACACACATACACACACACACACACACAGAGAGAGAGAGAGAGAAAGAGAGAGAGAGAGAGAGAGAGAGAGAGAGAGAGAGAGAGAGAGAGAGAGAGAGAGAGGAAAATAGTTCCTTCCTATATACCCCAGGTTGACTGCACCTGAGTTTAGTCCATTTTGGTCTCATACAAGACTTCTGACCAGAACTCTTATGACACTAAGGTCATAATTGTCTAAGACAGCCTTTGGAACCCAAGACCACAGCCTGCTCATTGGCCTTAGAAAGTAGTCTTTCAAATGTAAATATCAAAAGAAGGTGAATCATATACAAACTATGAGCAATCTTCAGGAAACAATACCCTAATTACTTGTTCAAGTACTGTCACTGAATTTATAAGCAAATCTACAGAAGGAATCTTTCTTTCTTTTTTTTTTTTTTTTTTTTTTTTTACATTTTTTAAATTGAAAGTAGATTCTTCTCTCACACAATATATCCCAACCAGGTTACCCTCCATCCACTCCTCCTGCATCTCCCCTCCCCTGGAGATTCTCTCCCCCATCATTTCCTCTTCAGATACGAGCAGGTATCCAAGAGACTACAGCCAAACAGGACAAAATAAGATATAATAAGACAAGACAAATGCCCTCATTCCGAGGCATGGCAAGACAACAGTGTTTGTTTGTTTGTTTGTTTTATTGTTAATTTTTGAGACAGGATTTCTATGTGTAGCCTTGACCATCCTGGAACTCATTCTGTAGACCAAGCTAATCTCCAACTCAGAGATGCGCCTGCCTCTGCCTTCTGAGTGCTGGAATTAAAGGTGTGCTCCACAAACACTCAGTACAACCAAATCATGTTTAAAAGATGAAATGGGAATTTGAATTGCTTGACAAGGTTTAAAATTAAATTCATATTTCATTAAAATGTTTATTTTACAGCCTCATGGCAAAGTGGTGGTAATCAACTCTATACAATGGAGCAGATCTAATACAGTGGAAAAAAAAAAACAAAACTAACCTCCAGATAAAAATTCATTTCCATTCTCAGTCACCATATTGATGGACACTCATCAGCCTTCTGACTTGGGAAAGACACTGAAAATTAATCTCTCACAATTCTGTGTCTTCACACCTTGTTTCCTCAGTTAAATGTAAGTTCCCTGCCAAACAACAAATTCTATACTGTATATAAAATAAACATGATAATCCGATGCCTCAGTGCAGACACAGTGTTAGCCACCATGATGTGAGACATTACTTCATCAGATCTCTGATCCAGGTTCTGTCATTTGACATTTAAATATTCAAAGACAATTCTTCCTTATGAATCAGCCTCATTTATTTTAAATCTACTTTTATAAAGGTAGAAAGAGGTTTGCCTTTTTTGTACACCTGTTCTTGACAACATCTCGCCATGTGTCTAACATTTGCTCAGGAAGCTGCTGTGATTGGTGTGGTTAGATGATGGAGAAGCACCTGCTCAGGTAATGAAGGGAGAGGAGATCATGCTTGAGGACCTCTCCAGGGACAGCTGCTCATTGCTGACTGTTCCATGTTCACTGGCAGCTCTCCAACACCTTTAAAGCCAAATCATGAAAATGTGCTATCCTCAGGTGCAGACCCAGACTCTTCTGCATAATGGAATCCAATATGTAAGAAGCCTTAGTCTCCTGACATTCAGAATCTATACTCCATTGAATCAACTTATCTCACACTCTGACAAACTATTCTCTGGCACTTACTCTTTCTATATTTCTCCAATATTTGCCTGGTTGGTTTCCATTTATGACAAAAAGTTTTAGATTGCAATATGCTCAATCTACTATTTTTAAATATAAACTATAATTATCCATTAAATTCACATAACAGATTTTTTTTTATTTTGCTAAGGATATCATAGTTCATTTAAGGTTGACCAGATTTTACCTCCCATTCTCCTTTTATTCTTTGCAATTTTTACCCATATTTTAATTATTAGTATACACCCACTTTAGATAGAAATGTTTTTCTACCTCTACACATATTTTTCTAACTATGAATCAATCCATTGATAAATAAACTCCTGTGCCAGTAAATTTCATTTTAAAACAACTCTTATCCAAAGTGGATGGTTGCACTATCTTCAGGTTTTAACTTTCTCCTATGAGAGGGTTACTGCCAAATCTCTAACTCCAAATCTAACTACTACTCCAAACTCCTATTAACTATTGGTAACTTTGAAATACAACATGTCTAAAAATCTCATTATCTCAATCAGTTTTTAACACTAAATATTCATGTCCTATTATTTTCTTTTAGAATTAAATCTACTGAGTGTTTCGAGAAGGAAGAAGGAGGAGGAATCCAAACCAAGGGCTCATGACCTGATCCAGGATGAGACAACATTCTAAAGAGTAACCAAGAGAAATAGATTATATATGTCATTCAAGAAGAGTTCTTGAGTTTTTGTCATGAGAAATATATTGGTATTAAATATGGATACGAACTTTCCAGTAGGGAATTATTCTGAATTACTTTTTACCCCTGAGATGAACACCATGACCAAATGAAATTTAGAGAGTCAAAGTTCTATTTCGTTTGGCAAGTTCTAGGTAACAGAACATCTCTGAAAGAAGTTCAGGCAGAATCTCAGTACACAAACCTAGAGGAAGGGGCTGCAACAGAGGCCATAGAGGAACACTGCTTACTGGCTTGTTCTCACAGCTTGCTCGCCTTGCTTTCTTATAACATGCAGGCATAATATCCCAGGCATGGGACTGACCCCGGCAAACTGGGCCATGTCACATCAATCCCTGATCAAGAAAATGCCTCAAAAGTCTTGCCTATGAGACAAGTCTTTCTCCATTGGTATTCTCTCACCTCTGTGGACCCGAACTAGTTTCAAATTAAAAACAAACACACATAACCAGCAGAGAAACTGAAACTTCTGTGTTTCAGAATAAAAAAAAAATAAATAAAACTCAATAAGAAAAAGAACAAAGTTGTGTGAGTAGGGAAGTGTGGAGGATCTGGTAGAAAGTGGGAGGAAGGGAAAGTATGAACCAATATTGGATAAAAAGGATTTTAAATGGAGAAAGAAGAAAAAACAGTGTTAGAAAGTTCATAATTCTGTATTGATTTGCAGTCACAGCTATTCAGGTATGAGCCACAAATTATATGTCCCTCAACTCTAAGTGAAATAAACAATGCATAGATAAGTGATCAGAGACAGTTTTCTCTCATTTTTTAACTCTGATCTATGCAAATCAGATTGTTCTTATTGCATATTTCTTATTTTTTTAATATTATCTTTATATGTTTAATATTTACTGAAAATAAATTATCTAATACAATACATCCTAACCACAGTTTTCCCTCCGACCTGAAAATGGCAGAAAAAGAGTCTCTAGTCATCTACTTGTATGGCTGTATAGATAAAATTCAATAAACCAAATGTTGACATTGCTTTCATTTATGGAAATATGCAATCTAGTAGAATGAACATGTATGCATACTTTTAAAAACTGGGAATAGGCCGGGCAGTGGTGGCACACACCTTTAATCCCAGCACTCAGGAGGCAGAGGCAGGTGGATCTCTGTGAGTTCGAGGCCAGCCTGGTCTACCAAGCAAGTTCCAGGAAAGGCACAAAGCTACACAGAGAAACCTTGTCTTGAAAAACAAACAAAAAAAAAAAAAAAGGAAAGAAAAAGAAAAAGAAAAACTAGGATTAGAAATATAGTTGAAGTCTTAAGTGTTGCTAGGAATTGAACTTAGGACCTCCAGTATCATGGCATTCATGCTACCACTGAACTACATCTGTGGCCAAATGTAGAAACTCAAAAGTAAAGTATTTCTGATGCTTGTAATACATTAATAAAACTTTAAGTGGGCCCAACAACATTTTTAGTGGATTCTTTGTTTAGCAACAGTGATTCCTCCCAACCCTCTTTTTGGATTAGAGTCCCATTATTGGCTTTTAATGTTAATAGCAACTAACTCTTGTTAATATTAAAATAATACTAAGCAACCTGGAGTTTGTACTTTGAAATCTGGCTGTAATATATTTTATCTGTTAAATAAATGAGCTATTTATGAAACAGAACACACAAACAGAAGATCACAAGCAATGGAAAATAGATTGAGCTCAAAGATGTAGCAAAATAAAATAATTAATCAACAAATGGAGAAATAGTGAATAAGTATGACAAAAGTATAAAGAAGAGACACAAAACAAACACAGGAAAGAGAAGACAGGATGAGCAAGTTCCTGTCATTCTAGTCAAGATTTTAATTAACATAAAATTTTTTTGAAAGTTTTCAAGTATAAAACACTATAATAGAAATTGTTTATAAAACATTTTAGTGATACTTATTGGGATATATAGGAGATAGAATGGTTTCCAAATACTCATAGAGATCTGTAGTAGGAATCTTAAAAGGTACTTGTTAATAAAACTCAAACCCGAGGCCAGTTATTGGGGTGAATGCTGGAAGATCAGAGAAGCAGAACAAGCCACGGCTATCTCACCTTGCTAGTTCTTCAGGTGATCCTGTTTCCTCAGGCTGGAAGCTTCTCAGTCCTTATCCACATGAATCTCAGCTAAACTGTGTTGCTCCAAAGCCTGAACTCCTCTCCAACCAAATGCTTAGCTAAATACATGCTTTTCTCTCCTCTAATTCCTGGTCCTCACGCCTTATATACTTTTCTCTTTCTGCCCCCACTCCTTGGGATTAAAGGTTGGGTTTCTGGGATTAAAGGCGTGGGTCACCATGCTTAGCTGTTTCTAAAGTGGCCTTGAACTCAGAGAGATCCGCCTAGCTCTGCCTCCCAAGTGCTGGGATTAAAGGCGTGCCCCACTAGTGCTCAGCTTCTGCTCTGGCTTGCTCTGACCTCAAGGCAACTTTATTGACATACAAATAAAACCACATTTCAATACACATAAAATATCACTCTAGAGATCATGCAGAAAGATTTGTAGACCAATGAAGAACCTAAAGTCACCATTAGTATATATAGCAGTGAACATCTGCATATCAAGGAGAAAGACAGCTCTGTTAAAATTCCAAACAGAAGCTATTGTGTCTTTCATTATTTATAAGTTATGCATTATGAAGTATACAGTTTATAGCCTGTTGCATATAATTATGCTTCAATAAGCTCCAAATTAATTTGCACATAATTATCATTATAAAAATGGATTCAACTATTGTCAACAAAAACTTAGTTTGCCTCATTAGAGTCACAAATTAAAGATCCCTGACTTTTGTTAGTTCAAACATATTCTGGCATCACTATCTCCACACTAATAGTGGCCCCTATCAATTACTAATAGCATTTTAGTTGCCAGAATTCAAAATCTCTTATAAAATAACATGTAAAAGTTGTCTCTATTGATAAAAGATTTATTGTAGTCTTGCTATGCACCAAATACTCAAGAAACATTTATTAGTTCTCTCCCTTCTCCATTCAACAGATTCAATTATAAAGCACTTCATGTTCAACCTTATATAGCATAAGATTATCTTCTTTCAAGTTCTAATGGCTGTGAGTTCATCTTCATGTATTCCCTTTCTTAAATTCAACATCTCTGTCCTAGTTTGCTGTTGATTGCTTAGCTAACACTTGGCCAAGAGAAACTTTGGAGTGGTGGGCTTATTTCATCTTATAGTTTGCAGGTGATCATAAAGGAAGTCATGGAAAGAATTCTTGGCTAGGTGTCATTTAGAAACTCAAGTCAGCATCTTAGCGACAGTAATTAAAGCATAGCCATGGAAGGGCACTGCTTGTTTGCTTGTTCACCATGGCTTGCTCTGATTGCTTTTTTATACAGTTATGTCCCAGCTACCTAGAGATGGCAATATACACATTGGTTTGGGTCATCCCATATCAATAACTTATGAAGAACCTTCCCTCACATATGTGTACATGGCAATCTGATGGAGATATTTCCTCAGTTTAGGTTCACTCTTCCCAGATTGCTCTAGCTTCTGTCAAGTTGACAGAAAATTAATCAGCATAATCAACACTTTGTCTCCTTGATACACAAATACATTGTGACTACTAAATCATATCATTTACTTTCCTGTTTTTCCTCAAATGTTTTATATGAATATCATGATATGAATCATAAAATAATTTTAAAAATCAGAGTGTTATTACAATTATTTAACACTCTAAAATGTATCCAACATCTATTTTAAAATGTGTTTGGTATAATTATAGGCTCCTGTAAAATTTATAAAACAATAAGAAAACAAAACAAACAAACCAAAAACCTAAACTTAATCATGTCTTATTCTAAGAGGGAAGAACCAGGACACAGTTGCAATCAAATCAAAGCAAAAACATGCTCCAACAGTAAGAATTGTTCAGTGTTTAAAGCCTAAGATTCTCTCTCACTCATAATCTTTTGGGTTGCAAGGGATGCAGTTACATTTTTCTGACTCTGGCCACACAGCTTGTTTCTTATGTTTAAGCTAAATTCATGCTATACCTGACAATGTCCTTTTCGGTATCCATGGTCCTGACATCTCCAGTATACTTAAGTATCCCATCACCTGAGTCTGCATCTTCATTGACCTCTCATGGTACATAACATTGGTAAGTCTCTTCCCATGGGGCAACTCTCTCAACATTATCTTCCAGTATCCCACAGTATACTTCACTAAGCTCTGAGAACTGAAGGATTTTCCAGCCTAAAATTCCAAATAATTCTACAATACTACCAACACAAACATGATCAAGGAAGCCACAGCAGTGGCCCATACTCTGGTACCACTTTATGTTATGGTCTGCTTTCTATTGCTGTGACAAACACCATAATCAAAAGGAATTGCTGGAATAAAGGCTTCATATCTTCTCACAGCTCAAATTCCAGCATGAAAGAAGTTATGGTGAGAACCAAAGGTAGGAACCTGCAGGCAAGAATTGAAGCAGAGACCTTGGAGGAACATTGCTTATTGACTTACTCTCCAAGCATTAGACAGCTTGCTGTTTTTTACCACTCAGTTGACTATGATGTGGTAGCATCACTGATAGTGGATTGAATCATCTCACATCAGTCATTAATCAAGAACATCCCCACTGCAAGGTCTCCTAAGTCCATCAGGTTCCTTCCTGCCAGATGACCCAATAGTGTGTCAAGTTGACAATAAAATATTGAGCATAATTTTATATCATTTTTAAATTCCTAGTGGCTATGCCAATATCCTTATAGTTTCAGTGCTTATACCGTGTGTCTCATGCTAATATCAGAGAAGTCTATAATGTGTAAATGTGATTTATACAATTTTAAGTGGTGGCATGATCCTACCTCTCTCCACTTTACCTGTCACTAGCATGCCTGTACATATACCTGATGAAGCCCCCTGAGAATCTGACCTTTTTTTGTATTGATGTTTGATTGCTTCAACTAAATATATATGTATTTTAAATGTATATATATATACATTATATGTTATATAAATTAATATATAAATATATATGTTATATATTATATGTAATATACATGTATGTATTTAAATATATATCACCTAATTTCCCCTTTGCAGTGGCATTCTGACACACTTTCACAATACTATCTGTGCCTTGCCAATTCTTTAAGATGTGTTTCTTCACATTTTCTCAAGTTCTTACCATTTTGTGAAGGCTTTATACTGACTCTCAACTGTTTGTTGGAAATCACCCTCCTTTGTGGTAGTATACCCACATGTATATAATATATTGAGTTAATGCTGAGTACCTTTCTTCGAAAATCAAAATCACTATTGTCTAACTTGAGCTCATTCAATGTCTCTTTTTTATATTTTTTATAGTTTTCCAAACCTGCAGACACTGATGTTTTGGAATAATCTATTCTTTTCTGTAGTACATGTGTCACTGAACTTAAAACAGTAACTTTCCATGTTCTGTGTTTTGCTTGTATAATTTCAAGCATATTTGAAATTGGCTATATTATGATTGCATTGACTATATACAAATACTTAATCAACAGAGATTGTCAGTTATTTAATTAAGCAAATGCAGAAATCCATTGCCTAACATAGTTTTATTTCAATTTCTTAGTAAGATCTAGTTAAACTTATCTCAGCAAGTAAACACTTCTAAACTCTATAGTCATTTTCCGCTTACTATATCAGTCCACCTGTATCAATTATCACTCTGCTAAACTCAGACACCTGGAATTAATTTTGTCTTAGATTTTGTTGACAATTTTAAACTCTTTCCTGCGGCATATTCCAAGCAATTGAGAAAATTGCACTCTGTTCTCCATACTTGAAAGTCCATAGAGAGGATCTGAAAAGATGGGAAACTTGGAAGGTAAGATTCCCACAGATGAATCAGCTATGAAATCAACAGTTACCATGAGATATTGCCCCACATGCTGTAGTCTTAAAAGTAACATGAATAATACTATTTTGTAAGTTGGTGATCTTGTTGAGGTGTCAAGTGAGGTTTTTCAGGGTGTTATATTTGAAATTCCAAAACTTGATTCCTAAGGAATTGGTAACACAAATGCGGACTCCTGTGTAGTTAGTTTTCCTGCCTGGCCCACAATCAGGACAAATCTCTCTCATCTGCCAGGCCCATAGAATCTCAATGCCATTGGATTAGAGACCAGGACTAATGTTGAGGCTTCGGTAATGGTCACGCCCACAAGGCAGGGCTGAGAGAGGAAGCTGAAGCCTCAATGGGGGTTGGAACTTCCAGGCCAAGCCTGGGATGGCTACCCACTACACTCCTGTATTCTAAACCGTACTCCCGTTCTGTCAAAAAGGAAACTGGGAAAAGAGCTGCTTCTCTCTCTTGCACTCCTGCACGGTTTTCCTTTAAAAGAATAAATATTCTAAGCAATTATACACCATACATGCCCTTTAAAGGTAGAACTAAACTAAAGTTATTGAGCTGCTGTTACAATAAAGTTGCTGTAATGGAGATTGTGTATTTAAAAAGCAATACTTTGAGACTCCTGTAAGTGCCAATTCATTAATTCTGTAAGGTAAAGGAAGCCACGCACGAACAGCGCTTTGCCAAGATAGGAAAAGCACATACTAAGAGCACCAATTGTATCTATTAATTTTTATTTTCTTTCCCTCGAGATTATTGTTATCTCATTTAAAGTACGCATGCGTGATAGTTTCCTCACATTTTTCCACAGTGAGGAAATAGGAATTATTCTGTTGCCTTCTTCCTCACTCTTCCCCCCTCTTTCACTTCTGTCTGCCTTTTCTTGGTTCCTTATCCCACGCTCCCTTCTCTTTCCCTATCTGTTGTTTTCAAGCAACTGATTCTTCCCACCCCCACCATGAGTACTACCAACAACCTAAAGCCATCCTTACCTACCTTTTCTGAGACGTTTGCTAATGCTGTCTTAGAAATAGTCACCCATGACAGCCACAGTTGCTTATTTAGTTATCTGGAGTCATGGACCTGAAAGTTAGTTTTGACATTTTTGTGTGCATAACCCGAGGCATTATTTTTGCTTATTTGTTTTGCTTTGCTTTTTAGTGAAGCAAGAACATAACAAATTTTACTCATATTTTTTGACTTGCAAGGTATTTTGTTTTGTTTTGTTTTGTTTTGTTTTGTTTGTTTTTCGAGACATGGTTTCTCTGTGTAGCTTTGCACCTTTCCTGGCTGGGACTTGCTTTGTAGACCAAGTGGGCCTTGAACTCACAGAGATCCACCTGCCTCAGCCTCCCGAGTGCTGGGATTAAAGGCGTGTGCCACCACCATATTTTTTCTGCTAATTATCAGTGAATTATTCAGAAATTATGTTGGCAAATTATATATTTGTACTTAATATTTATTCTGTAACTTCATTTTTCAAGGATACAGAATTTTACAGGTAATTAAGAAAGGATTAAATTTGTCTCAAAAGTTGCAAGAACTGGGTGGGGGTAGGTGGGGGGAGAGAAAGGAATAGAGGGGCAACTGTGGTTGGTATGTAAAATGAAAAAAATAATTTTAATTAAAATTTTTTTCAAGAAAATAGGTAAACCATCTAGCAAAGAAATAAGAACATTAGGCCCAAAGAGAAAGATTTCCAAGAGGTCAGATTTTCAGAAAGAAAATACTGTATATTTTATCCTCTATGTTGCAACAAGAATGATACATAATTATGGAATTTTCATAAGAGATTTGAAAGGAGACTTCTTATTGCAATGCCTGTGTTAGTTTATCAAATTCTATTTGTTTCATTTTAAGAAATTGAGAAAATATTATTTAAAAAATACCATTCCAGAAAAAGGAAAAAATAGTTTGTCTAAAGTCCCAGTCTACATTTATGATTTACCTAGAAATATTTTAAATATTATGTCATACGTCTTACTATTTAATGCTCTTCATTTACAGTGAAAAAGAAACACCATCAGTCACTCTCTTTATCTAATAATTGAGTAATTGCAATGTTCTTCATGGATTCAATTAACATATGTCTTGTTAAATCCATTTAACATTCTTCTTTATAACTCTTTGAAGCAAGCATCATGATGATGAATAATATATGTGATGCTACATGCTTGCCCAGAACTTTCACCAATAGCCCTGTCAGTTGGGATCTGTACTTTCTGTTGACATACTTGATATGTCAGGAAGCATATTAAACACTGTCAGATAATTGCCTGGCCGTGCAGGTACATCTCTGTTGCAGAATACTTGCTATCCTAGGCCTGTAACCAGAGAAACGTAGCCTTGGGCCTCAATGCTCTGATCTCATGAGGTACTTGTGGCAAATTAAAGAATTTCTATATTCTTCCATAGTCTTATCCTTGTCATAAAATAACAGTGGAAGCACTCCTCAAAGTAACTGACAGATTATTGGAACAGTGTCCTAATATTCTTCACACAGACATGAGCATCAGTAATGGATTTGATGATTATACTAAACTCGGGGTTTATCTCTGGTGTGTTCTGTCCTTCTCTCCATTCCAAGTATTGAAATATATATAATCTTCTGATCATTTCTAAGTTTCCCCATTTTTTTTAACCAAAGCAGGTTTCCTAGGCTGACATACTTATATATTTAACAGCCAAATTATTGTTTCACAGTCACCATGACTGTCATAGGAAGTCATACTTTGTCATTACTTAATAGATGAGGCAGTTTCTAAGATTATTGGGATCATTAGATTAAGCTAGAACTTTAATTAAAAAATATTAAAAAACAAACTTATATCCTTTACTTGGTTTGTATTTACTTCTTTTTTCCCTTCCCTTTCTTCCATCCATACCATCCTGTATAGAAGAACAGGGAATCTGCAGTGAGATGGTGTCTCCTAGAAATGCAAAAAGCTACACAATGTCTCACCAGGATGGATACTGAAAAATGGCCTGAACATGGATGATGCTAACAGACATGCTAACTCAGATGAGCAAAGCTAGAGAGCAAAGTGGAACTAATGGTGAGAAAAGGAAAAAAATATTCTTTTCCATGGGACAGTACACTAATTGGTTACCTCTTATTTTAATCTTACATTTCTTTTATATCCCAAAGTAAGTGTTTGATTTGTTGGTATAAACTTCTTTGAACTACAATTAGACCAGCTGGTAAATAAGGTGTATAATAATGGTTTAAGTTTATGTTCTAGAGTTGAGTATGTAGGTCAATGATAAATCATATTTTTAACAAATTTATTTATTTTACATTGCCATGTTTCCCCTTTCTCCTTTCCTCCCAGTCCCTACCCCCAACCCTCCTCTTTTCCTACAGCCCCAACCCACTCCTCCTCCACTTCTGTTTAGAAAAGAGCAGGTCTTCCATGAGTATCAATATGTCCCTCAACAAAGGAATGGATAAAGAAAATGTGGTGCATTTATACAATGCTGTTAGAAAAGAACACCCGCAACTTTGATGGCAAATGGATAGAGCTAGAAAAAGTCATACTGAATGATGTAACCCTGACACATAAATACAAACATCGTATGTACTCACACATAAGTAGAATATTAGCTATAAAATAAAGAAAACTATGCTTCAAAATCCCCAGAGCCAGATAGACTAAGTAACAAGGAGGGTTCATGGGGGGATGCCCTGATTTTCCTGGGAAGAATTTGCTGTGAATATCATTCTGTATAAATAAAGTGCTGATTGGCCAGTCGCCAGGCAGGAAGGATAAGGTAGGCAGGACAAGGAAGAGGAGAAGGCTGGGAACAGGAAGGCTGGGAGGAAACACTGCCAGCTGCTGCCATGAGAAGCAACATGTAAAGCATCAGAAAGCCACAAGCCATGTGCCATATTATAGACTAACAGAAATGGGCTAAATATAAGAGGAAGAGCTAGACAATGGTAGGCCTGAGCTAATGGCCAAGCAGTTTAAATAATATAAGTGTCTGTATGATTATTTTATACGTGGGTTGTGGGAACAAGGCGGCTTGGTGGAACCCGGAGAGAAGCTCTCCAACTAGAAGAGTTAATCAAAGTGACTCCCTAAGTCGACTCAAGGAGGGTGAGGATGGTAACTTGAAGGATCAGGTTGGGGGCGGGCCAGGGCAGAGAGGATGAGTACTAAAAGAGAATACTGGAGTGGGAGCATTGTAGGTTCAGGTAAAAAACCTGGCACAAGGGAATCTCCCAGGAATCTACAAGGATGGCCACAGCTAAGACTCCTAGTAGTAGCAGATACATAACTTGAACTGGCCATCTTCTGTGACCAGATTGGTGCCTAGTCCAGTTACGGTCAGGGAGGCATGATCCAGCAACTGACAGAACCAGATGTAGCTACTAAGCAGATTTTGGGGAAATCCTGCAGAATAGGAGAAGGGAAGATTGTAGAAGCCAAAGGGGCCAAGGACACCACAAGAAAACTCACAGAATCAACTAGCCTCAGTTCATAGGGGCTCATAGAGACTGAACTCATAACCAAGAGTTCTACATGGGACTGACCTAGACACTCTCCAAAAATATTACAACTATGTAGCTAGGTCCTCTTGTTGGACTCCTAACAATGGGAGCAGGGGGTATCTCTGACTCTTTTACTGGCTTTTGGGATGCTACTAGTCATACTAGCCCATCTTAACACACAGGAAGGTGCTTTGTCTTACTAAAAACTGATAAATAATTTTCTTAGCATGTGGTATGCCCTATGTTGGAACCACAATTTAGAAAAACAAAAGAAAGAAAGAAAGAAAGAAAGAAAGAAAGAAAGAAAAAAGAAAAAAGAGAGAAAGAAAGAAAAACACTATTTATATTCTATTGTCTATTTATACTCCATAGTCTCTTTATCCAATTTCATCAAATCTTCAGCCTATTATAATGTCATGAATATAGAAAATAATTCCTGTAACTGCAGAAACAAAGAATAAACCGCTGAAAGATTAACATAAATATTATTGAATATGGCGATATTAGACTTTTATACATTTGAAGCTTAAAACCTTTGAAATGAAAACCTAGGAGATGAGCATGTATCTTAGGAAGAGATTTCTTCTAAGTTCTGAAAGTATCTATTAGAGTAACCTAATTAATTATGCTAAAGAGTCTTTCTACTGATGGGAAAATTTCCTAACCAGGTATTTTGTCCAGATCTTTAGTTTATATGGCTAAAATTAATGTGCTATCAGCTTATATGTTGCTGTTTCTTGTGAAAAGTTTCAAATACAAAGAACAATTTTCTGGCAGACATGTGAGAGCTATTACCAAGATTAAATACACCAAAACTCTGTTATGTATCTGCTTGGGGCAACAGGACTGAGGATAATAGAGATAGATCACCTAAAAGACAGCCACATTAATGATCAGGAAAAACTGATATCAAAACCAAGAGAAAAGTAGTGGTATTTCATGATGAATGTGTACTAAGGGGCACAGGCTGGCACTAGGTGTAACATTTGCCATTATTTGTATGAGTTTATGGAATCCTAATACTGAGGCACTAGCTTTTGAGTTCCAGGCAGCTTTCTGTATAAATGTACACATTATTTTGGCCACATGAAGCATCATCTGACCTGAATTCTTTGAAAGTGAAAGGGGGTGCTATGAAGGAATTGACTCTTACCTTACAGATAACCCAAATGCCAAATGAACCAGTGCTGATAAAAATATCCACCTTTGCATCATGAAAAACAACCCCAACCTTGGAGAAGCAGCAAACACCTATTTTCCAACACTGAGTAGACCTTGGATAGTATAAAGTCAGCTGCATTCAGTATCTTACACCCTGCAGAGGCAACTGCTAAGAATACTTATTCATCACAGGTACAACACACCTGGGATAAGACCACACATTCAGCTCAGTTGGTACATTGGAGCTAGTTTTGTAATGATCTCAGGATAGCATGCAAGAGTGACCTGCTTTTGTAGATCTCTACCACTGAAGCCTAAAACTGAATAAGAGCCTCCTGGAAGCTGTGGTTTCAGTATAGAGACTATTAAAGTATATCTCTTTATATAAGTTTATGTTTCACTTTTATCCTACATTTCTCATAGTTTCCTCTCTTTTTCATTATCTAAATCCTATTTGTTCTTTCAATGTTCCCCCTAGGAAGATGAATGTATTAAGAGTATATATAATTATGAATGTAAGTAATTATCTTTCCTAATTAAAGTGGATTATTTCTCTACTCAATTACCTAATTAGTAACTTCATAACTTCTCTTAATTATTTGATCACAAAATTTTCACTTAGTCACATCTATTCACTAACATAATCCATTAACAAATTCACTAATAAATAAAATTCAAAAAAGTAAAAGGGGATTCTGAATTATGGCTAGAATTATTTTCAAAACTAATAACTATAAAGTGCTTAGACCTAAAATATATTCACTGTCCCACATAACAAGTGAAGTTTGGTATTTTAGCAAATATTGTATATTGGCAGATCTTTTAACCAGGACAAGCAAAACTTTTAAAAGCTTGTTCAATTTCTATGTGTTACGAACAGAAATATAAGTAACACTCCTGATGACTGAATTTAAAATACTGACATGATGGTGTGTTCTATGAGAAACAATTATATATATTTTATATAATGTGTATATATAATTGCAGAACTCATTTTTATATTGATACAATGAACATAAGGTAAGCAGATATCATAAAATATTTAAATCAACCAAGGGGAGATACATTCTTTCAAAAAAGTAAGGTTTTATTTCTTCATGAGGAATATTAATATTATATGTTACTGTTCCACAGTTTCCATAATTGGTATTTTATTTTTGTTCAAATGAAAATCTGTGGTTTTTTAATTGATTTTTTTCTAATTCATAGTCAAATATGAATAAGCAAGTTCAATCTGTATTGATAAGAAATATTGTTCTCTCATTATGATCTGTATAATTATATATAATAAATTGTTCCAATAAATAAATAAAAATAAAATGCTCCAATTATATGAATACAGTTTAATAAGGGAAATAGTCTGTGAACATAGCCTTATTTATAGAGCTTGAAAACCATGAAAACTGAAAGCCCAAAAGAGTGGCACAGATTTGTAGTCACAAGTTTGACAGAAGATGAGGTTTGAGGCCCATTAGTAGAAGACCATCTTAGGCAATGTTTGATGCACAAAAGCTAAACAAAACGAAGTAAATAAAAAATGAAAATCTCTATCTCTAGCTCTTTCTGCAGAATGTAACAGTTCCTCCTAAATTATTATTTTGCTGCAGATAGTGAAAAGTACTCTCTGAAGAACCCAGCTATCTCCTGTAAAGCCTAAATTCTTACAATGAACCCAGCATTGGATAAAGACCCAACATTGGACAAAGAGAAATGGAGAGAGAATTGTATAGATCATAATTGATCCCTAGGTGAAACACTGCATGTATCTCCACTTGTGGATTTCATAATCTGCATAATAACTATCATTTTCTTTCTGCATCACCCTTTCTGAACAGATGACTGTCTGGAAACAGTGTAGTTATTCAATACAACAAAGAAGCTCCAATTCTTCCATCCCACCTGTACTTCTTTCTCAGCAATGTTATGATCATCAAGCCCATACTCTTGTGAATCCTGAGTCCTTAGAGCTGGGACGGGATGTGAGAGGAAGATTTGATGTCCATAACTAAAGGTCTCAATTTCTAAATTATACCTACTTTTATTTACTCAAGCAAATCAAATGTTTTCTCTAAAAGATCACAAAGTATATCATTTAGGTTTTATGAGTGATAGATTCTATCATAACCATTAAATCTTGCCATTATAGTAGAAAAGTCGTGCACAATTAGAACAAAACATAACTATACATTGATAAAACTGTATTTATAGAAATTTATAGCAGAGAAGATAGGATATGGAAACAAGATGTTAAGCTCTATCCTAACTTCATAATTGATTAGCTTCTGTCAGGGTTTAATTTTCTTTATTGTTCAAAATATTTACCCAGAAGTTTCTAACTTTGACACCAAAATAGCATGAGCAGCGAGTTATTAAAACAAGAAGTATTTTCAGGTAACATAGATACTTTGAACTTCTAAGAGAGAGATAGTTATAGCTTCTTTGAACAAACTTGGGGTCAAAACATTTCTAGGAATATACAGAGATAGAATCAGAAAAGAGGATGAATTCTGAGGACCTAACCTACTCAGGTGCAGACTGGGAATAAATATTTCTATAGCAAGCCTGGGCACTGAAAATCATTAATTTATATCTATTTCTAAAACATGGAGACAGAAGCTTGATACATCATAAACCACATAATCCATGTAACCCACAACCACTCAATGAAATGGACAAACAAAGTTTATATAAGAATCCATGGGGGGCTGAGGAAGTTACATCTGTTTAAAAACAGTGGAATGCTCACACATGAAATTAGGCAACAGTTCTGTGCCTGTTGCAAATCAGGATTCAGGAAGAGATTCATGGTAAATTGTTTCCTCCCACGTAGAAGTTTTATGAATCTAGAAAATATTTTGAGAATTTTTTAGAAATCTTTAATAACACTATATAATGGAAGATACATTGGTTTTTTAGTAAAAATATTTAAATTTATTTCATCTATTTGTTCACAACTGGTTTCCTTCTTCAAAGACAGTGAGTATTGCATTCTTTATCCTAGGATGCTTCTAACTCATTATGCTTTTGCCTCAGACTCCCTGGGATTATAGGTATAAACCATGTCCATCTTGTTTTTTTTAATTATTTAAATTAGATTAAATTGTACCCCACTTTTGGTATTATAAGCATTTTTCTACAATGAGAGAGAGAGAGGGAGGGAGAGAGAGAGGTAATCATTCATTATCATACATTTCTGTATATTTTTCAATATGTTTTAAGACTAATATTTAAATTCACCAAAACAGTTATTGTTACTTGGTAAACAAATGTCTTTCCAACCATTCCACACATTTTGAACTATTATTTCTTCTGATATGTTGCTTTTGATGCAGTTGAGTACGGTAGAAACAAGTATCTGCAAAAACCATGAGTGCCTTCATTAGTAGAAAGCTGTGAAAAAATGGGAGTTTTTTGAAGAACTGTGTGATCATGATCCTAGAGAAGATAAGAAACATACATTTAGAGGATTCACAAAAAGTTTACATCAAAGCAGAATTTTCTGGCAGAACTGTATATTTAATAATGCGCTGTTTTCCGAATTGATTCTTAAGGTGTAAAGTTTATGTTTTCTATATATATTTAAAAACTATGACACCAATTTTTCAAAGATGGCTTTACAGGTATTTAAATCATAACTACAAGTATGTGACATAGTTAGTAAAGTCCTATTGTTTTGCTACTATGAATTCATGTTCAGTGTGACAAGCACTTGTGTTAACATCATTAACATATCATGGAAGAATATCATTTCACTGTTTATATTTTAATCACTTTGGTGCTGTGGAATAATCTTGCTACACAGTAAATATGAATTACTCTCATTGGTTAATAAAGAGCTAACTGGCCTATAGCTAGGCAGGAAGAGATTGGGTGGGAGATCCAGACTAGGAGGATGATGGGATGGAGAAAGTTGAAGTATCAGGAGTCACCAGCCAGACAGAGAGGAAGGAGCATGTGGAGTAGAGAATAAAAGTAATCGAGCCACACAAATGAACATAGATTAAATAAAGTTATATGAAATAGTTAGGAACAAGCTTAAGCTATCAGCAGAGCATTTATAAATAATATTAAGTCTCCTTGTGGTTATTTGGAAGCTGGCTGGCACTCCTGACCAAAATAAACAAACAAACAAAAACAAAAACAAACAAACAAACAAACAAAAACACCACCTACACTTGGAAAATAATGTCTTGACTTACAAACTTTAATTCTTTGTAATCAAAGACTAAGAATATCATAAAATCCTAGGAATATTTCCAAACTGCCTGTGGTGTTTAAAAATTTAATAAGTCTAAACAATTAAAAAGAAATTTGGTTCCACTTAAATTTTCCTTCAAATCTGTCTATGGTGAAAAAAAGCAACTCTTAATTTTAATTGAAGAATGAAACTATCAACAGGATTATGGCAAGGATATATTTCAAATAGTTATTCAAACCCACTAGCTGAAAGTCGAGTTAATGACTTGTATTTTAATAAGTACAATATATACATTGGGAATGCTATATTTATGTAATGATTTTAATTTGTATTGAGAAACATCACTGATATCCAAAAAGATATTTGCCATATATCTTCTTACATTCAGGCTTATGTTTTTAATATAAGTCTAAGTTTCACAATATGGATAGGAGTACATAGTACAAATGAGATTTTGTTTCTTAGAAAAATAATGAAAAAGTAAAGAGAATATATTCTCATTTCACTATATACTAAGAAATTCACTTGTTGGCAGAAGTTATTTAAATTGCTTTTAGTGTTATGTAGACAAATCAATATATATTATGAAGTATTCTTCATGGGTCTCACATATTCATGAAAGTCTTATTTAGAAAACAAACTCTTGAAAAATCAGACACTCCTCTTTACAAACTAAGATAATTCATGTCTAGTACCCAGTAAATTATAGACAGTGTCTCATTCTAAATCTCATGAAAGAATTCTAAAGGGTTATGTATAAAGGTTCACTGAGCATGCTCTGGAGACATCTTGGTCTATCTTCTTGCTCCTTTGTCCTTTAAGGCAATTTAAACTGACTTCATTTTTCTGTCATATTGTAAATGATGACTCAGATTTAGGCGTCTCATATCTTCTCCCAATATTCATAAAGCAGTGAGTGACAATGTTATTGATAGATATAGATATGAAGCAATATGAAAGGGTAGGCACACTCTTTAATAAGAAATATGTGTAGTAAGCCTCGTATAAGGTGATTACAATGTTGTATATTTATAAGCAAAGACATTATTCAATTTCTATGAATAAGGAAAATGCTGTATTTTAGTAGAAATATCATAGACTAGTTATTGTAGTTCACTACTGGTAACATTAAAAAATGTCATGCCTAATGGGAAAAGAAACATATTTAAATATCTTCTAGGAACCACCAATGCCCCCTTATTTTTTTGTCAGCATCAAGTCAAAGTTCAGCAATCTTTCTACTATATATGTATTTCAATAGAAAAAAGAAAACATCTTCAACAAGTGGTGCTGGAATAACTGGAATCAACATGTAGAATATTGCAAATAGATCCATAAATCTTACCATGCACAAAACTCAAGTCCAAGTGGACCAAAGACCTTGATGTAAAAACAGTTACACTGAACCTGACAGAAGAGAAAGTAGGAAATAGTCTTGAACACATTGGCACAGGAGACCACTTCCTAAATATAACACCTGTAGCACAGACACTGAGAACAATAATTAATAAATGAGACCTCCTGAAACTGAGAAGCTTCTCCAGGGCAATGGACACAGTAAATAAATCAAAATGACAGCCTACAGAATGGGAAAATTTTTTCACCAACCCCACATCTTACAGAGGGCTAATCTCCAAAATATATAAAGAACTCAAGAAACTAGACATCAAAATAATAAGCAATCCAATTAAAAACTGAGCTATAGAGCAAAACAGAGAATACTCAAAAGAAGGATCTCAAATGGCTGAAAGACATTTAAGGAATTGCTCAACATCCTTAGTCATCAGAGAAACGCAAATCAAAACAACTGTGAGATACCATCTTACACCTGTCAAAATGGATAAGATCAAAAACACTGAAGACAGCTTATGTTGGAAAGGATATGGAGCAAGGGGAACACTCCTACTACTGTTGGGGGGAGTGCAAACTGATACAGTCACTTTGGAAATCAGTATGGCGGTTTCTCAAAAAATTGGGAATTAATCTCCCTTGAGACCCAGCTATACCACTCTTGGGCATATACCCAAGGAATGCTCAATCATACCACAAATACACATGCTCAACTATGTTCATAGCAGCATTATTCATAATAGCCAGAACCTGGAAATAATCTAGATTCCCTTCAACTGAAGAATGAATTAAGAAAATGTGGTACATATACACAATGAAGTACTACTCAGTAGAGAAAAACAATGGCATCATGAAACTTGCAGGCAAATAGATGGAACTAGAAAATATCATCCCATGTGAGGTTATCCAGACTCAGAAGTACAAACATTGTATATATCCACTCATAAGTGGATACTAGATAACAGACTAGATAATCAGACAACAACCCACAACTCAGGAGAAACTAGCTAACAAGGAAGACCCAAAGAGGGATGCATAGATCACCCTGGGAAGGGGAAATAGATGAGATCTTCATGAGTAAACTGGGGATGAGGGGGGCAATGGAGGGTAGGGGATGGGGATGAGAACATAAAGGAATGGGATGGTTGAGCTGGAACAGGGAGGGAGTGGGAAAGCAATGAAAGAGACACCATGATAGAGAGAAATATCATGGGGATAGAGAGGAATCTGGTGCTAGGGAAGTTGCCAGGAATCCCCAAGGATAACCACAGCCTGGACTACTAGCAATAGTGGAGAGGGTGACTGAACTGAACTGGCTTGCCTCAGAGATCAGACTAGTTAATATCCTAACTATCATCACAGAGCTTTTCTCCAGTAACTGATGGAAGCAGATGCAGATATTAACAGCCAATCATCAAGCAGAGCTCCAGAAGTCCAGTCAAAGAGAGAGAAGAGGGATTCTATGAGCAAGTGCAACAGGATCATAATGGGAAAACATACAGGGACAACCAAACCAAACTAGAGGGAACTCATAAAAATTGGATCAATGACGGTAGAGCCTGCATGGGACTGGACTAGGCACTCTGCATGATGGGACAGTTGTGTAGCTTGATCTGCTTAGGAGGCCCCCTGGCAGTAGGATTAGAATCCATCCCTCATGCATGAGCAGGCTTTTTGGAGCCCACTACCTATGATGGTACACCTTATATAGCCTTGAGGCAGGGGAAGTCCTTGGACTTGCCTCTGCTGGATATGCCTCCCAATGAAGGGGAGGACTTGCTTTCTTGTGGGGGATAGTGGGGAGTGGGTTAGGAGGGGGAGTCTAGGGGGAGTGGGAGTAGGGAAGAGTTGAATCTCTAATTGGTGTGTAAAATGAATGAAAATTTTCTTAATAAAAAATATATATCTGTACTTGGCTTAAGTTTTATCAAATAACTCTTTCATTTTTCAATTTCAGGTTTGGTGGTATAATTATGACATATTATTAGAATTTCAATTATTCACCTCAGTAACGTGTTTCCTATTTTTCTGTTGTTTCATGCTGGTGGTCTTTCCTGGAACTTCCCCAAATCCTTTGACTTATGTCTCACTTCTTGACACAATAAAATCATTGTAGGGTTTCAACAACACAAATGTTCAGAGAGCAGTATTTTTTTAATCAGATGATGCTTTAGAGAAATGTTTCCTGAATCATATACACATGTGCACACAGATATATTGTGAATATGAATATAAGAATATCTCCTGTACTTTTTGCTTTGTGTAAAATGCACTTACAATATTTTAACAATGTGTGATTTTAATACCACACTATGTTATTATTTATATAAATTGATGCACAAAAGCTTTATTGCTTTTATGTAGCCCATTACCATATGACCTGGAAATAGAACCTATGTTTATTCTGTATTTTAAGTAACTGCTGCCAGATATTTATAAGGAAAATATGGAAATCTATTTTCTTTTAATCTGTCTGTGGAATGGGAAAATACTAGAAGAGTAGAACAAAGTAAAAATTGAATGAGAGAAAAAAATCTATAATTCTCAAAATTAAAGTTTTATGCAATTACTGAAATGCTGGATTTACTGACTAGTATTGATTTTATAATCAGAATTACATTCATGGCCCTGACATCTCAATTAAAACAAATAATACCTTTTTTTTTTTTTTTTTTTTTTTTTTGAGACAGGGTTTTTCTGTGTAGCTTTGCGCCTTTCTTGGAACTCACTCTGTAGCCCAGGCTGGCCTCAGACTCACAGAGATCCACCTGCCTCTGCCTCCCGAGTGCTGGGATTAATGGCATGTGCCACTACCGCCTGCCAAAAACAGATAATATCTTGAATTTTTGTGAGATACCTTTCGTGAAATAGCTATCCTACTAATAGCAAAACATAAATTGTAAAAGAGATGAGATAACACAAAATGGATATCAAGTACTTGAAGGGAAATTTAACACACTGGTTATTATTTTATTTTGCTTAAATGTGTTGCTTTCCCAGCTAATAAAATTATGCTTAGTTAAAACATAGTCTCAAACTGAGGTAGAGCATAAATTTAAACAAAGGTTTAAGAGTCATGATGTTTACCTAAATATCAGGCTTATATAGAGAGACTGAATGACACCATCCAAAATGATTCCGAGATTTTGCTGTAGAAATAGCAGGTAGCTAAAGATGTAATGAGCAGCAGAATAAACCTTTCTGGAATCGGCACAGACTGGAAAGATATTTTTTTTTCTCAGAACACTCTAATACATTACAAAGCTACTTAGATACGCAGGCAAGGTAGGACTCAAGTGGAAGCATGAGCTTTGAAGTAATCAAGCAATGTCAAAGTTTCCTTTTCTATGCATTTTAAATTTAAATGTGAGTTTTCAATTTCTGTCGGACTATTATATCTGAATGCCAGTGGTGTAGCACGTTAGACAGAGCTTGAGAAACACTTCTGTGAAGATTGAGTTGACATTATAAACCTTGAATCATTGATGAACAGGTTTCATTCTGATAGTAAGAGCTCACTCATTAGGAGTCAATGGAACAATATAAACCCCATTATGGGCCCTGCAAAAGCTACATTATGGAAGAATGAAAAAGTAAGAAAGCAACTTGAGGCCTGAAAATTGGATTGTAAATATGTGAATATAATTTGTGATTTAATTATTATTGTTTTTGAACTCAAATTGGGGTTACATAGATAGGCTAAAAATGAACATTAACTGTTCATTTTAAAAAATCCAAAGGACAAATTAATTTTTCAGAAAAATTATTTCTTGTATGATAAGAAATTGTTCTTCTGTTTTTATTTTTAACTAATAATGAATCCAAGATAGACTATTATAATAATTATAATGATTTTCTATCACTACTTTCTTGACTTTGTAGCTGTGTATGTATTTGTGTGTGTTTTATTTACCAGTATTTACTAAAAAATTTACACTCTACACATTAACTTAAAAATTGTAATAATTATCCAGGTATGGTGGCACAAAATTATAATCTCAAAGCTTGGGGGATTCCTAAGTTTAATTTATTGGTAGTGCCTATAATATTCATCTGAATTGTCTCATCCAAGCTCATGCTTTCAAAAGTTATTCCTCAGATTCTGTTATTACTTTGTGGCTTTTGAAAACTTAAGGATATGACACTTGGTTGTCAGAACTAGGTCATGGTTAAAAGGCCTTTAAAATTTTTCATTCCCATCCTTACCCTACTCCTGAAGATGTCCATTCCAGCCTTTCTATGCTTTCTGCTTATCCAGGATAAGACTAGTTTCTACCATGCATTCAAGCTGCCTTAACTGCTGTCATAGCAGATGATGTTCACATTTTGATAGACTTTGTCCTTTGGAAAATAGGAGGGAAAAATATAATCCTTTTCTCTGAAATCGTTTCTGTCACCCCAATGAATAATTTGAGCAACACAGCACCTTATGGGAGCATTCATGTCCATTGTCCAGTATGTTTACTGATATACTTCACCCCATTAGCCCTTCAGTGAGATGATGTACTTTTCCTTCAAAGAGTTCTTGCTATCAAATACAATAGTTTTCAAGGGCCATATTCTTTGGCTTCATAAGTCTGCCTATTTTCTTGAATTACTTATTCAGAAAAGTGTAATGTTTCCAGTTTGTATTTCTATTTCTTTCTGAAGCATGCTTTTCAAATGGCTATCCTACCCACCATGTGGCAGCTTGTCCCCCATTTGGCTCATGTCCATGCTGAGTTAGCTCTATGGGAATTTTCATCTTTCTCTGCTGCTTCTTCCTCTTCCAGGCAGCTGCTGAGTTATATGGCCCCCCTGTCCTGGACAGGCGGGGTCATTTTTGTTTATTTGGGTTTTTTGTTTAGATTTTTTTAATTGCTGTTCTTTCTTTTTTATTTGTGTTGAAACAGTTTCTTACTATGTAGCTGGAACTCACTCTGTAGACCTTACTGTACTTAACACACAGAGATATCCCTGCCTCAGCTTCCTGAGCATTGACATACAAAGTTGTGCACCACCATGTCCAGCTACTGGCAATAGTCGAGAGGGTACCTGAGCTAGCCTACTCTGGTGATCAGATAGCTGAATAACCTAACTGTCAACCTAGAACCCTCATTCAGTGACTGATGGAAGCAGATGCAGAGATCCATGGCCAGGTCCCAGGCAGAGCTCCAGGAGTCCAATCCATGAGAGAGATGAGGGATGCCATAAACGAGATATCAAGACCATGATTGTAAAAAATACAGAGACAACTAGCCAAACTAGTGGAAACACATGAACTGTGGACCAACAGCTAAGGAGCCTCCATGGTACTGGACTAGTCCCTCTGGAGGACAAGCAAGACAAGTATTTAGCTTGAACTGTATAGGGGCCCCCAAGCAGTGGGATTGGGAACTGTCCTTAGTGCATGAGCTGGCTTTTGGGGGCCTAGTGCCTATGGTGAGACACTTTGCACAGCCTTGGTGCAGGGAGGAGGGACTTCAACCTGCCTCAACTGAATGTACCAGGCTCTACTGACTCCCCAGGGGAGACCTTGCCTTGGAGGAGGTAGAAATGGGGGGTGTTTGTGGGGGAAAGCGGGGGGCCTGGGGGAGGGAAAGCAGGGGAATCTGTGGTTGGTATGTAAAGTGAATAGGAAATCTCTTAATTAAAAAAACTCTAATAAAATAGTTTTGCTGCTTTCCTTTCAATTTGATCATAAATTATTTTAGGAATAAAAGTAGGAATCCCAAAAGGGAGAGCTGATTTCTCAGAATAACGTTCTTGAAGTCTGAGTAGTAAATGTTCACTTTTTTGTAGCACATTAACAAACCATGTCTGTGTTTACTCTGACACTAGGTCACATGTTTCTGTGACTCTTGTGCCTTAATGACACTAAGACTTAAAAGTATTTACCTTCAGTTAAGCAAATCATCCCTCTTCATGTGGCTGCATCATATCTAATCTGTCTGAACATGGATTAAAACAAGCTGATTTATTCCTAACTAAGAATAGAAGGTGCCAAAAGCCTATGTTTCTCATTGTCCTGTCTGGACTTCTAAGTGTTTAACCCTATACATTCTCTCTCTCTCTCTCTCTCTCTCTCTCTCTCTCTCTCTCTCTCTCTCTCTCTTCCTCCAGCTACTGTTATTCATTAAGCTCTAGAGAAACAATATTGAGGATATGATTATAAATTTTGTCTTAATTTTTAGAAATAGTTTCCTGCTATTGTTATATTTTAGCATCTGATTGTGTCATATTATAGCTAGAACTCAGAGTTGGTAGAAACTGTGAAGTGACAGGCTCCTCAGGACACTCCTAATCAGGTTTAAAAGGAAAGGGTCTACACTTCCATCTGCATGACATCTCCAAGCCTATTTCTCTAAAACTGGTTACTTCAAAAGGCACACAACAAAGCAGACAAAGAAAGGATACCGCCCTAAGTAAGTCAGTTTCCAGCTCAAGAATCATCTAGGAACTGGAATTTTATTTTCATCTTAAAAAGGCACTCATTATTCTCTGTATAGACTGAACTAAGATATTTGAAAAGCAGAAAACAAATCACCACATCTCTACTATCATCCTTAGTAGTTAAACTGAAATGCAAATTGAGTTTCCAACATGGCAGTGTCTTCCTATAAAGAAGAGCTATGCCCAGGGAGAAGTGGAACACAGAGTGTTGACTTGGAGTTTAGTGGAGAGATCCAGTGAAGCTGGGAACACTGAGTTTCTGAAGTCTGATGAGGCTTCTATCCCCATAGCACTACCCTAAGTACTGCTCATGAAGAAATTAACCTGCATTGCCTAAAGAAACTGTAACGGCCTCCCCTGAAGCAGTTTATTTGCAGACTGCTGTGTTTCCACCTCACTACTTCTTTTTTTCTAATTATATTAGTAGGGATAAGACCCAGGAGGTAACTAGAGGTGAAGAACAATGTGTCATTCGTGAGAAGGTACACTAGACATCAAGAGAACCATTTTCTTTTAATTTATATAGGTAAAAATCCATAGAATCCATGTGGGAATATTAAGATACTATAAATGTAGAATAACAAAAATAATGCAGATAATAATGAATCTACCAGAACTAGGACATTAAGCAGACAGTCTACTCTCTTAATAATGCAGCTTGTCAAGTTAGAAAGCCTTTTTTTTTTTTTTTTTGATTGAATGAATTATGGAACAAAATGTTGCCTAACTAGAATGAATGTAAATTGCTGACCTGCCTTGGTTTATTGCAGAAAAGCTGTTAAAAGTTTTAAGGAAAGTAGAGTTTCAGAGAATTTCCTCTAAGATCCCTTCACCCCCTATGCAGGGCCAGAGGAAACATATTTTACCATCATTGTAAAAAACTGGTTTGGAAGAGGAAATCCAATACCCAAGTGATCACTTCTCTGTGGACTCTAAGTTTAAATTGCCATTTGATTAGGAAACTTGAATGTGGTAAGACTAGTTGAATCTTTAAATGACAGAACTGCTGGGGACGGCATGTAAGATGGCTGATGTGCTGCCAGCAGAGACTGGAGAAAATTGGACCTGAGATTGTGGACCATCAACCCGCCATGTGTTCCCCTCCGGATATTCTCCTTAACATGCCTTTAGAGGGCCAAAGCAGAAATGCCTACGTGTCCCAAGGTCATGCTTTATGGCATGCACATGTCATGTCCATATAAATATTTCTTGTAATACTAGTCTTTTTCTTCTATTTGATCTTCGTGTTCTGTGGTCTTAGATCAATGGTGATTTCTGTGATACAGGAAAGGAGTGAAGTAAATTTCATAGGAAATTATACAGAGATAATCACCCAGGCTGGGTTTTAGGTAGCTATGTTGGTCATGGAAAAGAACCTGCACCCTGGGGAAGCTTTTTAGGCTTGGATAAACTGTACTGGATGTGTGGTCAACTATAGCACATGGTATGATGTGTATCTACACACTAGACTTAAATTGGCCATGTTGAATAATTCAGTTTCTGAGGATATTCCAAGGACATTATGTAAAACTTGAGACCCTAAGGGTACTGGCTAAAAACTATGGATGGAGTAACATATAGATAGGATGACAAACTGAAAATGTGGGAACCTAGAGTAGGAGGAAAATAGTGGCCTCCACCAAGAAAGAAGATGGCAACTTTAATTCACATATTTTTTATTCCTCCTGAAGGAGTGTGGAGATAATGTGACAATTGATGGAGTGATTGTTACAAGCTTTATTGGGTTCCTAGATTGAAAAGAGCTGCCAAGAAAGGTGCACTTCCTTTCAAAGAAGCTCTCTAAATTAGATTAGGTCTTCCTTGGAATTGTTTTATAGAGAAGAACAGAAGTTGCTGACTTGCAGGGACAGATTTCTTGTCTGAGGTCATTGTGGCCCACCAGTCATGGGGCTTAGTGTCTGCAGAGGGCTGAGGAGGAACTTAGGCAGCTACCAGGGTCTTGAGTTTGGAACAGGCTGTGTGATAAGGAAATGACTGCCTGGTACATTGACCACTGTTCTTATTTTTGCCATTTTTTTGTGAAATTGCACATTGTCAGCCTTTGGGTCAAGTGCACAAAAGATTGCATAATCATTAATAATAAAAATAGACTATGCTTGCTTTGGTGTTAAGTCTGGTATAGTTCCTGTGTTTAATAAAAGATGATGAAGAATATATTGATGATTTTCTAAGAATAACCTTTGGAATCATGAGAAATTTTTGTATTGGGTGATTTCCCCTTTTCTTTCTGTTTTCCTTTTACTTATGATAATAAAAGACTGAGGTCACCAGGGCAAAAGCAGAAGCCAAAGAAGCTGTAGCAGCTGGGCAGTGGTGGCGTACACCTTTAATCCCAGCACTTGGGAGGCAGAGGCAGGTGGTTCTCTGTGAGTTTGAGGCCAACCTGGGCTACCAAGTGAGTTCCAGGACAGGCGCAAAGCTACACAGCAAAACCTTATCTTGAAAAACAAACAAACAAACAAACAAAAAATAAAAAAAGAAGCTGTAGCAAAAGCTAAGAAGTTAGAGAAATAAGAGAAGCTAGGGAAGCAAAAGAAACTTATCAACTGCAGAAAAGTCAAAAGAAGTTTTAAATTGTCACCATAAAGGTTACTGATGAAAAGAGCAATGGGGATATTATGGGCTTCAGACCTTAGGCATTGTCTAGGTGATCATCATCCTCCTAGGAACAAGACAGAAGAAACAAACGTATAATGCACATATTAAAATTTACCAATAGAAAAAGAATAGATTGTCACTGATGTCTTATTTGATCAGTATAGCCAAGAAAAATGTATGCAAAGTGAAGAAAAGGCTTAAAATGGACAGCCACCAACCTCATTCAATTCTTGTACTTTGGGCCACTTTAATCTCAAAGTCTCTTGAATGAAATGATGGCTGGGACCAAAAAGGAAAGAACCACCTTTTACACACACACACACACACACACACACACACACACACACACACACACACACACACACACACACACACACACACACACATACACACACACACACACACACATACATACATACATACATACATACATACATACATACATACATACATACATACATGATTAGTCTTTCCCAGATCTCTGCATAGTAATCTGTAGTCCTGTAGTAGTATTACTATATACCAGAAAAACATAACAATCAGACATTTTGGCAATAGACTCTGGCTATGAAGGACCCTAATTATAAAAGAGCCCAGTTGCTACTTAGTTCTCTAGGGGGAGCAGAACTCATGGAGCTTAATTAATAAATGGAGTTCAACTCCAGTCTGTTCCATGGCTGTGCCTAATTCTCTCCACCCCTTCCTACTGTAATCATTTTTTCTAGCCCCAGAATTTATAATTGAAACAGATATGCTCAGTGTTGATAGACTCTCCAAATGGCTTCTCTCATCCATAGAGCAAATGCTAATAAGGTGAGAAAGGTCAAGTACAATTCATCAGTATGGCTTCTCCCCAGAAAACACTAAACCAAAAATAATACTGAATTCTTACAGGGCTTACAATGATTAATGCTACCAAAAAAGGACTCAAAAGACATGGGGCTAGAGAACCTTAGATTCTCATTCAAATTTCCTATTTGGCCTGTGGAGAAGACAGATGGATTTTGGATAATGACAATGGATTATCATAAACTTAACCAGGTGGTGACTCCAATTGTAGCAACTGTACCAGATGTGATTTCATTGCTAGAACTATTATCATATCCCCTGGTAACTGGCATAAGCTATTTATATAGAAAATGCATTTTTTGGTACTGTGGGAAAATAACTAAGTTAGCAGTTTGCTTCTTGTTTGCAAAGCAAACAGAATAATCCTATTATCTTGTCATGGGAATGTTTTAAATCCCAAGTTCCTTATGACTATAAAGTTTATAGGAATTCTGATCATGTTCCTTTATTAGACACAACAGTAGCCTATTACATAGATAATGTTTTGCTGATTGGATATAGAGAGTAAAGTGTACCATGTATTCTAGACTTAAATTAATTGTTTATCTGTGAATGGGATGTGAAATAAATCTGGCAGAAAGTCAAAAGTCTTCTACTTCATCTCTAGTATTCCAGCAGTTTGGAGCATGTTGATTTAGTGTTAACATATGTGATCTTATCTGACAAAAATAATGGCATGGAACCAACTCAGCTAGAAGAACATAGTTCTCTTTGGGCTGTTTTTTATTTCCACACAACAAGCTCCCGTTTCTTTATATTTGTTTGTTTGTTTCTTGTATGATTTTGAAATATCTCCCAATAAATTATAGTTTGAAATCTTGTTCTATGCTTGGTACAGTTTGGGTAGGCTATGGAGCTTTTCATGGTGGAACATGGATGATGAAAGTATGTCTGTAGGGGTGGAACTTTGAGGATCATACCAAATCACCAATGTTGGGTCTATGTTCTCTTTAATCAGGCCCAGGTAAAAACTCCTGACTTCATGAACTTTGTCTGATCTTCAATGTGACCAGAGTTCTCTGCCATTCCTTGCCACCTACAATGAGCTGAAAATCCCAGAATCTGTGGGTTAAAATAAATTCTGGGTTTCTTTGGGTACTTAGCTGACAATGATATTTAATAGTTAAGACAAGTTAGGGGCTGAACCAGAATGTTTTAAAGCAACACAGTTTTTGTAGTTGATGTTTGTTTTTGTTTTTGCTTTTATAAGTCATTCTGGACTGAGGGCATATTAATAGAGCAGACACAATGATGCTTGAATATTCAATGGATTAAAAGAACTGGGTAGGACTCTTGTTGGTCTTTATAGGTAAAATGCATATTCACCAACTCTGAAGATTTGGAACGAAGCCCTATTTCATTTATGAATATTTACTCTATTGTTGACAACAGCTTATGATTTATATATTTACCTACCAGATAGCAAGTTATTGTATAACTTGAGACATGGAAAATTAACTGACAATTTCATACATATGTTTAATGTATTTTGATCAACTCCATCCCCATATTTTACTTTCCAAATCCTCTCTTATATGCCACAACTTTTCACTCTTTCTTTCTCATACTTGCGAGTTCATTTAATGCAGCTCATAAGTGCTTGGGTTTAGGGCAGTGTGGTGGAGCATAAGCCTTTGAGGGGCTACATTCCTGACCAAAACTTGCTCTGACTCCCCCAGGAATCACCAACTACAAATAGTTTCTCAGTTAGAGGTAGAATTCATAATCATCTTTCCTAACCATACCTAGAATTTTGAACTAGTTTGATCTTGTGAAAGTCTGATTCATTCAGTTATAGTTGCTGTGTGTTTCTAATTACAATAACCCTGTCACATCAAGTAAATACAGTTTTTCTGCAAATGTCCACTTCTTTTGCTCTTACAATCTTTCTGTCTCTTCTTCTTCAATAATTCCAATGGTTTGTGGTACAGGGTATGATGTAGATGGCCCATTAAGAGCTCAATGTTTCTATATATTTTTTCTCTGAAATTGTCCAGTTTCAACAGTATCATGAATTCATCATTAGCATTATCAACCACAAAAAAAATGACTATGACTGTATATGCCATAGATACTAGGACAGAATTTAATACTATCACTCCCCTAAATGACCTCTGAGTTATATTTTAAATAAACAATAATGAAATTTTAAATAGATATAACTTGCAAATACATATATTATTGACATTTGCAGGAGTATTTAAACATTATTTTTAGTAATATGAATACACTTTAGTAGCATTAACCCTTAGTTCTGAGTATATGTTTTTTTTTTTAAATATATTTTAATTATAATGCAATTATATCACTTTCCTCTATCCTTTTTTTCCTTACTGGCCCATCCCAGGTACTCTCCCTACAATTCTTCCTCCTATGATACCCCTCCAAATTGATAGTGTCATTTTTATTATGATTGTTATATACAAACATACATATGTGTGGGTGTAAAAACATTTTTATTGTTGTCTGTGTGTACATGGTTTGAGGGATGATGGCTCTGTAATGACCAATTTATAAGGGGGCTCGTTCTTGGAAGAGGCTAATTCCTCTTTGCCCAGCAGTTCTGAGTTGTCTACAGTTCTCTGTTTAGAGGTAAGAATAAGTGAAATGTTCCCCCTTCCTCAGTAACTGTCCGTCAATATTGTCATCATTCCAGTCTTGTTTATGCAGCCCTTCCTAGGAGAGACTGTGCCATGACATATTTCTGGATATTCTGCTCTTACGTTCTTTCTACTCCCTCTTCTTCTGTGATGTTCCCCAACCAAAGATGCAAGAACTGTGATGGAATTGTGTCTGTCAGGTCCGGGCTATGGACAGTGTGTTGGGTTCTGCATTGCCACATTGTGGTTTTCTATGACGCCCTCCATTCTCTATAGAGAGAGATAAGCTACACTTATCCAGTAAGATAGCTATGCAGAAAGTTTGTGCTTCTGGGCTGTGGACTAAGTTTATATCTTTATAACCATAGATTAGTTCGTCTCTCCTATCTTATCATAGAATTATCATAGAACCTTTTTTTTTTTTTTAAAGTAGAAGGAAATTTTCACAGAGATCCACAGCTGCTCAACTACAAAAATTTGTTGTCCATCTGTGTGTTTTAAGGCAGACAGTCTGGAATTGGATAATTAGTCTGTTGAAGACCAATTCTACCTTTCTCAGCAGCCAATGAGTTCCTTAGCTCTTCATTTATGGGTGGGACTTTGTGAGATTTCTCCTGTTCATGTTTACATGCCTATTGGTGTTGTTATTTTTCAGGTTTTATTTTTCAGACAACAATGTTGAGAGATTTCGTAAACAAAGCCTCCCTGTTCTTTGTAAAAGATGCTATCTCAAAGCAGATGTCCTGAGTCTCTAGCTCTTACCATCTTTCTATCTTTAGTTTTGTTATGCTCCCTGAGCCTTGGGTGTGATGATTGCATTGTAGATGAATCCATTGGGGTTGGACAAAAGGCAGTCAGTTGTTCTCCACATTTTCATCAGTTGTGAACTTCTGAAATAGTATCCACCTGCTGCAAAAAGAAACTTCTCTGAATAGAAGTGAAAGCCGCATTTATCTTTAGATACAAGGATATGGGATTTGAATGTGGGTAGTGAAATTTAATAAGAAAAAATAATAGTTTAGGAAAGTGGGAATAGTAGGTTATTCTTTAAAGTTCATGAACTTTCCAGCTGTAAATTGTTAGTTGGCTAGATTTAAAGTACTGGCCATGAATTCCCTCCCATTGAGAGAGTCTTAACACCAATGAAACATATGTTGGTTTTACTCAAGGCAAAAGTTTCTTGAGTGCACCACTGCAGATATCTTGTGGTCATTGCTGTGGTCCATAGGTTTTATATCTTGGTAGAACTATTGAATGTTTTCCTCACTTGGTATCTTCTGATACTATAATAACTAATTATATGTGCATACACAGGGACATATTTTAATAGAGTTATAAAACATGGCTCTTGGAAAGAGCACTAGACTCTATGTTTCATAATTCTATTAATTATGTTTATATGTGTATGCTCATATAATTATATATGCAATATAACTATTTTAATAAACATGAGAGGTTCCCCTATTGCTTTTTCAAAATCTTAATTTATCCCCCCTCTTCTTTTGTGTTATTCTTTCTCTGCTTTTAATGTCTTGTCTCCTGTTGTTTCTGCCCTTTCTTCATTCACAGAATGTGTGACCTACTAATCCTCCTCTCTGGAGATCCTTCTGCCCCCACCCCCAACCCACATACTTGCTTTTTACTTGCCCGTATTTTGCGGTTACTCCAGGTTATACACACTTCCATCTACAGAGTTAGACCTATGAAGGACAAGTTAGAAAGAACATGCCATGTTTTGTTTATGCCTGGGTCTGGGTCACCTCACCCTGTATAATATTATAAAAGTTTCAATTTTTGTTACATCTGAATATAATTCCATTGTGAATCTATACCATGTTTTCACTATCCATTCATCAGTTGAAGGTCCTTTCAATGGAACCTATTACAAATTAAGTGGCAATTAATATGGCTTAAAAGTGTCTCTGCAGTATGGTATTGGATCTTTGATGGCATGTGCCAAGGAGTGTTATAGCTGGGTAATATGATAGTTCTACTTTTTGCTTTTGGGGAATTCTCACTGATAGCTGCACTGACTTCATCCATTTGCAATACTCCCGATAGTGAAGAAGAATTCACTTTTCTCTATAGCCTCATCAACATTTGTTGTCAGTCATGGGAAAATGTTCATTTTACCAAAGTATTTTACCCAGCCTTCTGGGGAAAAGGCTAACATGTCTATTCTTGTATGGAAGATAACTGTGTCCTAATAGGTACATGCACAACTTCATTAAGTGTTCAGTTTACATGAAATTCAATCTGTGCCAATCCTCTAAACATAATGCTTTTGAGAACAATACTGATCATCTGTGCATCAAACTTGAACATTTTTATATTTCTGCAATTCCATACTTTAAAAAATTGGATTTTCCTTCCAGGGTGTACTAAATATGGCTCCCTAAGGTCAAAGTGGTCTTTGAAAGCTCAAGGTTTATAAAGACACATTGCATTCTACATTTGCAAGAGAAAACATCTCAGGTTTTTTTCGTATCTGTGATTCCTATCTTGAATTTCTCAATGTTCTGCATAGAATCGTATCCTTTCCTGTGTCAACATGATCGCTAAGAATGTGTCTATTGAATTACTTACAAAAAATTATTAAAATTTAGTCACTTGAGAAAAAATACTTTCTTGTACAGTAAAACATGATGATGTGAATTAAAACACGAGCTTTAGAATATTGCCTGATTTTTAGTATCTTGGTTTTTTTGTGTTTAAAATACAGATTCTAATAAAAATCCTTCATATTTCTATTTTGAAGGTTATGCAAGTTTGTCTACGGAAAACAATTAAAACAGTGCCCAAAGGAAGCATTTAATAAATTTTACCTATTATAATTGCAACCTGGGGACCTTCATATTTCCATTTAACCCAAAGACTTAGTGCTGTCTCAGGTTATAATGCATTCTGCATTAAAAATAGGTTGAAAAAAAAGATTCATCTGAAAGCAGAGTCTATGTGCTATTCAATTTTATATATTTATTTTAGAAAATGCAAATTGAAGAAATATTGTCAGCTGCAGTCCATCGCAATTGTTAAAATGACAAATCAATAATTTCTGTGAGATTAATGGTGAGTATTTTCTTGGAGAATATATGCCCAGTCTATGTCAAAACAGTTTTATAGGCGTGCAGTTACTTTTACAGTTCAAATCCAGGTAATTATGTGTTAATGTGCATATATTCAAAGCTCTCATTATTATTTTCCTTTCTTGTTGCTTGTGCTTTAACTGATAATGTCCTAAAACATATTTTGCAGTTAAAACAGATATCTATATTATATTACAGAAAATAATCATTTACGTATCCTGGGTATTTTACTAAATTAAAAAGTTACTTTTGGGGGTTGGGGATTTAGCTCGGTGGTAGAGCGCTTGCCTAGCAAGCACAAGGCCCTGGGTTTGGACCTCAGCTCCAGAAAAAAAAAATGTTATTTTTAAGGAAAGGACTGCCATTACTATTGGATACTTGACCATCTTAGTTGAATAAAAATAAGCTAATATTAGTCATAAGCAATATCATAATATGACTTCTCTTAAATAGGTGCCAAACTCAGTATCTTCTAAAGTTGTCAACACCAATATTTATGGCATGTAAGCCATGCTGGAAATTCACTTGACTCTATAGTGTGAAGCCATTTTAGGGTAAAACTATATTAAACTCAATATCTCCCCCCAAAGTGGTTTTCAATAGAAGAAATCTGATGATTATGCTTTTCTTTTATGTTGTTTTTAAAGAGAAACAGAATCTCAGATCTGAGGCTTGTAGAAGCAGCCAGCAGACCACTGTATTTGATATTTTTCAACTTTCCACATTTCTTATTCCTGAATCCTGTATTGTTTATGCTAATTAACCTTTCTAAAAGCAGTTTCAAAGCCTTTTCTAGAAAGAGAAAAAATGTGAATATTTTATGTCTGTTTACACATATGCATACAATGTCTTGAATTAATCTCTGCTGTCATAATTCTATTCCCAAATCCAGAAGCAACAACATAGAGTTAATTAAACTTTAATTAGTTTTCCTATAAAAAAAAAAAAAGAAAAGAAAAAGAAATCTTGGCAACTGATGTTTCATTACATTACAAATGAATCTTGGTATGAGTACCATGTATTCTTAGCCCCTATTACAATGTGAAGTCACATATGTATGTAAATGATGATATTTAGATGCAATAGATTAGAAATTAGACATAATCCCCATTAATCCAATTTATAAGTAATTTATCCATCAACTGGATGATTTCTATACTGTAATTAAAATTCCAAAGATGGAATTCTAAAATCTCAAGCAATATTTTTCAAAACCCAACCCCTAGAAAAATTTCATTTTTATTGATTGGGAATGGAATGATACTCTACCAAGGAAAATGAAAAAAAAAATTCACAAAATTTTCTACTAATTTTTACTTTTATCACCTCCAGTTCTTGTAACTGAAGTCTATGCATCTGTCTCAGTCAAAAAATGAAGAATATGATGGCCTCTTTGATCTTTTGGTAAGAAATTTCAGGTGTCATAGCAGAAGCAGAGCTCAAATAATGGATGTCTGTGGAGCAGAGATTGAAAGCCATATTCACCTCTCATTACCCTGAATTTCTAATTCTATCAAATAAATCAGTAAATAAATAAATAAATAACACAAGCGTAAAAAAATCTACATGAAATAATCATAACCTAAAATATTTATATTAACTGTTTGGCTTAAATGATAAGATTGAGGGATCATATAAGCATAAGCTTTGTGCACTACCCACACTGACTTACGTATTTTATAGATACATCCTCCAAAGTGTCTGAGAGTTTTCTTGTCATTACTGCGTTGTTGTAAGCACTGAGAGTAACCTGTTCTGATTGTGACCTTTTGGGATTCAATGTCTTTCTTCCTGTTTTGTCTGTCTTTTATGTTCTACTCAGTTTATGGGACTTCAGAATGCTTATGATATATAATGATCAAATATGATCATTTACACACTTAGTTCCAAGTTATTTTATTGCTATTCATGTAATTTCTGCTTGTAGATCTACTTTAAAATAAGTTTATGTCTTTCTATCAACATGTTGCAGTAATATATTAATATATTTATATATGTGGGTGCATATGTGTGTGTATGTGTCTCTGTGTGTGTAGTAATAATAATCAAAGAAAAAAGATCAAAAATTTGAGAAGTGGAGGCAATATGGAGAGTTGGGGAACTAATGAAACTATATTTAGTAGCTATTATTTTAAAAAATAAAGAATTCACATCATCAAAGTAAAGTAATTACTTTCAGAGAGGGAATAGTTTTTTTGTTGTTGTATTTTTATTAAAAAATACATTCTATATATTCTGAAATGGGTCAAAATGTAACAAACAAAAAATAAGCAAATTATTCATGCAGTTGCTAGACTTCTAAAGTAAAACTACAGTGTAGATTCTCCAAACTCCTACATGATTACTTCTTCAAAAATGTAATTGGATTAAAAAAATAAAGTGGTAAAAATTAGTGTACAGTGCTAGCCAGATGTTAGAGATTTAATCATGGTCTATTGAAGGAAATATGGTGGCCAAGAGAAAGAATCTCCAGCCTAGGTGAAGACCTAATATTCCAGTTTTTCTGTACAACCATTTGAGTAAAGCAATACCAATTATCCTTCAGGAACAGAGAACATCAGTAGGAAGAAAGGTACACTCACCATAAGACATGCATAATCTCCATAAGTCAATCTGAGTTTGGGCTGGGTTTTACCACTTTCCTTAGAAGGTTAGACTAATTATCCTTTGTCATTTTTAGCCTCTTCTTGCCAGTGCTGACAAGAACTTAAGTATGCTGGCTCTCATACCTCAGGCTTCCTCACTTTTTACTGGATCCCCCTTCTCATCATGTGACTGTTGCCATGTGACAGACAACCATGTCAGCAGCTCAAAAGACATGCTACTTTATTTTTGTTTGTTTTGTTAATTAATTAACTAATTAATTATTATTTTTAGTTTCTTCTCCATTCTTCTCTTCTATGCATCTATACAGCTACTGATATTTACCAAGTCTGCCTTAGGGTGTCTTTCTTTTAAACTCTAATAAAATTGTAACTGCATTTTTAAAAAAAAATGGTTTAAAAAAATAAGTGTTGTGCCAGCCAAAGAGAGTTGGCTTAATTGGTTTGTTGGCAAGCATGGTGACCTGAACTTTTTTTCTTAGAACCTACAGGGTGGACAGAGACAGTAGACTCACCCAACTCTTCCTTTGACCTCATACACACACTATATGTCATTTGTACTCAGAAAGGTGTACCCATACAATTAACCAATTAATCAATAGGTAGATAGATAGATACATTGAAGAGAACTGTTACTGAATGCTGTAGATATGTTTGTATGCTGTGAATGTGTTGCTCTGACTGGTTGATAAATAAAATGCTGATTGGCTGGTAGCCAGGCAGGAAGTGTAGGTGGGACAAGCAGAGTAGAGAATTCTGGGAGGAGGAAGGCTGCGTCAGGAGACACTGCTGGCCACCACTGCCATAAGAAGTAAATAAGTACTTACTTACATAAGATGTAAAGTACCAGTAAGCCACAAGCCACATGGAAACTTATAAATTAATAGAAATGGGTTAATTTAGGATATAGGAATTAGATAGCAAGAAACCTGCCATGGCCATACAGTTTAAAAGTAATATAAGTCTCTGTGTGTTTACTTGGATCTGAGGGGCTGTGGGCCCAAGCAGGACTGGAGAAAACTTCAACAACAGCTGAAACATGAACAACACAAAACAAACATATTAGAAATAAACTCTATGTAGTATGTCACATTTTAAAGGGAAAGGAGCAGGGACACATCACAAAAGGAAAGACTATCAACTTATGATATTATGCTTGACCATTTGTCCTTGAATCTGGAAATGGACAATTACAGACTGCCTGTCAGCAGTATTGAACTATCTGTATACTTTTAATGTAATTTAAGCATTTAAAATTCTTATCATCAAAAATGGAAACAAAATATACACCATTTTTATCAAAATAATAGATGATCTAGAAAAATAGCAAAGAGAAGGAAAGGGATATTGCAAGGTTTATGGAGGCCAGACTCAGATAGAGGAACAAAGTTTTAATTACAGTGGTCTAGTCACTGGTTTGTTCAATTCTTGTGCAAAACATCCATCCATAATACACAATTCATATCCCCCACATTATCCTATCAAATTGTTGTAAAAAGAAATGCAGCATTACCTTTCCCACATATTGAGGTTCGGAGCCCATGTATTCTTCCAGCACAAAAAATTGATTCCATACCCAGCCACGTTTAACCCGTTGGAAATGGGATTGTCTCCCCTGAAGGTGGATAACATTTTCTTTTGGTTGTGTGGCTAAAGTCTGTTGTGGCTGAGGCTGAAGTGGTGTTAGGAGACCTCCATCAAACAGGATCCAGAGAAGTAGACATAAAGAGTTCCTTGTAAGCATTGGCAAAGGCTTTCTGCCACAGTAGAGTAATAAATACTCCAGTACTTAATGTAGAGTTGTGGGATCCAGGGTTGAGATGTCTGTGGCTGTGACCAATGAGCTTTTCGTTTTAGTGAAGAAATAGGAATTCACACATTGATGCTCTGGAGGCCTCTGCTTTATTACATTCCATCTAAAGAGACCTATAAAGTAGATAAACATACATCAAGTTCATAAAACTTCATTGTGACTTTCATAGAAACTATCATTACATCTACTATTGTTGAACAAAACATGATTAATTGATGAGTGGCTCATCCTCTTCAATCTGTTAGTTTAGATTAATTACCTCAAGTTTTATACATACTAAAATATTATCAATTACAATGAAGCAAAGTATATATTATTGACAAAAGAAATATACATTTCTACTTAATGATCACCCTAAAGAGGAAACAAATTAATATTGTATGAGTGAATTATTGAGTTAGAGTAACATTTTTAGTTCATCATGCTTGAGTGTTTCTGTACAACTCTCCGGTGCCTTTTAAGCACCTCAACTCTTCATTCTACTATTTAATAGACAATGGCACATCCTCTCCCATCCCAATGAAATGGGTCTCCAACTGCTCACAAGATGTTCTGGTCAGAGTTAAATAGACCAAGGTTGAGAACAAACACTTCAGACAATAAAAAGACAAGAAATAATTTTTAATAATCCTCTTGAAGTTAGAAAATTGAAAAGATTATACCATTGAGCTTAAAGATGATGAAATAAAAAAGAAAGATCTCATTACAATGGAAATGACTGCTGTGGGATAATGCTTTTGTAGACTGTTTTAATAAAACACTGATTGTCCAGTAGCTAGGCAGGAATATAGGCAGGATAAGCAGACAAGGAGAATTCTGGGAAGGGGAAGGCAGAGTCAGGAGATACCAGCCTGCCATCCAGGGAGTAGCATGTAATGGCACACAGGTAAAGCCACAGAATAGTGAAAACACATAGATTAACAGAAATAGCCTGAGTTTAAGTGTAAAAGCTAGTCAATAGTAAGCTTGAGGTAATGGTTAAGCAGTTTTAATTAATATAATCCTCTGTATGTTTACTTGGGTCTAAGCTGCTGCAGGACCTTGGGGCTGCAGGAATTGGTAGGCTACAAATGACCAATAGAAGATCAAACATTAAGAGATTTTTTACAAAGTACAGCAAAAACAATGCATGAGAATTTATTCAATATATGGTATGCTAGAAGAGAAAGAAATTGTGTCCTGTTAAAGGTCTACTATGTGTATAAATGAAAGGTGCTTGATACACTTTTTCTCATAATGAGCATTTCAAAGGATAGGAAATGTTCAGTAAAGTAAAATGTCCACTGCTCAAGAAGGAGGACCTGTATCTATACCATTAAAACCTTCAGAGAAGCTATTGTGGCATCTCTGTCCTGTAACCTCAGCATAAGGAAAAAGGAGGGATGTAGGCAGGCACATTTCTGGGGCTCCCTACACAGAAAATGTAGATGAAATTGTATGTCCTAGGATTTTTACATGTGCGTACATACAGCACACACACACACACACACACACACACACACACACACACACATTGTATGAAAGTAAAGAAAAATAAAGAAATATAATATGTGTTTTAATATAATAATATATATATGTGAGTATGTGTGTGTGTGTATGCCTATATAGTGAAGTGTCGTGTCTTATTGGTGTACAATTTACACTATTCTAAATAAAAGCAGTATATTGTATACAAGAGAGGGAGTTTTATATTATGTGCTATTATTTGGCAGTTTAGAATTACTAAGAAATTAGAATGTTGTGAGCTATAACATCTACATAAGCCACAGTGTCGGTGACTTTAATTGTATAAGTTTTGCTGTTGATGGTACTACTTAAAAAAGGTTAATCAGAAAATGTGACTTCTACATAATGATTTTGTTCTTAACATCCAAAGTCAAATATCTAGCATGACCTACATCATATCTATGATCACCATTAGAAGCTCAGAGAACATTTGCACAAATCCTAATAGGCATATTTCTCCCAAACATTTTCAAATTGAATTTACTAAGCTGAAAGTTATTTCATAGGCCAACATGTTTGCAATTTTTGCCCTAGAAAGCAGAAAAAGAATGCTAAACATTTGATTCAAATGAGCTAGATCCAAAGAAAAGGTCAGTGCTGTTCATCTTAGGCCCAACTCTCTCTTGTTCCTTTAAGTTCTTATCAGATACACCTGTCATAATAATTTGCTTTGTTCTTTGCAAATTTTTGCACACCACCCTCTCTTTCCCTCAGTATGTTTGTATCTAGTTATATACATCAGATTACATTGTCTAATCTTAAAGTAGAATGCTATAAAATTTCACCTCTCAATGAGGGGATTCTGACTACTGATGAGTACATTGGGAAGGAAAATCAGTTTTCATTAGAAAGACAGCCACTGGGAGACTACTTGTGTTCCAGGTGATGAGTATTACACCTGTGCTCATATAGGCAGCACAAAGTGGACTCAGAGAGAGAGTGGGGGGAGGGAGAGACAGGGAGAGGGAGAGGGGAGAGGGGGAGGGAGAGAGAGGGAGAGGGAGAGAGAGGGGGGGGGCACAAGAAAATTTAGAGGGGAAGTTTAGGAGTGATAAGGGGAGGGATTGGAATTGAAGGGAAGGAATGGGGATAGATTTGATCAAAACACATCATATGTATAATGAAATTCTCAAACAGTGAAACTTAGATGGCGGTGCTTGTCTGAATATTTACTAGTTGGTTTACCTTTTAGACAATCTTTGCTAGTGATAATGTAAAGGTTGACAGACCAACACACAATCTTACATCTTTCAATAAATCTGCTACTTGACTATAACTTTTTTCAGAATGCAGAGTTTACCTCATGTCACATTACAGTTCTCAATTATGAAGTTAACAGCCCATATTGACCACAACAACCTTGAATTCAAACACTTTATTTTTAATTCTACTTCTATCAAAGGAACATTCATATGATCAACTCTGCTCAATCTTTCAGGCATACTATTCGAAGACAAGAAGCACTGAAGTAGAAGTTATATCTGTTTTCTCAATTTTCTCCCAAATCTCCAGCATTCTAATAGTGATCCTATGTACCTTAGCTAAGGAAGAAATATTGTAGAAACGAGACACTTGTTTCCTTCTCTTTGTGAAAAGCAGTATGTTTATCCTCCAGATCTTGAAGGGACTTCCATGTGGCCCACACCTAATTCCCATGCATGGTAGGTAGAGGCAGGGGGATCAGGAGTTCAGCATCATTCAAAGTTGCATAGGGGATTCAAGCCCAAGGTGAGCTACATGAAAAACTTTCACAAAACAAAGAAAGTACTTTAAAGCATCCACTTTATTTCTACCAAAGGAATGAAATCTAAAGTTTTAGCAAACTCTCCAGTCCCCACGTGGGTGTGAATGTTATATACTACAAACTCTCTGGCCTTCAAAGTTCCTGTCCTCATTTAAACCACGATTCCCTCAGCCCAGAATGAACTGTGAATAAAAACTGAATATAAACTCTGTCTGTATCTATCATTTGTCTCTCAGCTTCTAATTTTTCTCTCTAAATCTAAAAATTAAAAGATGCTTCATGGGCACTATGGAGAGAATGTCAGACATCTCATGCATTTGGCTTGAATATAAACAAGCCTATTTTTCATTGTCTTTGGGAATATATGGAAATTGAGGTCATGAGATTATAGGTCTTAGTATCCAGATACAATATTATTGGTTCTGGAAAGCGTCCACTAAGTTTGGATAAATTACTTATTGGGAGATTATTGCTAACCTTTGAAAACATACTGTTTTACACAGTGCTTCTTACTAAATGCCTGCAAATAGTTGGTAGTACACACATATCATGGAAGAAATGGTGTAATGCAGAGTTAAAACTGTACCCAGGATCAAAGAGAGGTTCATAAGCATGATTTATTGAGGAAGAGGAACCCTAGGTTTCACACCCTTAAATGTGTTGCTTAATTCTTAATTAATGAGAATGCTGTTTAAATAACATAGAGCTTAAACTCCTAGCAAAACAAACAGTATTTGCTTAAAAGCCTAACCAAATTATTTCCACAGAATTGAACAGGGATTTCAGTATTGCACACCTTCAGTTTTCATGGGCTGTCTTTGCTTTCCTATGAAACAGAGACATTCCAGCCATCAGATTAATATACACACCTTGAAGGAAAGAGATCTCAGGTTCCCTTTCACCCTTGGGATGTGAGGAGTATGCTTAATTCTAGGAAGTAGCAGAAAAATAATCACTATTTGACAGTAGTGGTGCACTCCCATGATTGGAAAATGGCCACCAATTCTCAAAGGTCTCCTAACAGCTCAGCTAATCAGCCCAGCAAGGTGTCAAAGGAGTGCTAAGCCAGGGAGTAAGTGTGGCACAGAGAAAGGAAGGTCACTTCCAGCAGTGCCTGGCTTCTTGGCAGCTCACCTGAAATGGGAATGCAGTTCTGGGGTCAGAGATGTGAGTTCACAGGCTGCCTGATCTCCCTGACAGCTGAAGAACTTAAGGATGACCTCCAGACTTGGAATCATTAAAAATAAATAAATAGGTTAATTAAATAATTAATAGAAAGACATCCTTGGGAGGAAGACACATTTGTGTTAGGCCTTAAAAGAAATCATGCCACCACTTCATGCTAGTTAACTGTCAAGTGGTCTTTGCACTCTAGAAACATAGCACACAAGTTTCTTCTGTCTGAAGAGCTGTTAACAGGTATATGCAGTTGTTTTAAGCTTCATTCATTTAGAACGTGTGTATGAGTATATTCTAAGCTCATCTCGCTGCCTTATGATCATAATCTCCATCTGATTTTTTTTAATTGGCACAGCTTCCGGTGGCAGAGGAACCTATCTTTTCAGTATCTGATGACAGTCCCAGCAGATTGCAGTCTCTGGTCACAATTGTCTAACATGGAGCTTTTAAAGCACTACATCACAGCAAAGAATGCAAGGATATGGAGGGAGTCTGTTTTTGTCTTTTTCGGGGGGGGGGGTTGTCTTTGTTTTGTTTTGTTCTTTGAAGAATTGGAAACAACTTCTGGCGGTACAAAACATAACCTAACATAAGGCAAAGCTATCACACCATTAACATGAGTATACTTGCCCCATGACCAAAGGTATCTTGATAAAAGTAATAGCAGGCCTATTCTGAGCTGTCAAGAGTCTTATGGAACCTTAAAGGAGATATAATTTTTATAAAGGGTTTTGCCAAAGGTATGCTTTATCCCATGTGCCATAGCTCACATGAACTCTTTAAAAATGTATGCTTGTCTATTGTTCTTAATCTTGGGTAGAGCCAGAGTGGCTTTAAGATTCTGAGGTCTAGTGTGGTCTAGGGAGGCAAACATCCCTTTTAGCAGAAGCAGGAGCTGAAAAGCAGACATCATATATCAGAACAGTGGAGGCAGTGTATGAAACACACACTGACAAAAACACTTTCTCTAACTGTGTCTCCAGAGTCCAGAGAGACACCAACATTGCACTTTCTTGATAAAGGACTGACTTCCTATAAATTACACTGGAAAATACTTTCCCCCTAAGGTAGAATTTGTTAAGATAGGTTTGAACCACAATTGTAGGTTATTTGTAGCACTTTAATACTGTTCATCATTAGGTGATTATTCAAAGATGAAGAATACAAATATTACTAACATGTCGTCTATGTTAAATAAATATTCTATGGAAGTATTTTTCAGAAACTTAAAATTAAAAATAAGAAATAATTTTCTTTACCTCTTCTTGGGATAAATGCCTCGTTAACTTAAAGTAGCAACTGGAAGTGGGATTTATTAAAAATAACAGAAATGGAGCTATAATTTTCCCCTTGTCAAAACCTGGCATGAAAACTGTTACAATCCTGAAATTATTAAGATGTCAACCATAAAATTAGTTTCCTTTCATGATATTTTCCATTAAAATAAAATATAAAAATGTGATTTAATGTTGTAAATTGTGTCCTCTGGACCATCTTTTTTTCAGATATAAATAGAAGCAATAGACTCATGAGGATTCTAGGAAAATCAAATAATTCAAGAGTGTAACTGATAGAAAATATTGTTTGAAATTTTTAACTTGTATATTTATAGAAAGTTTTCCCTACATGTGCACATTAAATTTTCACTTGGGTTAAATTAAACATCTAAGAATACACAGAACTCTATTGGGCTAGGTTTAACCCACCCTAGAAGGAAACTCTAGGAAGATCTTTGCAGTGTCAAAACTGTAACTCTTCTGTTTTAAGAACAGAAGTGGATAGTGGAGGTAGTGAACTTTTACTTCAGTTTGATAGGACTAAATTGTGTAGAATTGTAGTAAAGCATACCTATTGGAGTTGCCTGGCCTGTACCCAGAGAAAATTGCTACAGGCTAGAATAAAAGATGATGCAAGGAAGAAGCTTGCTTTGGCAGACAGCCTTCATCCTATGTCACAAGCTCTATGAAGGGAAATGTTCTGCTCCCCCATTCCATAAGGGGTTGGAACATTTAAACCCGTGAGTGAATTACAGTTCCTTTAACTGGAATTACATTAATTTCTGCAATGACTTTATCACGACTCCTCCACCTGTTCACTTTTCTAGGAGCAAAGGGCATCAAGATCATAATAGGGAAACCGACAGAGACAACCAAACCAAACTAGTGGGGACTCATAAACTGCGGACCAATAGCCGTGAAGCCTCCATGGGACCTCACTAGGCTCTCTGCATAGGTGAGACAGTTAGTTGTTTAGCTTGTTCTGCCACCTGGGATCAGGATCCGTCTTTGGTGCATGAGCAGGCTTTGTGGAGCCCAGTGCCTGGGACAACTTACATAGCCCTGGTGTAGTGGGAGGGGCTTGGACCTGCCTCAACTGAATGTAGCAGGCTGTGCTGACTCCTCTGAGAGACATTGCCTTGGAGGGGAGGAGGGAATGGAATGGAGGATGGGTTGGGGAAGAGTGCTGGGGGCTGGAGGAAGGAGGAAAGGGGGATCTGTGGTTGGTATGTAAAATGAATAGAAAATTTCTTAATAATAAAAAAGAAAAAGAAAAAAAAAATGTTCAGCCACTACCTAGCAGCTTCATACTTACCTGAAAAATCTGAACCTGAGTGAGACTTAAAAAGTTACTGGAAACAAAACACAATTTGTAGTCCAAGTTACATTTATAGGCGATTCATTCCTATGTGAAAGAAAACAAAACTCCTCCCAACTGTACTCTAAGAAACAGGTGTAAAATCACCTGTTTTTTTGTTTTTTGTTTTTGTTTTTGTTGTTTTCTTTTTCCCTAGAGGAATGAATTTCTTGGCATTTTAGCCCACATAGAGCACTTCTAGTGAACAATATAGAACAATTTAATCCCTGTTTAAAATTAAAAATAAAAAGCAAACAACAACTGTGAGTCAAAGTGAATGTTTCCGCTTATTTTATTCAGGTACCTGTCACATCCGTGGACACCAACTGTAACAGACAGTAAGTCCACATCTGTTGCCTCTTATAAGTAAAACTAAGATGTTTGAGCACACTGATGATGTCATGACTGTAAGTCATGAAGGCCACTGCACCTAGCTTCCTTTCAGTTGTTCAGGAAGCAAAACAATGCCAAGTGCCTGAGGTTCTACTGAAATGAAAATCACTGCTACTGTTTTTCCTTATGAACAAAAAAGAAAACATATTGAGGAAAAATGTGAAATTCAACATGGGGCATATTGCCACTTCTCGGGAAGCAAAAGACAAATAAATAAATAAGTAAATAAATAAATAAATACATTATGAGAATAAAATTGAGTCATATCATCATTGTATTATTTGATCATGTTTAAGGGACTATAATATTATACATCAATACCTGTCCATTGTAAGATTATTGGGCAACTAATGCAAATATTCAAGAAAAAGTTGATTTCAAACAAATTTCATTTAGCAAGTAATTACTTAAATGTTGAAGACTTTTCTTGAGTGTGACTGGACAGATGACATTTTAGAAACATTTTAAGTTAACTTACTGATGAATAGGTGAGAGTTCATCTAAACCAATCAACCCACTGAGAAACACAAGGAAACAATCTATATTCTGCCTGACACTATGTAGAAGAAGTAATGGAGAAAGAACAGGAAATAAAGAATTTGAGTCATAGTAGACATGTTTTATAATACATACAAACTTTAGTATAGGTAATCATTGACTAATTCCTTGTCTCAAAGGTGCAGAATCTACATATGGTACACTGCCTGGGTGAATTTAGGATTTGAAATTGAACTCAAATTCAGCAGCAGGAAAATAAAGAACAATGGTCCAGCATGAAAATTTGACACATTATGACAAGAAGTCAGATAACAGGCACTAAGAGACCTACTAGGAACCATACAAGTATAAGCTTAGATTAAAGTACAGTTATAGCAACATGATCAAGACAGTAAGAAAAGTCTACATGTAAGAAGAGACTTTTCAGCATGACCTGATTTAAACTGTTTCAGGCTACAGGTAGCTCCTATAGGGCTACAAGCTTACCTTAATAAATGACATAAATATCTCCACTAACAGTTTTGAGATACAAAACTATTGCTGGGATTTCTAGAAAACAAGAAATATTTTTGTCTCTTTAAATACTATATTTCTTAATCAGTTCTTGAAAGAAATCACCTAAATATCAAACTCTAGTGCAGAGTATTCTTTCATGTGATTTCCTGGAAGGATGGTGAGAGATATATTCAGGACTAGATACAGACATCAGATGATAATTTGAGAGTATTAGACAGTGGCAGAAAGGAAGAAAAGTTTCTAAGGAGGAGAAATCCCTGAGTAATCACCGAATATTCCCTCTTTAATGATTCCAGACAGTTTAGAGACTATACAAGATTCACAACACCCTTTGTCTTACAATTTGAATTTTCTCTAGGGTGAACTCTTGATGTGCCAAATTAAATTTCAAATGTTAATCCTGGAAGTGATTATATTAGCCTCTACTCAGTTTTACTGGCATCCTGTCACTGACTTCTCTGGGCCTTGCCATTGAGAACTTATTACAAATTTATGAAAAATATACATATTCAAATAATAAGTTACCATGTTACACTGTTGACTTTAAAATATCTGCATGATATTGCCCTTTGTTTTTCATATTCTACAGGGTAAAGAGAAATTATAAATGATTCCTTATGTTGTGAAATGCTTATATTTCTTCCTTGATTAAGAGATAAAAGTTGTTATTGTTAATGTGGGTTTATTAGACTAGAAGACAGTTTGACATATTCTTGCTGTCTTTCTTCCTCCCTCCCTCCCTTCACACACACACACACACACACACACACACACACACACTCACACACACACAGGGGAGGAGAGAGAGAGAGAGAGAGAGAGAGAGAGAGAGAGAGAGAGAGAGAGAGAGATGGAAAGAAGTTCCTCAGGAGATGACATATAATGTCCTTTGCTCATGCCCTTTGGTGCACAGCAGGAAACAATGTAAAGTGAGGAATAGACACTGAGAGGCACCTACATCATCAGGGACTCTGCAGAAATGATCCCATTGTGAGTTACACAGGATCTTTGCCCTCTTGACAAATGAATATAGATGCCTGCTCCTTCTTCCATATAAAATGACAGCAAATGGGTGATAGCATAAGGAAAACAGAAAGCCATACATCTAGGATAGCTTCTAAGCTCTGAACTTGAGGCATCCTGTCTCCTGGAAGAAGATCCAACAATCAATCTCATTTATTCACATTTTTATTTATTTATTTGTTACTCTTTTTCTTCTTCCTTCCTCTTTCTCTCTCCCCAAGGAGTTGTGATATTGTGCAAGCAGTTGAAATATTTGTTATCTTTGAACTCTAAAGGATGATGCATATAGCTTTCATTCTTAGAGTGAAAAGCCCAAAACAAAGATGGGAGAAATGAATTTCACACCTGTGCAGATGCTCTTCCACACAGCTTTCCTCTGATGATAAATAAACCACCCTCTCACTGCTGTGAGCAAGTAAATGAATATTGACTTGGACAGATGCTAAGCCTCTATTTAATTTCATAAATTGCATTGTATTCCCTCTCTATTGCCAGGAGGATCTTTACCACTTCTTATGCAGTTAATCATTTATTGCTTTACTAAACAGCTAATAAAATCCAAGTGCTGGACTGCTTTTCAGATGAATATATCTTCTCATGAAATCCATGCTTTCAAAATTGTTCTCAATTGAATATTTTATTTTTTAAGAGACAGGCTTTGCGTAGTGTGTCTATTTCTCCACTATATGCAGAAAATTGTATTTCCTATTTAGCTCATAGAATGTTACCATAGAGTGAATGTTTTTAAATGTAAACATCAATGACATAGAACTGTATGAAGTAATGATACTCCATAATTAAAGGAAGCCACATCTATGTTTCAACTCAGGTTTTTGACAAAAGACATGAATTTGTCAAGATACTGCTCTTTGCACCGGTGTGAATTGGAAGTACAATCAATCGTGCACTTGTAAGAGTAGCAGTTGTCGAAGCTCAATCAATTGACCAGCACTCCCTAATGAGGCTGCATTTGTGTTGAATTCATAATGGAAAGTTAGGAGAAAATTTGATAGCAAATCTAAAGCATTAAATAGTGAACAGTGAAACAATCTGTTATAAAACTCCCCTAGTAAATAGCTGTCACACCTATACTGCACTGGGTATAACAAAAGGTGGATATGTATCATTTACACTTAAATAAATTTAAAAAAATATTAAAGCAATGAGCTTCAATGGAAACATTGGTTGGGTGCCCGTTGTGTGTTTATTTTGAGACACGATCTTACTGTGTAAGGCCCTCTTGCCTGTGATTCTCTCCGTAAATCTGGCTAGCCTTGAGCTCACAGAAATTACCCAGATTCGTCACAGCAATTGCTTGCATCACAGGCTTATGTCCCCAATACCACCTAAGGCCCTTATTTTTTTTTTTTTTCAATGTGACTAGCTGCTATTGTAATTTGCAATTAGCAGTGGGGTATATACTAATTTGTTAGCACTTCCACATGAAAGGTTGAGAAACTCATTAGTTAAAACAACAGAAATGTATTGTCTCATACTCCTGGTGACTAGAATATGAAATAAAGATGTTGCCAGTACTAATTTCTTCTGTAAGCAATTACAAAGAGTCAGTTCCATGGCTTTCTCCAGTTTCTCAAGGCCTCATGCATTCTATGGCTCCACTTCTCTCTAAAAAACAGCAACATCTCCCTGCTGAGTTTGTTCTGACTTTTGTTTAAAACAAAATACCCACACTGTTTGGAATAGAACCAATCTTGATACTCCATTTTATTTTGATTTTGTCTATGAAAATCTTATCTCCAGATAATGTCATATTCACGAAGATTGGGTGATATCAATGTGTTTTCATAGGCAGATAAGTAACTCACTCAACCCTTCAGTGTAAGAATGTGTATCTATTTATCTATCTAACTGTCTGTCTATCATCTATCATCAATTTATCTATATCTATGTATATATTTCTATCTCTCATCTACCTATTTATTATCTCTCTATCTATATGCATCATCCACCTATTTATCATCTATATCTATATCTATCATCTATTTATCTACACACAAACATGCACATGTATATATACATGTACATGCTTTTTATATATCAGGCATATATGCAGCATATACTTACATCTATATATGTATGTTGGCGTGAATTCATATACACATATGCATAATTTCTTCCTAAATACTACAAGCATCTTAGGCTAAAATAGTGTTGTTCTTCTATACTGTGAAGAGTATATCCAGGTTGTTATATGTGTGTGTATAATAGATGGAATAAGTCAGCAGGGAATTGGTTTTAATAGTAAATTTATCATTGTTTTCTTAAATGATTCAACATCTTATGCCCATTTGCTACTTTTATCCTTTGAAAAAGGTCATTTATGTTTGGAATGTATTTGGCTACAAAGAGTGATAAACAGTTTTGGCTTTAGTTCTTAAGCAGACTGAAGACTTTTCCAACTACATGTCCTTAATCAGTATATGGAATGAAATGAAATAGTATGAAGACATTTGTGTCAATATTCTCTAATTTCTAAAGTAAAGGTTTTTTTTCTAAACTTCATGTTACTAGTTATTCATTATGGAAAGTTAAAGTCACTGGACACTGTTCTTTATAACTTGAATCTCCTGAATGAAAGCTAGCATGAAGATATCACCTGTATCCCCCAAATTCTGAAATTTCATTCCTCTACTGCCTCCAGCTAAAGAAAAAGAGAGACAAGCAAAACCAACAAAAAATATCGAGAGTTCACCATGCTCTTGAAGAAAAAGGTTCTTTTGAGATTTGTGGGCATACTTTTGTCCAACAACGGTAATAATACCTTATTGTGCTCGCGTGTCACTGGTCTCATCACAATAGCTCCCACTGCTAGTAAAGAAGAGAATCCTGTACAAATATTAATAGACATGCAAGGCCAAGGTTAGCATATTATGAACGTAACAGGGAAGTGTTTCATACTCAGACAATAGGATTTAAGATGAAATTAAAGAAGCTTTTGTTGCTGTTTGGTCATTTTAACCTTGCTTTCTTTTTCTTCTGAACATTTACATTTGTTTAGATTCTTGAAAGAACTCATTTTCCCTAGGCCTCTGGTTTTCTGCAAGTAAAATCTAAGTGCCAAGATGGCAAAATTAGCCATTGCAAGGGCTGTAGCAGGAGGATTCTATGCACTAAAATACTATTTCAACTCAAGTTTATGAATTGCCATACATTTCTCCATTTTCAGTGTAAAATATCTCTGTCATGTGAAATAATAATGTAGAAAGTCTAATTACTTTTGTAAAAGTTGTATAATATATTTACAGTCTAGATTTAAGTATTAGTGAGTGTGTGTATGAGTGTGTGTGGGTGGCACAGTGTGTGTGTGTGTGTGTGTGTGTGTGTGTGTGTGTGTGTGAAGTACATTGTGTATTTGTGGCACAGTGTGTGTGTGTGTTACACAGTCAGTGTGTATGTGTGTGTGTGACACAATGTGTGTGTGTCACAGTTTGTGTGTTACAGTATGTGTATGTATCACAGTGTGTGTGTGTGTGTGTGTGTGTGTGTGTGTGTGTGTGTGTGTGGCACAGTGTGTGTATGTGGCACAGTGTGTGTGGCAGGTCAGAGGACAATTGAGTGTACTCAGCTCCCTCTTTCTATCCTTTGCACAAGAGGTTTTGCCTGTTGATCCATGACATAGGTTAAAAATTGTACTAAAGGTCTTGATACATGATAAATAGTATACTTGTTCATAAATATAAGACAGGAAAGGGGAGAGAAAAAGAAAAAAAAAAACATCAAATGTGCCAGATTTTGTTAAAACCCAGGTCTGCACTAAGGCTTGGTCTCCCACAGAATCCACAGGAGAGGTAGATGCAGATACCTGTCATAGTTCTGAGATGCATCAAAGGCCAAGAGGGATGTAGGTGTGCATGATGAGAGCAATGAAAATACAAAATAAAGTCAGAATTATAATCAATTCAATAGTGAACTAGATACCTACATAGCAACAGGGATAGGTCTTCAAAAAATGTCAAAAACATAAACAACATGGCACAGGTGATATCCTGAAAAGGATAATTTCAGCAATTTAAGAATAATATATTATCCCAATCAGATTTTATGATAGTCATCAAAGGAAACATACAGAGAGTGGATTGTAATAAAACATCTATTTGACTAAGTTTAGTTCTAAAGAAGTATGGAAAGAAAAGACGAGGAACTAACCTTAAAATACCAAACCAACTGGCAAGAACTATTTGCAGTGATATTATTGGCAATGACATGAGTCACAGTGTCCATTCACATTTGTAACGCTGGTGTCTAACTGAGGTAAGTACCAAGGAGTACAATAATCACGCGAGATTGGCCCACAGTTTACTAAAAACACTCACAGAGATTTGATAGCTATTGAAATGGAATCTTGAGATACTACAAATAAGGTGGTGGTGGCACACATAGATCTCTGTGAGTTTGAGGCCAGCTTGCACTACAGAGGAAGTTCCAGGACAGCCAGGGCTACACAGACAAACCCAGAGTGGGGGGAGAAAGAGGAGAGGAGGAGGGAGAGGGGGAGAAAGAGAAAGGGAGAGGTGAGGAGAGAGAAATGATGATACTATAGATGATTTCTATGTAATAATAAGTCCCATGTCACATTGTGGCTTTTAAAGAATTTGTAGGAGATTAGGAACATGCATCATTATCTTTTGAACAACTATGAAATGAACATGAAAGTCTTTTACATAGTGATAATCCACTAAATGTAAAGTTTAAATTAACCACCTCTTTTTATACAATAATGTTTTGATTTGGAAATGTAAAGTTCCAGTGAAATATATAAATTTTATCAAGCAATAAATAAAAATGTATTGAATCAAGCCTTTGATTTAAAAAAACCCTTGTAATATTTGAAAGAGAAATAGCCCACTGATAGCATTAATTCCAATTACCCTCTATGGTGTTGGAAACCAAGGGAAGACAATTTTCCTTGCATCTCCTGTATGGCTTCTTGTCACACAAACAATGCACTGACTATACTTTGGCTCCAAAGTATTCTATGATTAGAGGAGACAAAGAAAGGTTTTTTTTTTCTTTATTATTATGTGTTTTAAATTTTATACATCAGCCATGGGTTCCCCTGTCCTCCCCCCTCCCGCCCCCATCCCCACCTACCTCCAGCCCCTCCCCTCCATTCCCATCTCCTCCAGGATCAAGGCACCCCTGGGGATTCATTTAAACCTGGTGGATTCAGTACAGAGAAAGGTTTTATCATAGGACTGAAGTAGGTAGCTTTCAGTTCTGAGAAATGGTGATAAAGTCTCCCTCCAGAGCAAAGGGCAAGCAGGCTTAAGACTTGTAAAAGTGATTCAGATTGTCTAAGCTCAGAGGTAACCACCTGTGAGGTAAGTCACTGTGTGTGCAGATGCCACTACATCATTTCCACATCACCTGTGGCATTCGAGGATTAAAGAACAAGCACAGGAAAAGTGCGGATGCACAGGCTCCTGCTGTCACTCTGAATAATGAAGTGTGTTGGTGCTGACCTGTGAGTCTCATACTTTTTCCTCCAGCACATAAACCAGCAGTCGTACTTGTGAGCTTTCAAGAAGGTTGAAACCTTACACACACTTAGTCGTTCTTCGCATTAATCAAGAGGAAACAAATATATTCTCTATTCCTGTTTCATTAATCATTTGAAACTAAATCACTATATTTTACCTATGGAAGGCATACTATTTTCATTTTCTAAAATATCATCATGGTTACCAAACTGCCTTCATGCTGTAGTGACATCAGTTTATCAAAAACTTAAGTTGGTGTAAGCTAACCAGAAGGAATATACAGCAGTGCATTTGGTAGCGTTTCTTTGTTATACAAGACACTGCACAAGGAAATGAAGGCTGGAGTAACAAATGACACTCACTTGTTTATGCAATAGATTAGAGCAAGAAAAGTGAATTGTGAAAATGTACACGAAAGGTGATTTTAAAAGGCAAATGTATTATGGAGCAAATTGGTAGGAAGATAAATATAATTGGTGAGAATAGACCTCACATCATCAAATCCACATCCTTCATAATAGAGATTTTGCCTTTCCTTCTGCTGCCAAAAGCAAGTTATTTATATGGGAACTTTATGCTTATATAAATAAATAAATGATGACATACATGAGCATGAAATTCTTGTATCTGTTAAATTTTTTCATAAATTCTAATTAGTTATTTGAGAGTTTCATACAACGTGTTTTGATCATATTCACCCTCTATAGTCATATTTTATTTGTATTGAAATGTGATTTTATTTATATGTCAATAAAGTTGCCTTGAGGTCAGAGCAAGCCAGAGCAGAAGCCGAGCAGTAGTGGGGCACGCCCTTAATCCCAGCACTTGGGAGGCCGAGCTAGGCGGATCTCTGTGTGTTCAAGGACATAGCCAGCATAGCAGACACACGCCTTTAATTTCAATACCAACCATAGAAGACCTGGAGGTCTGTACAAACAGGCAGTGACGAGGAGGTCATGTGGCTGAGTTTACAACCAATGAGGGAGGAGAACAGAAAGTCTTTAAATAGACAGGACGCAGAGAAGTAGGTCTCTTGCGGAGAGGAGGAACCGCAGAAGCAGTGAAGGGTAAGGTTTTCTGCTTTGGCTCTGACCTCGTGGTTTTTAACTCTGCAACTGGCTCTGTGTTTCTTATTTAACAAGCAGGATACATCTACATTTGGCGCCCAACGTGGCAAGAATTCATTAAAAAATCGCTTGCCTTGGCAGTGGGTCCGGCTTCCCGCCTGGGCAGGCCTGTCTCCCTAGCTCCGGCTTAGCCCTGGTCTAACCCAGGCCTAGCTCAGCTTAGGACTCAGGTGCCACAGCTGGAGTTACTTGCTTAAAAAGGTGCTTGTTTAAAAAAAAAAAAAAATTAAAAAAAAAAAAAAGACAATTACTAGTTTTAAATACTTTACATTCAATTGGATTGTTTTATATTGTATACAAATTATTATTATTGAGATTGAGATTGTTAAAATATACCATTATTAAAATATACGTATTTCTAATCTTGTTCAGGATATTGTATTTATACCATTCATTTAACAATGTAATACAATTTGCTAATCCTTAAATGTTAGTATTACCAACTATTAGGATATATAAAAATAGAAATTAATGGTTAGACATTACAATTGAACTTGTAGTCATATTAGGTATGTTTTCAAGATCAAACAGATATATTTTAGATAGACAGGTCATCTTCAAACCCTTCAGAGATCTACAGAATATGGCATTTAAAATGTTTTAATAACTTAAGAATTTTTCTTTTTTGCTATGACTATGAGACATGACGGCTCCTGGCAGTACCAATCTACTTCAGAAAAAATATGGGCATTAAAGAAACTGCATATGGAACTAACTTTCATTGTTACAAAAGTCAGCCACTGGACAACCAAGTATCCTTGAATCAACTGCTGACAAACAGGACAGACAGGACATGAAACCAAGGACTACCAATTCTTGCCAAAACAAGTGTGGTTGTGGCTTTAACAAAAGACATCTTCTGAAGCCAGGACAATATGGCACCATTCCTGAAGTGAGTGACCTTTGCAATCTGTAAAAGGTACCGTGCCCTTTTCTTCGAAGGCAGCTGAACAGGGAGTGGGCCAATGGCTTCTGATATACAATGGAACAACAGATGAAACAGTTATTCTTGAGGAATAACTAAGCTCACCTCTCTCAGTAGTAGACTGGCGTTTAATGGAGAGATGTGGAGAAGAACAGGATGCCAAGATGAAGCCACATATACACAGCCAAGAAAATGGACAGCTGAATTAAAAAGACATTGCCCTTGGATGCGTAGCATTTCCCTGCATAATGATCCTAGCATCATCCTTAAAGAAAAGAGACCCCCAACTCTGCTTCTACCAGCATGTATCAATTGCTATGGTTTCTCAGCTGCAAGTGGGAGTCATGACCACCTCCCCTCTCCATGCTGAGGTTTTTGTCTGTCTTGATGTCATTATTGTTGTTGTTGTTCTTCTTCTTCTTTCCTATTTTTCTTATTTGATATTAATAGGTCAGAGCAGCATATTTAATTGATCAAATTACTCAACCCCTTATTTATGCAGCCATGGATACTACATCAATAATGGAGATTATTAATCAATGTGGTTAAGCAATTTGGGAATTTCAAAATTCAAAATGGCTTAGTCGAGGTTCCTCCCATTCCCTTGTACCAAAGATGACACTCAAGACAACAAATAATCACTTCCATATCTATGACTTATTGAGGGAAAACTCTGGACTCATAAAAGGAGTAATTTGTTACTGAGATCCCTTTAGTATAGTCGAACCAGCCTAGGAAATACACTAAGACATTATTTTCCAAAGTAAATATATGAATACTATAGACAAACATTTTTTTAAAATTGGAGCTGAAAATGAAATGATTACAAGTTATGACACATTTATCATGAAGGGCTGTTGGATTTTGTCAATGGCTTTTTCAGCATCTAATGAGATGATGTGGTTTTATTCTTTCAGTTTGTTTATATGGTGGATTACATTGACAGATTTTCAGATGTTGAATCATCCCTGCATCACTGGGATGAAGCCCACTTTATCATAGTGGGTCATCTTTTTATTGTGTTCTTGGTTTCAGTTTTTCAGTATTTTATGGAGTATTTTTGCATCAATGTTCAAGAGGGAAGCTGGTCTGTAATTATCTTCCTTTGTGGTTTCTGTGTGGTTTGCTTATCAGGGTAACTGTGGCCTCATAAAAATAATTTGCCAATGTTCTTTCTGTTTCTACTTTGAGGAATAATTTGAGGATTACTGGTAATAGCTCTTCTTAGAAAGTTTGGTAGAATTCCTTGCTGAAACCAGATGGCCTGAACTGGTTAACTCCTGTGATCTGATTGGTGACTAACCCTGTCATCAGAGAGCCTTCATCCAGTAACTCATGGAAGCAGATGGTGAGACCCACAGGTAAACATTAGACCACTTTATCATTGGTTCTTGTACTTTAACTCAACTCACTAGGCTTGATTGATAAGCCCTTTTACCCACCAAACCATCTCACTAAAACCAATCTACTTTTTAAGTGAATATTTTATGGGATTAGAGAGATGGTTCAGGAATTAAGAAGATCCAAGTACTGATCTTATAGAAGACAGAAATTTTTCTCAGCACCCACAAAGAACAAGTCACAATTTTTGTAATTCCAGCTCTTTGGGATCTCACACCTCTGGCACCAGCAAGTGTCCGAGCTCATGTACAGCTTCGCACAGATGCACCAACATATACATTATTAAAAATAAAATGAATATTCCCTAAGCAATGAAACTTTTTTACTTTCTTGAATTAATGGATAGTACTAATTATTTATTCTACTATTCCGATGAGTACTGTCTGGATGTAACATCCATGTCATTAACTTATCGTACATTCACTTGGTAAATTAAATAATGATTCTTGTAGCTATATGATAAAATCTGATCACTGATATATACACATATATGTTTACATTGCATGTATATGTATAAGTACATACATACATGAATGCAAATGTGAGTGTATAAATGTGTCTGTGTACCACGCTTTATTCTAGAAGAAGTAAAATACAAAATATTTAGACAGGAGATGTATAGATTATATCAGCTGATCCTCAGTTTTTTCTTTGGATGGACGCTTTAGGCACTGACGATTTATATATGAACATCCTCAACACCTTATTGAATAATTCAAGGTAAGTTCCTGATGTATTTGGCACTCTTGGTTACAAGTGAAATCTTCATTTACATAATCACATTCTGCCCACTTGAGCATTCTCTGCACAGTTTGCACTTTTATATAATGTGCTTGTTCACCATCTGTCCTTGATTTTGGTCAAGAGATGTTTCATATTTTCCAGTACTTTGCATAGTAATTGTACTCAGCCAAAAGTCATTTCTGTTAATACACATCTTGCTGGTCCATTGTCAATAACACATGCGGGGCATTTGCTGGCTAAAAGATGGTGTTTCCTTGGAAGCTTTGCTTCCACAAATGAAACTCATAATCTATAGATATAAATTATACTTGAGAGTCAAAGCACATACCCACACACACATCCTCTAATTACCATGGAGGAATAATTCATAAATGTCCATTTCTACTCATGCATAAACTGAAGTATTTTGACTTATCTGTATTTCTATTTTGAAATTAGCCTTAAATTTAAAATTAAATATGAAAGTAATTTAATATTTCATTGTACTTTAAATATTTTTCTTTACATAATTTTCTTTAAGATTATGTAATATAACATTATGGTATTGAGAGATTATATAACACTTCAGTCACTGTAACAAAGTACACACCCAAAATAAACAACTTAAAGTTGAAAAGAGGGTTATTTTCTCATGATATCAGGAGTTTCAATCCATATTGAGCCAGCTCCACTGCTCTAGACCTGAGGCAGTGCAGACATTTGGGTAACAGAATCATGTGGCAGAGAGAGAGAGAGAGAGAGAGAGAGAGAGAGAGAGAGAGAGAGAGAGAGACTGGTGATATAGTATAAATGTGAAGAGCAGGTCTAGCAAAGGTCTACTGCCATCAATGAAGCTGTGTCTTCAATTTCCCATTATCTCCCAATACCCAGGTTATGAACATATCCTTGTATGAGCCCATTGGAAGTCAGATTCCTCATGATCCAATCAGTTTGTTTCCAATCCTACATTCTCTGAATAGGGCTACAATGCCTCTGAGCAAAGGCTACAAAGCCTTCACGGTCTTAGAGAACATTTCAGATTCAATCTAACATGGCCCTTCAAGGGTATCAGGGAGTCTTTTCTCTTTTGGTATTCGGAAAAGTAAGTCAAAATCTCTTTTATTAAAACAACACAAACAAAAATATTCAAAATTTATCTTAACTGAATTTCCTAAAAGACATTCAAATTTCAATAAGTCTGGCAGGATTTTCCCTTAGGGTAGGGTCTCATTTGTTATTACCAATGAACAAAATGCCAACATATTTGTTCTGGTTTTTTTGATTCAATAATATATGTGTTAACAAACACTTAGTTATGCTTAGCAGATTTATCTACTCATGTAACCCATCCCTAACTACTAAGTCAGTTCTTTTTGGTTATATGATTATGTGAGTGGCCAATTATAATATTAACTTAAACTTCAGAGGCCAACAAGTTTATTTAAACTTCCCCTCAACATAATAGTTGAGTAAAATATGTTGATTTTATGTTTGTTCCAAATCATTCTTGATAAATCCTCAACTGCATTGATAATTTTCATTTTTGCATGCTGATATAGAGCTCCAAGTTCAGCAGAGGTTAATCATAATGCTTATCAAAACAATCCAGGTTTTCTAGCAATAGTCAAGGAAACATAATAATTTATAGGTCAAAGAAAACTGTATAGTGAAAACATGGTTTAACTACCTACACTGTAACTTCCACACTATATGCAAATCCTTTACTATTTTACATTGCTAAATCTGTCTAAGCCTTTATTTCTATTAATTGAGAAACTTAATTAGAATGTTCCACCTCCTTCTGTTTTAAGAATGTATATTCAGGGAGATTAACTCAGTCCATGGTAGAATGAGCTGTCACTAAAGCATAGCAGTGGTTATTTTAATGTAAGAATAAATTATGATCAAAGAAGCAGTTATTCAAATAGATACCAAAATAGAAACATGTGTCATTCTCTCTGATTTTAATGTTTAATTTATTATAGTTTCCTGGAATCTCACAGGGATTATTCTTATTTTAATAATCTTCTAAAGTTCTCTGTTTCTGCATGTGCTTTTTATCAGAAGGGAAATGATCCTGGTGGGAAAGACAAATATTAGCTAACTTGCTGCATTGCTCTTCTGTTTATGGTATTTGCTTTCAGCAATCTATTCCTATTTAATATTTATTACAGGCAATGCTACATATTGCCTCTTAGGAATGCTTCAATAAAACTGAGAATATGTAAACAAATATGTGAGTCCCGAAGGCTAACATATTTAGTCATCATGTTTTCTGTGTTCTCTCTATTAACTCATATATGCTTATTTTACAATTTAAAATCATGTGATAAGGGTAATATAGACATAAGAAACTCATATTTATAATATCAGCATCCTGAATACAATAATGCTAACATCTTATATCATACACTGTGTTTAGAAGGTTCAATATTGTTATAATATTAAATGTAATTTCCTATTTAACTTAGCCTTAAGTTGGACTCCATCTTTCTAAAAGATAGTGTTTTCAAGCAAGGTAAAATTTGCTGAAAACATAGACACATAGACTATTATGTATTTATTAAATAAAGGTCCAGTTTGACTTCTGTGATGTTCTCTTCTAATGAGACAAATGAGTTGCAAATAGAAACAGTCATTGAACACATAGCAGAGATAGTTGTCAAGCCTAACACTTCTGAATCGTGAAAAATTTATTTATTTATTTATTAATCTATCTATCTATTTATTTATTTATATCATATTCATAAATACACACATCTGTATATAATAAGTGTCCTACCCTGACAAGAAATAAAGCCAAACTCCCCACACATGATAGTTAAACACTACACCAGCCTGAGCCTTGAATTGTTATTTCTCTTGGCATTACTGTTTAATTATGGTAAAGTATTTCAGTGTGCATCTTATTTACAACCCATTCATCACCTAAAGTCATGTGTTAAGGATTTTATCATCAAAGACCTACTGTTCTTTGTCTAATAATGTTAATCAGAGCCTTTTTTAACTTGACAGGTTCCTTGAGAATATTTTGTAGCTTCATGTTTGGGGTTTCTATGCGATTCCTGTGTGAACACATGTGGGTTGGTGTCCATATGTATTTCCTGTGCTTTTCCTTTGACTCCTCTACTTTGGTTGTTTTATCCTGGTCTGATTACTTCTTTTTTATCCCATTGTATTTTATTGTTATTTTTCAGATGCCTATTTCTTTTCTTTTTTAAAAAAAAAATTCTAACAAGGGTTTGGAAAGAGTGTGGATTTGGTTGCGAGGGCAGGTGAGAGGAACTGGGAGGAGTAGAATAAGGGGAAACTGTTATCAGAATATGTTGTGCACAAATATTTTTTTCCATGAAAGAAAAAAAGACAAAAATTCTGGGCAATCACTGGGTATGAGAGCTCCAGGATCATCAATGGATTGCTTCCTTAAGTGATCCATTATGAAGTGGGTTACTGGGAATTGACAGAACCTGTAGGAAGTGGGGCTTCACTGGAAGAAGTAGGTCATAAAGAAAATACTGTTCATATTGTTCATCAAGAAAAAATGTTTTGTCTCTGACCATGACAAAACCTAAACATGTCCTCTAGTAAATTGATTTCTTTCAAATAATGGGAAAGCTAATTAACATGCAACACAGGAATAAATATGTTTGTCCAGATATTGGTACAAGAATAAAGATGTTTTACTATTGTAATCTCAACCATTGTGCCAGGGTGTTTCAAGTTGTGTTAGCTGTGATCAGCAGGTCATCAGACTCTTTGTCTTCAGTCTCAGCTGCAGCCTGTAGTTTGCTGTGTAAGGTTTGACATGGAGATACTGTGAATTGACTTGTAGTCTTTATAAGTGTGACTTCCTCTGTGATGACTACTGTTATAATTGTCAACTTGATAAAAAAAATCTAGGATCTGTGAGAAAGATTCCAAGCAATAAGACATTGTCTAGATTAGTTTGGACTGTGGGTACTTCTGTGGGCTCATCTGTTGAGTGTTTTTCTTGGTTGTGTTAATCAATGTGGAAAGAATCAGTTTACTGTAGGAGCACCAATCACTGGACTTGGTTGTTGGATTGTGTAAGATGGAGATCAGTGGAATAACAAGGATGCGTACATTTATATTTCTCTCTGCTTTTGGCTGTAGATGTTACTTTCTATCTGGTCTAAGTCTCTATGGTCTTGACTTCCTTGCTATAATGGTGTGTAACCTTGGATTGTGAGCTAAAATGAACTTCTTCTACACTAAGTCACCTTCCCACAGGGCATGCTATTTTAGCAACAGAAATGAATCTAAAAGACCCTCCCGGGTCTTTCCCATCACAAACAATGGGAGTCTATTGAGTGCAGACTGCAAAGGTCTGTGGTTTTCTTCTCCTTCAACACTGTAGCAGAACATGTCTAGTAGCTGGCTAGGGATTCCATAGAAGACAACTGCTTTCTTCCAGTTACTAATGTTAGATGAATTGCATGGTCTGAACTTTGGAAATGGCGCAAACATTTTTTTTTTCATGGGCAACTGCAGTTTTCACTTTTTCTAAGTCTGTGTTACAGTACCCAGTTGGCATCTCAATATTTATACTTCCTGTGTTATCCATTCCAATTACCTGCATTTAATTCTCTGCTTTTTTTGGTACTGGTGTGATAGAGATTGTATCAGCAAAGTCCCTCTCTGCATACTACTTCTACATAGGCACACTTTCTGGTGGTACAATACCATTCCGTAAATCTGCAATCAGGCTGTATGCGCTCTTGACTTTGATTGTGGCTTCAATGCCTTCAATACTCCAGTAATTGATCAAATTTGTAAAATGTACCTAGCTACACAAAATAGTTTAAAGGGCATACAATCTAAAGAAAGGACTGTGAATGTGATCTTTTAAATTGTTAAGCAATTTGCTTATTACACTGAGAATAAATAGCATCACAGAATAGCTGTTATCTTGAAAGTTGTTCTATACGTAATATACATTTTATTTTTTTAAGGAAAGGAGGAAACTGGCTTTCTATTTTAAGTTGTTACTCTAGGGAAACAGTCACACTATAGTTTCTAAGCTTGGACTAAGCTTCTACCTAAACACTCTTTTTGGAAGTATCACATACTAAATAGTTTCTTCCTTTGCACAGATACACAAAAAGAAAACTGAAGATGTGATAAATTACATACCACACTTCTCTGCAAAGGATAAATCAGCTAAGAGTGTGAAAATGGCTTTTTACTTGAAAACAAGAAATGAAATGGTTTCCTGACAATACAGCACTGTGGATTTGAAAACAGAGGTGAAGCTTTTGAAACATTACTTATTTGCTGCAGCAACTGCAAATCTCAGGAGAACAATCTGAGTCTAACAATCCAGGAACAAAGAGGCTTAAAGTTTACATCTTGGTTTCAGTGAGTAAATCCCAGGATAATCTACATTGTCTCTTAACCATTCAGAAAAGCACTCTTTTATTTACATAGATGCCATTTGATAGTATTCAAACACTTCAAATCTTAATGCCCTTGATAATATTGACAACATAATTTTCAGTTATCTCCCAGGACTACCTTTTATAACAGACATAGGAGTGCTTTGCATTTTAACCACGAGATCACACTGTCTGCTTCTATAATGGTTATATTTACACAAACAGCAATGTTACTTGCATAGCTTAATTTCATTTTAGAATTTACAATTATTCTTAGTGTTTTTTTAAAATATTCACATACTTACAAGCCTATATATTTCCAATTAGCTTCAGAATCATTATGACATTAAAATAAGAACCTGACATAAAAGATTAGTAGTGAGGAAGATATTATAATACATTGCCATTAGCTGCTTCATTTCATCATTTTTTTTTTTTTTTTTTTTACTGGCTATGTTACTTCCAAAGAAGCACAGTTAATATACAGTAGTTATACTATAATTAAATGCGTTTTCCTTTCATTGACCATTTGAGAATATAATCTAGGTAATGTCAGGACTGGAACTGTGGATTTTCACAAATGTGACCTTGTGCTGTGATTAGGATACACAGAATTTCAGACCTCATGTATGCCACCCCAGCAATGTATCCACAAATTTTAATATTATGAAAAGATAAATAATTTTGATGTTGTAAAAGTACTCAGTTAGCCATAACACAGGAATATAACCTTTGCTTATTGGTGTGGGGTAAATAATAGCACACCAGACCTCAAGAGCAGATTTCTTTTCTTCTTTTTTTATTAAGAACAGATTTTTTTTTTTGCCCCTAATGGAATAAGATAGCAAGATTTGGTAGAAAGATTCAAGACATCAAAGTTCTACACACTTACTTGAAGATGAAAGAGGGTATTTGTCAAAGAAAGTGACTAAAAATGGTCAATAATCAATGTACTTAAGAAACGAATCCCACCACAAATGATACATGTAGCTAGGACCAATGTTCAACTTTAGTTCGGTGACATTTTAAGGAAAGAATCAATCATGAGATGGCTGGCTTCTGTCCAACAGAACTATGAGATAATGTCAGAGTGTTTTCTGCCACCCCCAGTGGTGATCACCAATGGCAACAGAACGGGAAAATTAGCACACTGCCTTGCAGTTCTGCATTCTGTGTTGCAGCTATGTCTGCACCATTCTTGTTTTATCTAATGCTTGTTTCTGTCATTCCTGTCCTCCTAGGGTTGCAGTTACACTCATTTCCTTTCTTCTCTATTCATTTGTGGTCCAGAAATGAATGAAGGATAAAGGGCTATGCCATGAAGTTATGACAAAATAAAAAGGAAAAAAAAATCAAAAGGTCTAATGATAGGGCTACTACCAACCTTGCTTCAATTTGCAAATTCACTCCAGTCAGGTAGTCTTTCTTTTCCACTCTTTTCATGTTAGTAAATAAAGTTCACCCTAATTTCCATACCAGTGTTAAGTGCCACAATGATGTATTCGACTCTCTTCTTTGTACTAAATCATTTTCATATAGCTATTAAAATAGAGAAAAATCTTGAAGATTAACCACATTTCTAAATTTGAGTTACCTGAAGAAATGCAGTAAAAGGTCAATGAATAACATAAAACCATAAAAGCAAAATCTGGAATATGAATCACAATGTAAGGGCTGTCTTCTCTAAAATCTACTAAGAGCTACTAGACCTTGATTTAACAATCTGGATATAGTTCACTTCTGGGGTAATAAATTGCAAGTGTATTTTATTTTAAACCTACACATGTTGTTCAGTGCTTAGAAGATTGGCAACACAAGAATAATGCATATAACTTTAAAAAAAAAAAAAGGGCTGGAGAGATGGCTCAGAGTTTAAGAGCACCAACTGCTCTTCCAGAGGTCCTGAGTTCAATTCCCAGCACCCACATGGTGGCTCACAACCATCTGTATTGAGATCTGGCATCCTCTTCTGTACACATAATAAATAAATAAACTTTAAAAAAGAAGAAGAATGCATATAAGTGAGGTAAGATCTGTAAGTTCATGAAATTCCAGTACAGATGCTGACATGTATGTGCACTAACAAGTGCAGCAGTAAAAGTGTTAGTCTGAATGCTAACATTACACTTCTTTTTACTGGGTATTTTATATTAAAGTGCATTATATGGATTACATAATCTGACCATCATAATTAAGGAATGATTTTAAAGGTTTCCTTTATTCATTTTATGAGATTGAACAAGCTCTAGCAACTTTATTTAAAAAAAAACAAAACAAAACAAAACAAAACACTCCAGGATCAAGACTCCCCTGGGGATTCATTTAAACCTGGTGGATTCAGTACAGGCAGGTCCAGTCCTCTCCTTCCAGGCTGAGCATGTGTCCCTGTGTAAGCCCAAGGTTCCAAACAGCCAGATCATGCACTAAGGACAGGTCCTGGTCCCACTGCCTGGGTGCCTCCCACACAGTTCAAGCTAATCAATTGTCTCACATATCCAGAGGGCCTGATCCATTTGGGGGCTCCACAGCTTTTGGTTCATAATTCATGTGTTTCCATTAGTTTGGCTATTTGTTCCTGTGGTTTTCCAATCTTGGTCTCAACAATTCACACTCTTACAGTCCCTCCTCTTAAGGTCAAAAACCGTCGTCTATGGCCATACAACCCTGAACACGCCTGATCTAGATCCACTTTTCTAACCACTGTATCTATGTGGATTTACAAACGTTACCACAAACATAGCATACTTTCACCCAAGAGTTACAATTTTATGTTGAATTATCAAACTCATTTCATTATTCCTGCTCAAATGACTATTAATTATAGAAACTTAGCCTTATAAGGCAGAACTGTATAAGATCTTAGAAAAATCCTTTTTCTACCCTTTCTCTCACAAAATTAAGTTCCAGACCACCACTCACCCAATGTATTTTTTTCACCTTTCTCCAAACCTTAAATTCATGTATCATCTTGTTTTCTATAACCATTCTTATAGTACAGAAAAGTACACATATAGTACACACACGAGATGTCTTATAACTGTAGTCTAGATTATAACAGAACACATATTACTCAAGCATTGCAGTGGACTCTGCATAAAATTGCATTAAAGAAACACACACAAAAAGCTGACTATGCAGGTAAAGACACTTTCCCTTCAAGCCTGGTGACCTTAGATCCAATATCATAGTCTATGAACAGGTCAAAAGAGAGACTAAATACGAAAATTGTCTTCTGATCTCTATATTTGCACTGTGACAGTCATACACCACGTTGCTCGCATGTCATAAATACATACAGACACACATACATGTGTATATACAATGCAAAGTCACATAAAATTAAAACAATAAATTTATAATTGTTTCAACTCAAGCTCCAAGTTATTAACTTACTCTTTCATTGTTTCAAAATGGCTTCATTTTGCCCCAAAATTTCATGCACTAGAACCTTGATGTTTAGTTTCTTGGTGTATCTCTAATACAAGTTTAATGAATGGGAGAGTGATGAAGTCCTAAGATCTCCACCTGTCTGCAGGGACGCATTCTGCAAAAGGAGAATCCAGCTCTGTGGTGAGCGTGCTGTTGTAATTAATCTGACTCCTGTCCCTTTTCTTGCTTCTTGTCCATGTGACCTCTCTTGACTGCATGTGATGCTCGTTTCTACAGATGTGCTTGCCTTTCTGATGCAATGAATCATGAGGACCTTACCAGACCAGAAGTATGTTGATACTATGTTCATGCACCTCCAGACTTGTAAGCTAAGTAAACCTCTTTTCCATATACTAATCAGGATCAGGCAGATGAATATAAAAACATAAACAAACAAAATATTTCACTCCCTTATTAACATATCTTGCAAAAATTAAAGAATCAAGTAATTACTTCATTGACATACCAATGGATTTTTATCTTCCATTAACTTCAAATGCCAGAGACATTGCTCTTATACGTCAAAATTGAATTCTCACAGATTGTTTTAGTTCACAGGCTTTCATCTACCTTGTTTTAGTCTATTAGATCTCTGAAAATATCCTATGCTGTTTATTTTTTGAGGGCTATGCTAGTATTTAACCATGTTATCTAATTTTACATAACAATAACACACACTAGAAACCCTGAGCATATAAGGAGAAAGTAGACATTTGTATCACAGGCATGGAGCTCTGGCCCATAGGTAATTTGCTTCATTGATTTGGTCTTGTGGAGAGGCAGTACATTATAGCAGTGGTGTGCGGAAGATTAAAACCACCAACCTCCTTGACTACTGTGTTACTATCAGTTTAGACAAACTTATTTTAGAGAAGCAACTTGTGGTGAAGAATTAGTTTGGGTTCATGCCTTCAGAGGATTTCAGTCCAAGACAAGAGAGGATTCATGCCAGCTGGAGTGGTTTACTTCTGTCAGAGTTCAATGCAGTGGCTGGTCACTCAGTTGTGGCCAGACAGAGAACAGAGGCCTGGACCATCACTAGACTCAGGTACAGTCTTCAATGACTCATTTCTCATTGCCCAAATATGCCATCTAGGCCCTATCCCAAAATTTCCACAACTATTATACAAATATCATTAAAATACCATATATTTAACACATGAACTTTGAGAATCATCTCACATTCAGAATCTAACAGACAGGCATGCACAAGAAAGAAGAGGGTATAGAGATCTACCTTCTTTTTCTAGGCCATTTATTCAATGACATGTAAACCTCTTACCAGCTTACTTGCTGATGTCATAAACTAGCAAAATGCTCACAGGGAGAAATAAGGTTTTAATACATGGACCACTGAGGAACATTCAGGAATTTTGCTTTGGTACACCCTGATTGCTGATGCCCTGAGCTGGACAAAGTAAGATAAATTTGGGTGGTAAAATGTTGAAATAAATTTTTAACTAGTCTGAATTAAAAATTTTCTGTTTCAGGGAGTTACAACTGAAGCTATCAGCTGCTATTCTGACAGAAAAAAATTAAAGAAAACAACAATCTGAGTATGAGAAGACAAAAACAATTTAATCTGGTGGCATAATCACTCAGCTGTCAATGAAGACCATGGTCAATGATAAACTAATGGGTGTATAAATCAGGGGCAAATGTATGGTCATAAGGAAGGAAAACACTAAGCCCTGCTCAGTTCCAATCTCTTTTCTTTTCACTATAAAGTTGTGAGTGCTGAATTTCTTTTTGGATTTAATGTACCCAATATATCTGAAGAACAATACAAGAAAAATTGGACACTGCTACATATTCTATTTCTTCAGATACATTGAAAGGAAAGAATTGACATTTCAATATATAAATTAGAATTTCTTATCAAAGTACTTTATGCCTTTACAGACAAATGCACTAGCAATCTCCATGAGGTATATATGACTTGATTATCTTTTTTATTCACTCACACAAACTAAAGTCATTATGCACAGGAAAAATGGAAATGTGATATGTATCTCATTTTAACATGGCTATATCTCCAAATCTATATCTATGTCCCCAGGTTGCTTGGAGATTACAGATCTTCATTGTTAAGCAGTGGTATTATTCTCAAAATAAAAGGAAGCTAATCAAAATTCCATTAAAGAGGAGACAATTTGCATCAGAACAAGGAGTCTCCATTCCATAAGGATAGAGGTTGGTACTCTGAGAGCAAAGCAAGTGTAACAAACTTACCTTACTGCCTTTTATTGATTATATTTATACCCCTAGGAAATCAAGGGAAAACTTCAGACACTTTATTTTCTTCATCTTTGAGCTGACTGAATCATCACTTTCTGTTTATGGTAGTGGTGAGTCCCAGTGCTACTATTTCCTTTTGGACCCAAATTCTCAGAGGTTAAATGTCTTTTTCTTTAGAGCAAATTTATCAGTGTTGGACAGTGTCAAGACAAAGTTAATTTCTGCCTTGACAGCAGGATTGAGAATGGAAAGGAATACCATGACAGGGGAAAAAAAAGAATATATACATATTCAGTGGAATTGAAATTAACTTTCAGTACAGAGTCACATGTAAAAACATAAGATCATAAAGCAAAACAATGTAACAGGGATAGGATTACTTTGCATATGAATAAAATTAGACTTCAAGTTATGAATGTTATGAATAGTATTGGACATTCAAATTCATAGGCAAAAAGTAGGAAAAAATAAAGCAGATAAAGTGCTATGTTGGCATATTCTTATGAAACATTTATTTATATGGACTTTTGCATATTTAAACATAAGTAATATCTCCCTTGTTATTAAATATATACAATTCTGAATAGGTTAGTATCTATTAGAGAAGTCTTCATAAAATTAGTAATGATAAAACTTTTAATAACAGTTTATGAAGATAATCTGGAGATTTTTAACATAATTTTTTTCTTGGAGGGTTTTATGCAATGAATTTTGATCATAGCAACCCTCCACTTTTCCATCCTAAGTCCTTTCAGATCTACCCACTCCTCAACACTCTCCCTACTTAGTCTTCTTTTTTATTTCCTGAGAATAACTCCTGAAATCTAATTTTGGCTGGGCATTCACTCCTTGGTATGGTGCCATCCATGGGACTATAATTGAGCTAGTAAGAGCCACACCCTTAAAGAAACCGAGTCCTCTTGCTGTAGAAGCCATGGGCTGTCCAGAGCTCCTTAGTAATGGGTGTGGCTCATAAGTGACCTTCCCACTCCACAATGGAAGGCCGACAGGCTTGATCTTATACAGGTCTTACAAAGTCAGCACAGCTACTCTGATTTCAGGAGTACAGTAGTCCTGTCAAGTCCAGAAACAATTTCTCTCCTCATTAACCTCTAGCTGTTACAATCTTCACCCTCTTCTGCAGAGGAGGGACTGGTGCTGAGTATCAGTGGATCCACAAGCCACAACTGGAACATCTGACAGGATTTTCAAGATGATTTTTTTTTATGTTCTTCAAAAATCGGATCCTAATAAAACCAATAAATTATTTGAAATATAGATTACAGATGAGTCAATATATTCACTCTTTGACTCTGTGATGTTGAGTTTCATTTTTTTTGTTTTCTTTTCTTTTCCAAATGACAATAGTACTTCTATATCTGAAAGATGTTTATGTTTTCAAAATGAAATTGAATGTAAATTTCTCATGTTTATTTTTCTAAAAGTCCAAATAGCAATTTGAGAGGAAATATGTGTAGTGAGGGACAGCAGTTTTAAATTCTTTCAGTTAAATAAATATTCGCCTAAGAAGACACATTAAACTTTACATGTTGAAGTATGGTTTCATCACAAGGTTATTACACTGAAATGGTAAACTACTACTTTGTCAATTTCTCACTTAATTCCAGACTTTATAAATATGTAAATGAATAAGTAAGAATCATTCTTCTACTTCTGAATGCTGTTCTAAAACTATCAGTGATTCTTTTCTATTCCTCCATATCTTGGGAAAAGGCTTTAGTGATGTTTAGACCCTTGTTACAAAGATATTTGTATAGGAAAATATCCTTAAAAGTTTAAATAAGATAGACAAATATTTAAAACATGTTTGAGAGACAACCTCCATATGTGTGTGTGTGTGTGTGTGTGTGTGTGTGTGTGTGTGTGTGTGTATCCTGACTTCTGTTTCTCTAGTATCACATAAAACCACCAAGTGCACATCTATACAGGCTGCTTTTTATCACCTATTTGGTTAATGTTGGCTCAAGAAATTAATTTTGACCAGGAAATCCATGTTGCCTGTTTTAGAAGTATTAAATAATTTTTCACGTGATTCAGGATTCCCCTGTTTCTGCCATGTTTCCATTATTATAGCAGTCTAAGAATTCTACTTTACAATAACAAAGTGAAGCCAACTTGGTGTTTTCTTTTGCTGTTTTAGGAGACAGGATATAATGTACCTTGAGTAGCCTCAAAGTCACAATGTAGCTAATGCTGATGAGAGCCCCTGACCCTCCACTCATCATGTCAAAGTGTCAGGATTACCTCTACTTTCATGCCTGTTAATAACATTTCATTCCCTTGTGAAATATGTCAGGCAGTTAGTACATGGGGGCTTAGTCTTTAAGTTTCTTCTGAGATAGGATTATAAGCTCAAGACTACAGAAATGACTTTCCCAGTGTAATTTCAAGGCTGAGAATTATCAAGTCCTGCAGGATGTGTTGGCAACCTGGAGACCCAGGAACTTGGTGGCAAAAGCATCATCTGAGTTGAAAGTCTTAGAAGTAACACAGTTAGATGAAGTCCAGCATGAGATATGAGTCTCAGAACCTTAGAATTCATTCTTCCGTTAATGTCTGAAATTGTGAAATCGATGCTAATTTCCTCAGGTGGGAAGTATTGTCTCTCTGACATGGGGGGCATGTTCTATGCTCCATTCAGATTTTCAGTTAACTGGACACTGACTACCTAATTTATGCACAGGACAAGTAATATACAGATACTAATGTTCTGATAGGCAATCTTAATAAAAAATACCAACACGGAAACATGCAGAATGTTGTATCACCACATGTCTGAGGAATCCATGGTCCCACAATATCAAACATAATGCTGCCACTTTTCTCTTCATTCTCATTCCCTGTCAATGTCATCATGAAAGTAGTATAGCCCTTTGGATCTCCACAGAAACTATACTCCATATATTGTGAGTCTGGCCTCCCTAGGTAGCCAGGGTAATTCTTAAATGATGTGCTTGTGTCATAGCTGTTCATTCTTTTATCTTTTAATGTCTTTTCTATCATTTGCCTATGTTGACTTAAGCCCATTCCCTGGTCCATGTTCTTACTGAGGAATAAATAAATTCACCTCATTAGTAAATATTTTTAATTTTCCTATTCCCCCCTTACTGTCAGCCTTATGATGTAGTCCACCACCTTTTACCCATAATGCTTAGAATATCTAAGCATTTAAAGAAATGTATTCATGTGATTATGTTCCCTCTGAATCAGTAGAGTATAACCACACCTTTTTATTCTGTATAGTTCTTTGGGAAATTACTTGCATAAGATTTATATTCTCATCACCATTTGAGTAACTAAATTGTTCTCCCTAAAGTGACCTTACTTTGGTCAGACAAAGGGTTTGATAGAACAAAAAGGCTAAGATATTTATTTTTTATTTCTCCTACCTTGAAGGAGGATTTTGAATTATTCTCATCTTCAGACACTACCTGAAACATTGGTTTTCCATGGAGTCTTGCTTTTTCCTTGCTGTTGTGAGATAACATCTGGCAAATGCATTTTAAGGGAGGATGGTTTGTTTCAGCTGACCAATGGGACACAGTCCACTACAGTGAGGATACCACAGCAGCAGGAACTCATGGTGCCTGGTCCCGCTGCATTTACCCTCAGGAGGCAGAGAGTGATGATTGCTAATGATCGTTCCTTTTTATCCAGAGCAGTACACCAGCTACCCTATGAGTGCTGCTTAAAGTCAGAGTGGTTCTTCTCATCTCCATTGGTTTAATCTAGATAATCCTTCAAAGGTATTCTAAGAAACTATCTGGCTCTAAATAATCTCTCACAGGTGTGTTTTTTAGTTGAAGCTAGATCATGCCAAAGGGAAAATTCAAGTTAAATATCATAATGAGTCTATTTTGTTGTCTTTAGAGTTGAAAACTACATCTATTCTCCCAGAGCTCGATCTTTGATCTTGGAAGGTTCTTTTACTTCTCTAGTTTGCCCTGAAGATATTATAAGTTCTCTCCTTTTTAATCACTTCAAGTAATGTATTTTATTTACACACACACACACACACACACACACACACACACACACACACACACTATTTGTGCCTCCCCTCCAAAAGAAATCATATTGGATACCCATTCCAATAAGATGATGTTTAGAGATGAGGCTTTTGGTGGGTGTCTTAGTTCAGGTTTCTGTTGCTGCAATGAAACACCATGACCAAAGAGCAAGTAGGTGAAGAAAGGGTATTTGGCGCAGACTTCCATTTTACTGTTCATCACTAAAATCAGGCCAGGAATTCAAATAGGCAGGACTCTATGGGCATTGGCCATATAGGGGTACCTCTTACTGACTTCTTTCACATTGCTGCTTAGCCTGCTTTCTTAAAGAACTCAGGGCTACCAGCCCAGATATGGCACCACCCACAAAGGACTAGACCCTCTTCCATTGATGGTTAATTGAGAAAATGCCTTACAGCTGGGGTTCATGAAAGCATTTCCTAAACTGAGGTTCCTTCCTTCCTGATGATTCTAGTTTGTGTCAAGTTGACACACAAAACCAGCCAGTAGAGTAAGTAATTACATTCTAAAAGGCAGGACATTCTGAATAGTTACCTAATAAAAGGCAGTGTTGTTCATTTCGTGATTTTACTATGAAAACATACCTGTCTAAGCACAAGGCATAGGGCATTGCTAGACACTAAATACAGCATTGCCTTGGGCATGGACTTTGCTTGTGACTGTGAAAAAGAATTTTCTGTTATTATGCAATCACCTGGCATGTTATAGTTTGGTATATAGTAGCCACAGAGGCTAAGACAATGGCAGTATCCCTAAATTCCATATCCAAATGGTTCCCACAGTATGGATATGTCAATCACTCAAGAACAGGAGATGAAAGACTCAAGGTTAATGTTTACAATGGCTTAGGCATGGCTTCCCTTTTGGAGTCCTAAAAAGATGTATTTAAATTGAAAACAGGTCTTTTAAAAATTTAAAAACAGGTATGCTCCTGTATTTTAGGACTAAGTTCATTAAACATTAAATAACCAAAATTATTTAGATTAAGACTTTGAATAGGAAATCAAACATGGGTTTGTTGTCTTTTTTTATTCTTTTTTTTAGTATACATTGATTTTTCAATTTACAATTTCATCCCAGTTCTATGGTATTTACATGAAAAATAACAGTAGGAAGCTTATAGAGAACATAGAGATGAATGTTAGAAAAACATGTAACAGATTGCAGTCTACAAAAAACTTCAGGCTGTTCCTTGGTGCTAAGTGGAGCACATAAGAAAATGTGTACTGTCATCCAGGTCCTGAGTACACTAGATTATAATATATTCAACTGTAACCATCGGCTATGTAAGTGGCACTTCGGTCCTTGAAAGTCTAATGTGTTCTGCTACACACCCCACTTTCTGCTCTCGGGTATTATGAGACAATGAGAAAATAGTCTAACAGCTGTAGCGTATTTCCTTTGGCTTGAAATGAATAAAATGGGTAGACATTATTTGTACGTATTTCTTTTACTTCCAAAATGCATCCTGTGGTCAAAGGAGGCCGATGTTCTGTTGTGAGGCAATACTGCTCTGCCTTTCATTTCTTCAGCCACGCTGTAGCAACTTGCAGAGTGGTCAGCAGCAAAAACAACATGGTTACAGCATCTGACAACCTCAAATCAAATTGCCAGGATACTAAGAGTGGCCTATCTTATCTCCAGTGTCATGTAAAATGGCTGTTAGGTAATCCACCTAATGTTTTTTACCTCATTGAGTCATCTAGAGTTGAAAATGTCCTTCAAGATAGAAAATGCATCAAATGAGTGAGAGAGAGAGAGAGAGAGAGAGAGAGAGAGAGAGAGAGAGAGAGAGAGAATGAGAGAGATGGACTATTTTTTCATGAAAATATCTTTATGTAACTGAGTATTTAAGTTTCTTATCATGTGCTGTGATAACATATCCTGAACATATCCTGACCAAAAAGCAACATAACAGGGAAAAAGGAGTTTATTTGCTTTGACATTCCTGGATATAAAGACTAGGTTCAAGCAGCTAGTCAAGTCATTTTAAGTCAAGAGCAGAAAGAAATTAATATCCATGCTCTCTGACCACATGATACTTCTATATAGCTCTCTCTTATCTTATATAGTTCAGGATACCTTGGGTAGGGAATGTTGCCACTCAAAATGGACAGGTCTTCCCTCATTAAGTAACAATATAGACAAAGTCATACAAGCATGTCTACAGCCAACCTGAGCAAAAAGTATTTAAGTAAGGCTCTTCCCTCAAGTATTGTATATTATAGTAAATAGACAATTAAAAGCTAACCATAATACCCAGTATCATTCATTTAAAGATAGTCTTCTCTAAAGAAAAAAAAAAGCTTACAATATGTTAAAAGGGATATTTAAGACTCACAGAATACTATGTAACTCAATTTTGATTTTGCTTAAAACAACTATAGTATGCTATTTCAAACAGGCATATTCATAGAGGCAACTATAAGAAGAAAAAATTATGTTGAAATAAAACAGAAGTGTATATGAAAAGAAATAATTAAAGAGAAAAATATATACAAGGAGAAAATAGTCTGAACCTAAGAACACCAAACATGATTTCAATGTCTTTGAACTATAGAGCATTAATCCAAATCTTATTTTCTTTCCTTTAGTATCTTAGAGTTTTATTTATATATAATATGTGTGTGTTTTCATAATACTTTGAATTTTCAATTTTTCCTTGTAGTTTTAAAAAAATATAATCATACAAAAGAAGCTCAGAACTGGTAAGAGTGATTCTGATGTCTCATGTGTATTTTTTAGGGTAAGTAATAATTTTCTGTATGATAAAAGCTTACAATATTGTATGCATCTCTGGGAATAGCTTTGAAAAAGATATCAGTGATATAATACTATTATATACTTAAACAATTGTTTATTCATAGAGGTAAATGTTGCAATACTGATCCCTTATCTGAAAGATGTCTAATATAATGACCTGACACTACTAGATTGGATGCTTAATATGCTACTCTAAGTGGGACATTTTATGCAAGGTATAGGCTGTGACCTAATGTTCATTACACTTAGTTTCTGAAGTGCCAGAAATTGATGTGGGAGCCAAAGTGCATTATTGTTCTTCATGGGACCTTTGTATTTATTAACCATGAGTCTGATGCTAATGGGATTCACTCTTTTGTTGGACTGATGTTCAAGGTTAGATGGGAAGATGAGCTCCTGATCTGGACCAGAAATTATTTCCCCACTTCAATTAGAAGAGGAAGAGGGCAAGGTGGAGGTTGATCTTGGCATTAATAGAAATAATAGATGCTGAGGATGCATAACGAAACTCAATAAGATAATGTCCTAAAATTTCACATTGACAAAGCTACATAGTGCAGAACACTTTTATCATTGTCATCTAAACAACATGAAATATAAGAGAATGGCCCAACTCCTCTCTTCTTAAATTTATATATAAGAACTAACAAAATATATATTTAATATTGATATTGTTTTATGAACTTAAGACAAACCTATTTTTCCTTACACAGAAATTTAAAATCCTCAAATACTTAAAACATTATCTTTTTGTATATATGCCTGTTGTATGATATGTTGTTTGTGTTCTAAGAAATAAAACTTGCCTGTAGATCAGAGGGCAGAGCTAGTCACTAGTTAGCCATAGAGGCCAGGCAGTGATTGCACATATATTTAATCCAAGCACTTGAGAGGAGGAAGCAGGAAAATCAGGAGTTCAAGGTCACCCTGGGCTATGTGAGAAAGAACCATTCTAAAAGAGAAACAGAACCAGGCATTGGTGGTACACACTTTTATTCTCAGCACATGGGAGGCTCATGCCTTTGATCACAGCACCAGAGAGGTGGAGACAGGATCTTGGTCCATTCAGTCTTAGGATT